>NC_092402.1:67000019-67317831 GCF_030028105.1 Mobula birostris
TTGACAGTAGAGGAGGCCATGGATAGACATATCAGAATGGGAATGGGACTGGAATTAAAATGTGCGGCCACTGGGAGATCCTGCTTTCTCTGGTGGACAGAGTGTAGGTTCAGCGAAACGGTCTCCCAGCCTGCGTCGGGTCTTGCCAATATATAGTAGGCTGCACTGGGAGCACCGGACGCAGTATATCACCCCAGCCGACTCACAGGTGAAGTGTTGCCTCACCTGGAAGGACTGTCTGGGGCCCTGAATGGTGGTGAGGGAGGAAGTGTAAGGGCATATGTAGGACTTGTGTCTAGTGGAATTAGTCCTTACTCTTAACAATTTCTCCTTTGGCTCCTCCCACTTCCTCCAAACTAAAGGTGTAACCATGGGCACCCATATGGGTCCGAGCTATGCCCGCCTTTTTGTTGACTTTGTGGAACAATCCATGTTCCAAGCCCATACTGGTATCTTTCCCCCACTTTTCCTTCGATACATTGACGACTGCATTGGTGCTGCTTCCTGCGCGCATGCTGAGCTCGTTGACTTCATTAACTTTTCCTCCAACTTTCACCCTGCCCTCAAGTTTACCTGGTCCATTTCTGACACCTCCCTCCTCTTTCTAGATCTTTCTGTCTCTGTCTCTGGAGACAGCTTATTTACTGATGTCTACTATAAGCCTACTGACTCTCACAGCTATCTGGACTATTCCTCTTCTCACCCTGTCTCTTGCAAAAATGCCATCCCCTTCTCGCAATTCCTCCGTCTCTGCCACATCTGCTCTCAGGATGAGGCTTTTCATTTCAGGACGAAGGAGATGTCTTCATTTTTTTTTAAAGAAAGGGGCTTCCCTTCCTCCACTATCAACTCTGCTCTCAAACGCATCTCCCCCATTTCACGTACATCTGCTCTCACCCCATCCTCCCACCACCCCACTAGGAATGGGGTTCCCCTTGTCCTCACCTACCACCCCACCAGCCTTCGGGTCCAGCATATTATTCTCCGTAACTTCCACCACCTCCAACAGGATCCCACCACTAAGCACATCTTTCCCTCCCCCCCCACTTCTGCTTTCCGCAGGGATCGCTCCCTACGCGACTCCCTTGTCCATTCGTTCCCCCCCTCCTTTCCCACCGATCTCCCTCCCAGCACTTATCCTTGTAAGCGGAACAAGTGCTACACATGCCCTTACACTTCCTCCCTCACCACCATTCAGAGCCCCAGACAGTCCTTCCAGGTGAGGTGACACTTCACCTGTGAGTCGGCTGGGGTGATATACTGCGTCCGGTGCTCCCGATGTGGCCTTCTATATATTGGCGAGACCCAACGCAGACTGGGAGACTGCTTTGCTGAACACCTACGCTCTGTGTGCCAGAGAAAGCAAGATCTCCTAGTGGCCACACATTTTAATTCCACGTCCCATTCCCATTCTGACATGTCTATCCACGGCCTCCTCTACTGTCAAGATGAAGCCACACTCAGGTTGGAGGAACAACACCTTGTATTCCACCTGGGTAGCCTCCTGGCATGAATATTGACTTCTCAAACTTCCGCTAATGCCTCCTCCTCCCCTTCACACCCCAACCCTTATTTGTTTATTTAATTTTTTAAAATATATTGTTTATTTCCACCCCTTTTTTCTCTCTCTCTCTCTTTTCTCCCTCTGTCCCTCTCACTATAACTCCTTGCCTGCTCTCCACCCTCCAGGCTCCCCTCCCCTCTTCGCTTTCTCCCCAGGCTTCCCGTCCCACAATCCTCTCCCTTCTCCAGCTTTTAGATCCACTGCTCCACTCCTGTCTTCTCCCATCATTTTGGATCTCCCCCTCCCCCTCCCACTTTCAAATCTCTTACTAACTCTTCCTTCAGTTAGTCCTGACGAAGGGTCTCGGCCTGAAACGTCGGCTGCACCTCTTCCAGTAGATGCTGCCTGGCCTGCTGCGTTCACCAGCATTTTTTGTCTGTGTTACTTTATGCTTTACTTTATACTTTATTGTTGCTAAACAATTGATACTAGAACATACAATCATCATAGTGATATTTGATTCTGCACTTCCTGCTCCCTGGAGTACAAATCGATAGTAAATATTAAAAATTTAAATTATAAATCATAAATAGAAAATAGAAAAATGGGAAGTAAGGTAGTGCAAAAAACATCCGAGAGGCAGGTCCGGATATTTGGAGGGTACGGCCCAGATCTGGGTCAGGATCCGTTCAGCAGTCTTATCACAGTTGGAAAGAAGCTGTTCCCAAATCTGGCCATATGAGTCTTCAAGCTCCTGAGCCTTCTCCCGGGGGGAAGAAGGACGAAAAGTGTGATGGCTGGGTGGGTCGTGTCCTTGATTATCCTGGCATATCCTGGCAGCACTGCTCTGACAGCGTGCGGTGTAAAGTGAGTCCAAGGACGGAAGATTGGTTTGTGTGATGTGCTGGGCCGTGTTCACGATCTTCTGCAGCTTCTTTCAGTCTTGGACAGGACAACTTCCATACCAGGTTGTGATGCACCCTAGAAGAAAGCTTTCTACAGTGTATCTATAAAAATTAGTGAGCGTTTTAGGAGTCAAGCCAAATTTCTTTAGCTTTTTCAGGAAGTAAAGGCGCTGGTGGGCCTTCTTGGCAGTGCACTCTGCTTGGTTGGACCAAGTCAGGTCATTTGTGATATTGACCCCGAGGAACTTAAAGCTTTTGACCTGTTCCACTTGCGCATCACTGATATAAATGGGGTTGTGCGGTCCGCTACTCCTTCTGAAGTCAGCAACCAATTCCTTCATCTTGCTGACATTGAGGGATAGGTTATTGTCTTCGCACCATGCCACCAGGTTCTTAATTTCCCCTCTGTACTCAGACTCATCATTATCTGAGATACGGCCTACAATTGTGGTGTCATCAGCAAACTTGTATATTGAGTTTGATGGAAACTTGGCTACACAATCATGGGTGTACAGTGAGTACAGCAGGGGGCTGAGTACACAGCTTTGTGGGGCACCAGTGCTCAGAGTGATTGTAGAGGAGAACGTGTCCCCTATTTTTACAGCCTGGGTCCTGTCTGTGAGGAAGTTGAAGACCCAGCTGCAGATCTGAGTGCTAAGGCCCAGGTTCCAGAGCTTAGGAATCAGTTTATTTGGAATGATGGTATTAAAGGCAGAGCTGTAGTCAATGTAGTTAAAGAATGTTTACTTTGCTTTGAGCATTTTCAACTGTACAAGATAATGGAAGATTGAAGAAGCAGCAGCATTCCACCCTTCCTTGAGAGTTCAGACCAGCTTTAACCCAGGCTTGTTGCATATGTCAACACCGTAATGGAGGTGATGCTAAGGGAAGCTTGTTTCAATCTTAGATATTGACCCAAACCGAGAGAAATCACAGCCTGCTCTTTACCATACAACTCAGTATGGCAGTCAATGGAACAGGGCAAAGCTTTCAGAATTACTACTTAGCCAAACTTTATTTTGGATTTCCTGTCAAGGGAGATACTGGTGTTTGTCAAGAAATTTGAACATCCACCAACAAAAACAACTAGAAGAGGATTAGCCTGAGTTTCTGCTCATCCTCGGGAGCTGGGTCAGTATTTTGAAACTAGAAATGATTTGTGAGATAAGATTGCCTGGAAAGACTGATATCCTGGGTCAGATTTGCATAAGTAGAGACCCAGCTTATTCATCTGTGCAAATGCCATGTGAAATATTACTTGGTTAATGCAGTGCAGAAGTGCTGCTTGTCATTGTCTCTTAAGCTACCCCTGGAGAACGTTTGCTGGACTGGATCCGGTGTCAGCTAAAAATTTGGATGGTTCTGAAAGAATTCGGTAACAAGTTTAGTTTCAATAAAAGGAAATCATTGTGATGCAAACTTTTCCTCCACGCAGACTCGAGATTATTTCTTTGGAAGATGAGGCAGTCATCTCACTAGTGTGTGACTTGTGTGTGAATGGAAAACATATACCACATGTGACACATGACTGGATTCCTGAGTAACTGGAGGGACATGCACTGCTTTGGGAAATTTGTAGAAGTGCCATGAGTTGAAGCAAACCAAAAAACGCTCCAGAATTAAATAAATCTTGCAATATTTTATTAAATTATTATTGTCCTCTCGTGCAGACTCCAGTAATTCAGCAGCTGGAGTTCCGAGTTGTGATATTGTTGTTCTTTATATAGAAACATACTTATTCTTTAAGTTACAGCTTTTATTTTATCCAGCTGAACAACCCTATAGCACATGAGGTTGGTTTGTTGAGTCATGCTCACATTTGTAGGACACTGAACCTATCATTAACATAGCGCCCGCATTTTCCGTCCTACATCATAATGCACATCTGGCATGAGTTAGTGACAAACATGGGGAACAGTTAATGCCACAGAACACATGCATGCTATCTGGGAGATGAAAGTTGGTGGCATAGTCTGAATAATAAAATGTAGGGTAGTGGGACTGGTCAGTCATTATAATTAGCAATGCATCATAAAGGTTTCCTGAACCAACTTGAACCCAAAGGATTTTTGCAAGACCCACCAATGACTGGGCATCATCTCTTACATTTGTGTACATTGGGTTTGTTTCACTCTGCCTAATAACTACAGATTTATCCCAGGAAGCTGATGAAACCAGTACCTGTAAGAAGTGGAGGCTGTCATTGACCCATGTGTTTGAGCTTTTCTATGCCAAACTAGCAAATTAGCTAGAGGAGGCTTATAGGAAAAGGAACAAAAATGGGAGGAGCGGATACCGATCAAGAGGAGAGGGGGGTGCACACAGGAGTTAACGGTTACCTGCAATTGGAAAACTTTGTGTTCATTAACACAAGAGATTCTACAGATGGTGGGAATCCAAAGCAACACACACAAAATGCTGGAGTAACTCAACAGGTCAAGCAGCGTCTATGGAGGGGAATAAACAGTCGACAATTCAGGCCGAGACCCCTCATCAGGACTTGACCTCTCACCCCTTGTCTTCTCTTCTCCTGTCCTCGTGACCTGCCCATCACCTCCCTCTGGTTCCCCACCCTTTCCCTTTATTCCGTGATCCACTGTCCTCTCCTATCAGATTCCTTCTTCTTCAGCCCTTTGCCTCTTCCACCTATCACCTCCCAGCTTCTCACTTCAACCCCCACCCACCCACCTTCCCCCTCACATGGTCTCACCTAACACTTTTCAGCTTGTACCACTCCCCCTCCATCCCCCTCCACCCACCTTTTTATTTTGGCTTCTGCCCCCTTCCTTTCCAGTCCTGATTAAGGATTCCAGCCCAAAATGTTGACTGTTTACTCATTTCCATGGATGCTGCCGGACCTACTGGGTTCCTCCAGTATTTTGTGTGTATTGCTCAATGTTCATACCATTGGGTTGGAGATTATCCAGGCAGAACATGAGGCATTGTTCCTCTAGTTACCATTGGGCCTCACGCTTGTGGAAGCTGATGGGGAGTTTTGTGTGGGAGTGCGAAAGGGAACTGAAATGACAAACAGCCGGGATCCCAGATGGAATTTGAGCCCAGGACACCCTTAGATAAAGTCATCACCGTTCCCATGTAGCAAGCTGATTCTGGATCTTTGATGTTATTATTCCTGTTTTCCTGTATTTTACTTTGGAAGTATGGCTGAGTACCTCAGCCTCAAGAACATACAACATAAAACATGGAACAGTATGGGTACAGGCCCTTTGGCCCACAATGTCATGCTGACCCTCTGACAGGGGACGTCAGGACTGAACTCCAGACTCTGATGCCCTAAGCTGAGATAGCGTCACGCTTATCTCTACACGACCGTGGCTGTCTACTCGGTCTACTCGATCTATAAACATGAGAGAATCTGCAGTTGCTGGAAATCCAGGCAACACACACAAATTGCTGGAGGAACTCAGCAGGTCAGGCAGCACCTATGGAAATGAATAAACAGTCGATATTTTGGGCTGAGACCCTTCATCGATCTACTCAATCTGTGCCTCTTATCATCTTGTACACGTCTAACAAGTTACCCCCCTTCCTCTTTCGCTCCAAGGAGAAAAGCCCTAGCTTGCTCAACCTACCCACATAAGGCATGTTCTTTAATCAAGACAGCATCCTGGTAAATCTTTTTTGTAACCCCTCTAAAGCTTCAATATCCTTCCTATAATGAGGCAACCAGATCAAAACCAGTACTCCAAGTGTGGTCAAAGCAGTGTTTTATAGCTTTTGAACTCAATACTCCAACTAATGAAGGCCATCACACCATAAGCCTTCTTAACCACCCTATCAACTTGCATGGCAACTTTGAAGGATTGCAAGGAATGAAGTTGCCTCCGTTTAGCCCAGGACTTACTGACTGGTACTCTTTGCAGTCTATGAAATGTTGACAAATCTCCAACACCACATTTTATATGAGTCAGTGCCACTTCCTCTCATTTTTTTGTAAAGTTCAGCTTTTGCATCCTTATGATGTTATGGGGAAAACCTGTGTTATTGTTTCAATTCAGTGACGTCTTTATCTTCACCAGTCCTGGCAATGTACTTCTTCCCACATTAGCTGTCTTTACAGTTCATCAGCACCTCCCCCATTTCAATCTATCCTGGTAAGGAGTCTACCCAGGAAGGTGATATTTCCCACTATTTCCATCTGATCGTTACCCACTTCGACAAATTTGCTATTTTGGATTGTGTAACTTTTGATTTTCAATTTTCCTTTGCACGAACCTACTCATTCTCTTTGAATTTTCTACCGTTTCCTCAGGGCCTTAGTTCTGTAACCAATATCGTAGAGTCTGAGAGTCATTGAGTCCTTCAGCCCACCTAGTCAATGGTGACCACCAAATACCATCCATACTAATCTCATCCACCAGAACATAGAACACTAAACACAATACAGGCACTTCAGTCCACAATGTTGTGTCGACCTCTTAACCTTCTCTAAGATCAATCTAATCCTTCCCTCCTACATAGCCCTCCATTTTTCTATCATCCATGTGCCTATCCAAGAATTTCTTAAATGCCCCTAATGTATGTGCCTCTATCACCATCCCAGCAGGGAGTTCCACACACCCACCATTCTCTGTGTAAAATCCTTACCTCCGACTTCCCACTATATTTTCATCGAATCACCTTAGTTTGATTAATAGCACTGGATGTTACAATCCCTAAAGTTTCTGCACTGCATTTGACTTGAGTGGAAGTAGTTCTTAAAGATGACCACGAGATGATGTTACTACCATTACGACACATCTTCAGTTGTGTACCTCCACATCACTGGCTGTTTCGGCCTTTTATCACAAGACACCCTCAGCCGAGGCAGGCCCGCCACAGGCTGATCAGACCTGGGTGTGTGTGACGTGGTCAGTCTCTAGATGGTCACTTGGCAGCCCAGACAGCACCCCTTCTTCTCAGCCACAGCCAGTGACTGCTCATTTCGGCAGCGTTAACAAGTGCTTTGATTGCCTTCCTATGGGCCTGACCTCTGACTCCTACTTCCCTCAGCAGCCTTACGGTGGAACTGGCTACAAAGCCCCTGAACCCCACCTCAACTGGGCGCACTTTTACGTTCCAGCCTCGCTCCTCGGCTTCAGCTGCAAGGTTGGCATATCGCAGCCCTTTCCGTTCGTAAGCCTCATCCACAGCAGCCTCCCAGGGGACCGTCAGCTCAATGATAAAGACGTGCCGACAGGAATTGGACCAAAGGATCAGTCAGGCCGCAGGTTGGTTGTTGCAATTTCAGATGGGAAGGTAAGTCCGTGGCCTAAGTCAACACGCATTTCCCAGTCCCTGGCTGCACTCAGTGGGCGCGAGTTGTGAGGCAAGGGGTTAGCCCCCTGTTTCTCTCCTTCCCGGATGAAGGATGGTAGTTGTGGGACCGTTGTCTGGGCATTGAGAGGCCTGGCGTTGGTGGTTACTCTCTTACACTCAAGTTCAGCTGCCAAACACCTCAGCACTTGGTCATGTCGCCAGGTGTATCTGCCTTGTGTTAGGCTGGTCTTGCAACTAACCAGGATGTGTTTGAGGGATGCCGGAACTGCGCACAGAGGACAGGCTGGATCCTCTCCCAGCCAAATTATGCCCCTCATATTAACCATTTCTGCCCTGGAAAAGTCTCTGGTAATCCAGATTCTTGACTAGGTGTTCTGAGTGACCCCACCTTCACCACCTCTCAGGCAGTGTATTCCAGAATCCAACCACCTCTGGGGAAAAATATTCTTCCTTAATCCCCTCTTGCCCCTTACCCTAAATCTACATCCTCTACTTTCAGATACCTCTGTTGTTGTTACCAGTTTCCTGCTACCTACCCTAACCGTGCCTCCTATAATTTTGTATACCTCTATCAGGTCCCCACCCCCTCAGCTTCCTCCACTCCAAGAAAAACAAACCGAGCTTCTACAGTCTTTCCTATTGTGGCATCTTATGCATTTGCGGAGCTACTACAGATTGGTTCACTGACTGGACTAACACTCAGAGGCACAAACATTTGATCTGGGTATTTCATTCTCTGAGTGTATTTATGCAGTCTGGTCTGTGTCCCCAGAACTGCCAATCTGATTGATATTAAACTCTCCTTTTGAAATGGCTCAGGTCTTTCTCCAGGGTTGGGGTACCAAGAACTGGAGGGCACAGGTTTAAGAGGACAGTGGAGAAGTTTAGCTGAGAGGAAACATTTTCATCCAGAGGGGAGTCAGCACATGGAATGAGCTGCCAGAGGAAGTGCTTTAGGCAGGTATGTTAACAATATTGAAAAGTCATTTAAACAGGTGTGTTTGTTGGAAAGGTTATGAGCAACATGGGCCAGATGTGGGCAAATGGAATTGACTCAGGTGGGAATCTTGGTTGGCCCATGTTGTAAGAATCTTTAACTTTATAACCAGGCCAAGGGGCAGTTTGGGGTGAGCAGTAAATGTTAGCCTTGTCAGCAAAGTCTGTGAAATAAAAGAAGGAATATTAGTGTATTGATGTTTGGTCCTCCCATTTTGTTTCCTGCCTCAGCCTTTTCCTGTTCAGCCTTTCCTATAATGCATATATAACTGTGGCAATAAGTCCCACTTCTTTACTAATGTGTACAAATCCCATTAATATCAACAGACCTTATAACGTAGAATAGAATGATTAGCATTAAAAATAACCAGATATATCAGGAGCAGAAGCCTAAAGCAACACTTCAAAATTCGAAGGATTTCTCTTCCTCCTGAAAAATCTGGTGGTTCCTTATCACCAAACCCAGAAGCATAACTTAAAGGCATTTTAATTCCACATCCCATTCCCATTCTGATATATCTATCCACAGCCTCCTCTACTGTAAAGATGAAGTCACACTCAGGTTGGAGGAACAACACCTTATATTCCATCTGGGTAGCCTCCAACCTGATGGCATGAACATCGACTTCTCTAACTTCCGCTAAGGCCCCACCTCCCCCTCGTACCCCATCCGTTATTTATTTTTATACACACATTCTTTCTCTCTCTCTCCTTTTTCTCCCTCTGTCCCCCTCACTATACCCCTTGCCCATCCTCTGGGTTCCCCCCCCTTCTTTCTCCCTGGGCCTCCTGTCCCATGATCCTCTCATATCCCTTTTGCTAATCAACTGTCCAGCTCTTGGCTCCATCTCTCCTCCTCCTGTCTTCTCCTATCATTTTGGATCTCCCCCTCCCACTTTCAAATTTCTTACCAGCTCTTCCTTCAGTTAGTCCTGGCGAAGGATCTCGGCCTGAAATGTCGACTGTACCTCTTCCTAGAGATGCTGCCTGGCCTGCTGCGTTCACCAGAAACTTTGATGTGTGTAGCATAACTTAAGTACTGATGAGCTTAAACTAACTGTGAATAAATACATTAGCTAGCTAACTATAGAGTAGGGGTTACCAACCTGGAGTCTGTGGACCCCTTTCTTAATAATATTGGTCCATGGCATCAAAAAGATTGGGAACCTCTGCTATTGAGGAACAGCACCTCATATTCTACGTTTGTAGTCTAAGACCTGACGGCATCAGCATTAACTTCTCTAACTTCCAGTAACCTCTTCCCCCTGTCCCTTCTTGTTTTTCTCTTATTCCCATCACCCCATCTCTTTCCACTTCCCCTGCTCTCTCCGTCTGCCTATCATCCGCACACTCTTCCCACCAATTTCCCTCCCCACCTCCTTCGCTCTGCTCCATAGTCCACTGTCCTCTTCTATTATATTCCATCCTCTTCAGCCTTTGTCACTTCGTCCCAACTTCTGACTCTATTTCCTCTCTCCCTCCTCCTTCTCCAGCCTTTGCTCCGCCCCTTCCCTCACACCTTTATACTGACCATCTCCCCTCCTCCTTTCCAGTCCAGACGAAGAGTCCCAACCTGAAATGTCGACTGTACGCTTCCCTCTGTAGATGTTGCCTGACCTGCTGAGTTCCTCCGGCTTTCTGTGTGTCACTAACTAACCATTGTCATTTTCTAGTCAGCCAGCACCTGAACCACTAACCATTTATCAATGTCCGGGCACAGTCGTGGTTCTGGGCACAGAGCCAGCATTACCATGCCTCAGCACATCCACCTGACTACCTCGCAGGAGTGGGAGTCTGTCAGTTGTGATTCTGTTGGTGGAGAATTACTTGTATTCAGTTGAGTTGTGCAAATGTTCTGGCAATACAGAGGTTGTGACGTCAAACAACATCACGGCAAATTGTGAATTAGTTGTCATTAAATTTTACTAATCTGCAGCTTACTGCAAGACTTTCAAAAATCAGCAGGAAAGCCGTCAGTTTGTAATGAAATCACAACTGATTAATGTTCTTCCGGGAGGGTAATGCTACCTGCTCTGGTCCACATGTGACTTTATCCTCTCCTCAGGTGTTAATATCTTCAGGATAATTCGGGATAAGCTTTAGATGTGTCCACCCCTGAAATGAATCCTATAGTTTCCAGCTGCAAATTGCAATTTGACAAAAACTAAAATTCCTTCTATATATTCACACTGTATGGAGATGAGAACAAGATTCTGACCAGTCGATCTGACAATACAAGAGGACATGCGTTAAGCTGAGTGGAGGACAGTTTGGGGGAGATGTCAGAGGTAGTTCTTTTGCACAGAGGGTGGGTATCTGCATGGAACACCCTGCCAGGGGTGATGGTACATTAGGGACATTTAAGAAACTTGTAGATGTGCACATGGATGTAAGAACAATTGTTAATAGCTGTTTAGGTTAGATTTATTATGGAGTATGTTTTTATTAGTCGGCACAGCTGTGGACTGTTCTATGTTCTATGTTCTATAGTCTATGAATCAGGGGAATGTCTTTTTCACCCTCTTAATTCCCTATGCTGCGATAAAGGTTCTTTTGAAAAACATTTGTATCCAAGGTTGCGTTGAAGAACCCAAGGAACAGTTGACAATTACTGGTGACCCACGCCAATTATTGCTGGGCCATTCCTGTCAGTCCATGCTCAGCTCAAAATGGAAACACAAGTAACTGCAGATGCTGGAAATCTGGAGAACACAGAGGAGCTGGAGGAACTCAGCAGGTCAGGCAGCATCTGTGGAGGGAAATGAACAGTTGACGTTTCAGGTCCAAACCCCTCATCAGGACCAGTCCATTTCCCTCTATATATACTGCCTGACCCACTGAGTTGCTCCAGCTCTTGTGTGGTGGTGTCAGCAATAAAAGGGCAAGTGACAATTGCCAAGGAATTAGCCCAATCCAGAGTGTCCCTCTCACCCGCTCCCCCTTGTGCTGATGCACATGAAATCCCTGATGATTGTTTATCACTATAAATGGGGTTTGTCCCACCTTGTCATGCCTGCATTTGTAAGACATTTCACCAAGTTAGTATTTCGGTCTTGTGAAAATGGTTTTAATTTGAATCATGTTTTCCTCATAAGACAACATTCCCTTCTGTAATTGATTATGAATTGGCCCTTCACAGGATTCCAACAATCCCTACATCTATCAAATGGAAGCATTTCTATGTGTTGGGTAAAGAATTGTGTGGATTAATTTCACCCAGCGTCTTTCTAAATGAGCATTGCATGAGAAATAACACATCACAACCTCAGTGTCCAACCCAGAATATATGCCATTGGCCTGTGTGCATTTCAGGACAGGAGCAGCCCAGTCAAGCTTTCAAAATGGTGCAATATTGTAGTGCATTCCAACTTAGAGGAGAAAGTAATATTCAATCATAAGACCACACGACATAGGAGCAGAATTAGGCTATTCAACCCATCAAGTTTGCTCCACCGTTCCATCATGGCTGATTTATTATCCCTTTCAACCCCATTCTCCTGCCTTCTCCACATGACCTTTGATGCCCTGAATAATCAAGAACCTATCAACCTCTGTTTTAGGTATACTCAATGACTTGGCCTTCACAGCCATCTGTGGCAATGAATTCTACAGATTCACCACCCCCCGGATAAAGAAATTCCTTCTCATCTCTGTTCTAAATAGATGTTCCTCTATTCTGAGGCTGTGCAGATTAATGCTGGCTGAAGAATTGGTGCAAAGAGTAGGGTTTCAGATTTCTGGATCATTGGTATCTCTTCTAGAGAAGGCATGACCTGTACAAAAAGGATGGATTACATCTGAACTTGAGGAGGACCAATAATCTGGTGGGCAGGTTTGCTAGAGTTGTTGGGGAGGGTTTAAACTAATTTGGCAGGGGTACGGGAACCGGATGGGGCAGTTGGTATACAAGTCGATGCAAGGCGCAGTGAGACTGTGAGGAGAGACAGACAGATGATAGGGGAAAATTGCAGTCAGTGGGATGAGTTGAAGTGTATCATGGGGGCAAAGTCGAAAAGGGTGATGAAGACAGGACTGAAAGTATTATTATTGAGTGCACAAGGTATATGGAATAAGGTAGATGATTTTGCAGTTCAATTAGAGATTGGCAGGTATGACTGAGGTACGGCTGAAAGAAATTCATAGATGGGAGCTTATCATGCAAATATATCAAATGGATAGGTAGGTAGACAGAGGGGGTGGTGTGGCTCTGTTGGTAAAATTGAAATCAGGTCATTAGAAAGAGCTGACATGAGATTGGAAGATGTAGAATCCTAGTGGGTAGAGTTAAGAAACTGCAAGTGTAAAAAGACCCTGATGGGAGGCCCTTAAACAGTAGCCAGGATATTGGATATAAATTCCAAAGGGAAATAGAAATGGCATTTAATAAGAGTAATGTTACAATAGTCATGGGAGATTTCAATATTCAGGTAGATTAGGAAAATAAGGTTGGAGCTGGACCCCAAGAGAAGTAATTTGTAGAATGCCTACAAGATAGCTTTTTAGAACAGCTTGTGGCTGAGCCCACTAGGGGAAAAGCAATTCTGCATTGGATGTCGCATAATGAACCAGATTTGGATTAGGTAGCTTAAGGTAAAGGAAGCCTTGGGAGGCAGTGATCATAATATGATAGAATTCACCCTGCAGTTTGAGAGGGAGAAGCTAAAGTCAGATGTATCAGTATTACAGTGGAGTAAGGGGAATTACAGAGGCATGAGAGAGGAGCTGGCAGAAGTTGATTGGAAGGGGATGATGGCAGAACAGCAGTGGCTGGAGCTTCTGGGAGAAATTTGGAAGGCGCAGGATAGATACATTCCAAACAAGAAGTATTGTAAAGGCAGGATGAGCAACAGTGGCTGACAAGGGAAGTCAAAGTCAACATAAGAGCAAAAGAGAGGGCATACAATAGAACAGAAATGAGTGGGAAGTTGGAGGATTGGAAACTTCTAAAAACCAACTGAAGGCAACTAAAAAAGTCATTGAGAAGGTAAAGATGGAATACAAAGGTAAGCTAGCCAACAATATCAAAGAGCATACCAAAAGATTTTTCAGATATATAAAGAGTAAAAGAGAGGTGAGAATGGATATTGGACTCCTGGGAAATGATGCTGGACTGATGCATCAGTCTTCACTGTGGAAGACACAAACAGTATGGTGGAAGTTTGAGAGAAGTGAAGTTGCTATTACTGGAGAGGTGGTGCTTGGGAAGCTGAAAGGTCTGAAGGTAGACAAGTCACCTGGACCAGCTGATGTAGACTCCAGAGTTCTGAAAGAGGTAGCTGAAAAGATTGTGGACGCATTAGTAATGATCTTTCAAGAATCAATATATTCTGGAATGATTCCAGAAGACTGGAAAATTGCAAATGTCATTCCACTCTTAAAGAAGGGAGGGAGGCAGAAGAAAGGGAATTATAGGCCAGTTAGTCTGACCTCAGTGGTTGAGAAGATGTTGGAGTTGATTGTTATGGATGAGGTCTCAGAGTACTTGGAAGCACATGATAAAGTAGGCCGTAGTCAGCATGGTGTCATCAAGGAAAATTCTTGCCTGACTAATCTGTTGGAACTCTTTGAGGAAGTAACGAGCAGGATAGACAAAGGAGAATCAGTTAATGCTGTGTACTTGGATTTTCAGAAGGTCTTTGACAAGGTGCCACACATGAGGCTACTTAACAAGTTAAGAGTCCATGGTATTACAGGAGAGATTCTCGCATGGATAAAGCAGTGGCTGATTGGCAGGAGGCAAAGAGTGAGAATAAAGGGAGCCTTTTCTGGTTGTCTGCCAGTGACTAGTGGTGTTCCACAGGGGTCGGTATTGGACAGCTTCTTTTTACGTTAAATACCAATGATTTGGTAGGTAGTTTAGATTAGGAGAATGGGCAAAATAGGAGCAGATAGATTACAGTGTCGGGAAGTGTACAGTCATGCATTTTGGTAGAAGGAATGAAAGGGTTGACTATTTTCTAAGTGGAGGGAAAATTTGAAAAACTGAGATGCAAAGGGACTTGGGAGTTCTCTTGCAGAATTCCCTAAAAGTTAATTTGTAGGTTGAGTCTGTGGTGGGAAACGCAAGTGCAACGTCAGCATTCATTTCAAGAGGACTAGAATATAAAAGCAAGGGTATAACGTTGAGGCTTTATAAGGCACCTGTGAGGCCTCACTTAGGAGTATTGTGATCAGTTTTGGGTCCCTTATCTTAGAAAGGATGTGCTGACATTGGAAAGGCTTCAACGGAGGCGTTGGGAAGTGTATGCTCATGCACTTTGGTAGAAGAAATGAAAGGGTTGACTATTTTCTAAATGGAGAGAAAATATTTAAAAAAAACTGAGGTGTGAAGGGACTTGGGAGTCCTTGTGCAGGATTCCCTAAAGGTTAACTTGCAGATTGAGTCTGTGGTGAGGAAGGCAAATGCAATGTTAGCATTCATTTCAAGAGGACTAGATTATAAAAGCAAGGATGTAATGTTGAGACTTTATAAAGCACTGGTGAGGCCTCACTTGGAGTATTGTGAGCAGTTTGGGCCCCTTATCTAAAAAAAAGGATGTGCTGAAACTGTTGGAGTTTAGAAGAAAGAGGGGGGAATCTCATTGAAACCTATAGAACGTTGAAAGGCCGCGATAGAGTGGATGTGGAGAGGATGTTTCCTGTAGTGGGGGAGTCTAGGAGCAGAGGGCACAGCTTCAGAACAGAGGGATGTCCATGTAGGATGCAGATGAGGAGGAGTTTCTTCAGCCAGAAGGTGGGGAATCTCTGTAATTTGTTGCCACAGGAGACTACGGAGGCCAGATAATTGGGAGTATTTAAGGTGGAGGTTGATATGTTCTTGATTATTCAGAGTGTGTAAGATTATGGGGAAAAGTCAGGAGAATGGGGTTGAGAGAGAAAATGGACCAGCTATGATGAAATGGCAGAGCAGACGATGGGCTGAATGGCCTGATTCTGCTCTTGTGTCTTCTGGGCTTTGACTCCCCCACCATAGAAAACATCCTCTCTACATCCACTCTGTCTAGGCTTTTCAATATCGAAAAATTTTCAATAAGATCCCCCTTTATTTTTCTAAACTCCAGTGAGCACAAGGCCTTTGGTTAACGGTGGGAGTCCAAGGCATAAAAAAGATTGGGAACCCCTGGTATAAAGCATCTTATGTGGTGATGTTCTGGCTGATAGTGTTGATATGTGAACTTGCACTTTCCTTTCTGGTGTTCTGACACAAGGCCACCTGGACGCAGTGGGTTCAGAAACAGAAATACAGATGCAGCATGCACACAGATGCTTGAAGAAACAAGTACAGATGCACACACGGGGACACAGGCATGGGCACTGAACGAAGAGCAGCTGCATACACCATATACTGTAACTCTGGTTAACACAGACAGCTGGAACTCTTTAGGGAAATAAAGAATTACAAGCACAGTTACCATGGGAAAATAAATGTTTAATACGACTTAAGTCACTATAAAAAAGGTTCTTAAACAAATAAATCAATGAAGCAACCAGAGAAATAAATCTGAACATAACTTGTGCTAAATAACTGTTTCTATTAAATTTGTTAATAAATATTTTATTTACACAAAAAATGTTCCAGAAATTTTTCAGTGCACAATATTTACAAAGTGAGGGCACAATTCACAAGATAAAGATCACCACAAAACATTTTGACTTTCACTACACATTCTTTGTACATTTGGTAACTCGTTTGTTTTGTGATTGTTATTTTTAAGCCATTCTGCTTGAGGAACATCATGAATACCAGCTTCTAAAGGGAAAGAACAGGTCTTAGCAAAAGAATTAGAACGAATATCTTTCTTTTACTGAGCTTGGTTAACTGCAGTTTATTCTCAAATAATTTGTCAAAAAGAGATCGAGATTTTAATTGATGTTGAATGAAGTACCTAAGAGCTCTTTAAATAAATCTCAGTTGATCCTTGTTTTCAATTTTTTTAGACAAAAAGGAGGCTTTCTTCTGTTATTTTATATAAAAACAACTAAAGTAACAAGGGATATCATCCTCTCACCTCCCCACAACTGTATTCCATTGTCCTCAGTTGTATAGTTCCTGAGCTTCCGAACGCTTTAGGAGTAAGGGAAAATGCCACAAGTATTCTTTCATTCCCAAATTCCTATATTGCAATTATCTTGGGTGGAAGTAAGCCCCTCTCTCCAATCCAGCCTGTTTCCAGGATCAAAATCAAAACGAGAAACTCAACTTCTCCAGTGGGTCAGATCACTGAATTTAATAACTGAGTCCGTTACAGCCGTCATTCGGTTGCACTTTAAATGTAGAAAAGGCAATCCGGCCAACATGATTTTGTGTTGTTGCAGAGTTAAGTCAGAACCCTCCACAAGTTAAAGCAAATCACTAATTTATGTTATTTCCTATTCATTATACCATATGTTAAGAGAAATTCGATAATTTCGCAGTTGTAATGTTTTTTTGTGATCTCAACATTTTACTGTGCTTATTCCAAATGCAGATGTAGTTTCTCTTGCTCATTACTAGATTTTGCCTCCGTATACAGCGCTATTTATTATATAGTACTTTTGTGGCTGCAGGTGTGTTATAATATCTGCTATATGTTGCTTCTTTATGTCCCTCTCCTTATTATCCAAGTTTCTTCTGACGGCAACCCAGTGCATTGTCCAGTTGTACGTTACTCCTGTTGCCAAACAGTGCTTGTGTCTGTGCTAAACTCTCCAGAATAGTTTCCACGTAGTCCCGTAATTTGCTGCAAAAATCGTCCAAAATGGCGAAATATACATTTTGCGCGAATCTAATTTTTGCACTTTTGCGCAGGTTAAAAGAGAGCCGATTCCACCCACAAAACTGGCCATGCTCCTACAAGAATGATCAATCATTGAACAGTTCTTCTAAATGTTGGCATTAGGAGGATTGTAAATTAAGTTGATACTGTCGATAAAGTTTTCAAAGCTTTTGAACGTTTCTATGTAATTCGCAAGGATATCAGTTATTGTCAAGCAATATAACTGCACTTCCTGTCCAGTTTGTAAGGTAATTTAAAATTAGGTTGTTCACAGGTAGAGGAATGACAATGTTTAAAATGCCCATGTGTAACCCAGTTTCAGTGATATTGCTCAAACTACACCACGCTGCTACTCTTGGTACACGGAAGCATATATATATATTTTTTTTTAAAGCAACAGTTCTAAACATTGAAGTGACTATTTATAAAGCTATCTTCTTGTTCGTGGTAGATTTTGCGTTCAGCGGTACGCGCTTATGTTTGCACGAAAACGCAAGGACAGAAAAGACATCTCGAAGCCGGCACAATTTCTGCCAGAATCAGGAACGGCGGCCTCAGTAAAGTCAACAACTTTTGTCAAGTTAAAGGCCAAATGAGACACATGGCAAAGGTGGGGCGGGCCGGAAATCAGCTGTTCTGATGCTTACTCTACTGATCGCGAAAATTCATTAAAAGCTCCAATAAAGAATTCTGCAAATTGCTAGGCATGCATTAAATAGAAAACATAGCTTTCTATTTTAAAAGGCAGAGTTTTGGCGACTAATGTTTTAGTTTTGAGGTTTCTGGATGGCCCTTTCAATAACTAGACCCACAAGCCCGAAACCACCAGGCTGGCTGTGCCGACCTCTTGTAGGCTGTTCACTGCCTGGGCTCGCATTCGCTTTTGGCGGATGTTGCCCCCTGTTTAGATCTGTGTTGTATTCACCATTGCCTATGCCATGTCGAGAGATATTGAACTTCTCTACTCTTAAAAGATCGGCACAACATCGCGGCCTGAAGGACCAGTACCGTTCTATGTTCTATTCTATTCTACGCTACTTTGCTTCAGACAGGTGAGGCACTGCACTAAAATGACACAGACAGCAATAGGCGGGGTTTCCTGGGGGGAAACTTCGGTCCCGTTCAAATGTGTTGTTTCTTGGATGCTAAATCAGTAAATTACACTGAAAGAAACGAGAAGGAAACCTAGCAATAAATTATAAGTTTAATATAGATATCTTTGTACAATGATTTATTTTGGGGAGAGGAAGAGGTTATGGCACAAATCCCCAACAGGTTCGCGTCCTGAAGAGTAATTTTTTAGTGGACAGTCTCAAACCTTACTAATTCGCTTTGCCTGATGCAACATTTGTGCTTATCCTAGACGCACTGAGCGAATCTTTACGAACCAAGGGTCTCCTTGAAGTACCTATCTATTACACATAGCTTTTCTTGGCGATGAGTCTTTTACTGCTCCGTAGAAAGTCCCTTTATTGTATCCCGCCCTACTGCCTCCAGATATCCCCGTGACTGAGTCAACCTGTGTTCCCGTTGCCACCCCAAGCCAACCCCCCAGAAGAAGACGCCCTGGCCCTCAAAAGCACTCGTGCAGAGTCTGTGTGGTCGTACAGTTCAGGCAGCTAACGTGGCAGCACCAATGGAAAGTACAATGACATCTCTCGGTGACCCTTTTGGTCAGAGTACGGAATCCCCTCCCACAGCACAACAGATCGCAGCCGTCCAAGGCCAGCGAGGTGTTATTGCAGACTCGGCCCCTGGTACCTGTGGTGCCCATTTTGCTGTTGGCTGTACAGAAGTTGGGCGACTTCTCGAAGTAGACCAGGTCCTGGGGAGAGTGTGGCTTGTGAGCCGGGTTCTCGGGTTCCAGGTGTTGCATGTCTGCCCAGGAGGCGCGGTTACTGCCTTTGTTGCTGTAGGTCACACGGGAGGCTCCGTCAAACCGGTCTTTGAGCAAGTTACCCACTGTCCGAAAGGTGGGGAGCCGCATCCAACAGGTTTTAACCGTGCAAGAGCCAGACATTCCATGGCACTTACATTCCTGTCTCATCTCGGCATGGACTGTCTGTGAAATCGATAAATACCGATCAGTATAGGTAAACATGTTGCTACTGGAAAAAGTTATAAACTTACTATTAATGAAGCCTAGCCAGGATATCGGAGGACTGTTGTTGTTGCAGTCTATTTGAGACAGAGGAGGGGTTATTTCCGCACTAACGGATACATCTTAAAAATACAAATAACCACTTTCGGCGAAGTGCTTCCATGGTGGCACCGGAGTGAGATAAGTACCGTGGATAATGAGACGTATCCTGAACGTAATAATGTCGTAGTGAGATGTCCAATACTACAGGCGTAGTCTGGGAGTCTCGATAAACAGTTGCGATGCACTCTGCATCCTACTAGCCTACAACTCTTGCTCCTGGGCTAGTAACGAATGAGTTAATTCTAACAGAAAACAACGCAAAAAACGTTTTTCACGTATCTTGTTTCGCGTGACCATAATAAACCAGTTCCGGTTCCAAGATCTCCAAATTTTGGACAGAGGGACACACTTGGAGGGCAGGGACAACTTTTGGGAAGTAATTTCTAATATTAAACGTTCAGTTGATGGGATGCTTCCTGCAATAGTTGTGTGTTTTATTGTGCTGTGCGGAAGTATGTGTATGCGTGTCCGTGCGTGTATCTGTGTGTGTTTATGTTTGTGTGCATGTCTGTCTATGTGCATATTGTGTATGAGAGAGAGAGAGAGAGAGAGAGAGAGAGAGAGAATGAGAGAGTGTGTGAGAGAGAGATAGACAGAGAGATATTTGTGTTTTAACCTGTATTCACTCAATGGTTTGGACAACAGCGAGTGTAAAAGTACTAAGAAGTTATTATGGGTGATTTTGTGGGTTGTAGATGCTAGCATTGAAAAGTAGGAGGGTAGCAAAAGACTGCATTTCTGGTAATTACCCAATTAACATTGACCAGATATGATGGATTAAAAATTACCAGAACTGCTAATCAAATATTTAAAGCAACACACAATGGACATGGGGGAACTCAGCAGGTCAGGCAGCATGTGTGAAAGGAAATGGAAAATCAATGTTTTGGGTCGAGACCCTTCATCTGGACAACTAGTGAAGGATCTCAACTCAAAATGTCGACTGTCCATTTCCCTCCAATGGAGCTGCCCAGTTGCTCGAGCATTTTGATTTGTTTTGCTCTAGATTCCAGCATCTATGGTTTAGTGTGTCCCCATTCAGACTCCTGAGCCTGCAGTTTACAGTTTCTGAGATATCCATTAAGGTACCTTTTAAAAGTGGTGAGAATTTCAGGTAGTGCATTCCAGACCTCACTTTCCTCTGTTCAAGATAGATTTTTTTTTTGTCAAATCCCCACCAATCCTTAAATCTAGGTCTACTACTTAATAAACTCTCTGCTGAGGGAGACTCACTACCTTACACATCTATGAGTTGAATTTGGGGTTCAAACTTCAAGATGTATAAATGGCTATTCAACTACTGTGTATGTGTATATATACAAATATGTGTGTGTGTGTGTATATATATATATATATATATATATATATATATATATACACACACACACACACTGTATGTCATGACCCATCAGAAGCGTACAGAGCCTTAGGTGCAGTTCTACTTGCATGGGTCTGTTCAAAAATCGTCTGGAGTCTGGAAAAGTGCATAAAGTGGACCTGCTTCAGGCAAGTGGTCAAGAACAAAAGATAACTGGTGAAAGACACAGGGTGACATGAGAAATAAAAAAACTGTTTTCATGAAGCAAGTAGTTACTGCCTGAAAGATCGGCTAAAGCAGGTTCAATCATCATGGCCAGGAAGCACCTGGAGGGAAAGAAACGTACGGGATTATTGGGAATAGAACTGGAAGGTAGGACTGATGGAGTTGCACTTACAGAGAGACATCAGGACTTCGATGGGCTGAATGCCCTCTCTTTGTGATGCAATGATTCTATTACTCTGGAAATTCTATCACACTTTCATGGGAAATTGGATCAACTTTTCACATGGCCAAGAAAACTGCAAGTAAGTTCAACGATTGTACCACGTATTGATTTTACTCTTTCAAGCGAAGTGAGAATTGCTGGGATGGTCAGTGTTTAAACATTGTAGCTTGGCCAGGCCCCTACGATATTCTGTGTTCAAAATTCATCCAAAAGCAACAGAGAATTGTTCATGGCAGGGACTGTTGGGGTTAACAGAATCACAGCCATGCCATTTTAGAAAGTATGGGGTGTCGCAGATTGGCCAAACCAAGTGATCATGGCAGATTTGCTTCTCTGAAAGAAATCATCACCCCAGATAGATTTTTATGACAATCCAGTGGTTTCATAGTCATAATTTCTTATTCCAGATGTATCTAATTACTTGAACTTAAGTTCCCCAGAACTTGTGTCACAAGATCAATGGTTCAGGTCTCTGGATACTGGTGCAGTAATTTAACCACTCTGATACTGTACTGCTATCTTTTCAACCGTCCTTAATACCATAGTCTTCAGATTACTGAACAAACAAGCTGCCGGCCAAAACAAATTACAGAGTAAGGGATTGCCCATTTAACATGCAGACAAGGACGCATCTCTTCTCTCAAATGGTTGTGAATCTTTGGAATTCTCAGTTGTGGGGAACGGGCTGGAGGTCCGAGGCCAGCAGTTGGATCATCTATGCAATGCAGGCTTACGTAACCATATAGTACGTCATGTGTTCTTATTTGTATTTCCATGGTGGCTGTGCATGGTTCTGAAAACAAGTGAATTTCCCTTCAATCTGGAGTGCTGGTTTTCTTAATAGTTTATGATATGAGTAATTCTCTGTTTCTGTTAGGGACGGAGGGGTATTTTGAACACTGAATATTTTAGGTGCAAGATCAAATCACATAGGTTATAAATTGTGTGTTTTGATTTTACACCTTTAAGGTCCTATAGACTTGGGGTATGATTCTCCACAAAGATTGTCTAAGCTCCCATTGTAACATCACTGAAAGATCAGCACAACCCCCAGACAAGGAGACAAACTGATTCATTGTGCTTTTAACTCCAAGGTCAATGATCTCCCACTGAAATTGCAATAGAATAACCCACAGAGCTAATAATACATCTTCAGATTGGAGAAAAGCATGATGACAACAAAGATAATTATCAAAAAAAAACCTCTTTGGAGCAATTTCATTGCATGTTGTTCTTTGCTGACCCTAGTGGCTACTTTGCTGTTTTCATATGCCTTTAATATTCTCCATTGGTTTTACCATTTTTATTTTGTCTTTCTGTTTTGAAATGCCACCACCCCCACCAAGGTTACAGGGAGAAGGCAAGAGGATGAGGTTGAAAAAAATAATCAGCCATAAAAGAATGGTGGAGTAGATTCGATGGACAAAAGGGCCCAATACCGCTCTTCTCCTACACCTTCTGGTCTTTTTGTTATTTCACCAATCTAAAGACCGAGCCAATCTGCTGCTGGACAGACATACATACACACACACACACACACACACACACACACACACACACACACACACACACACACACACACACACAGACACACAGACACACACACCCCTGTGCAATATGGCAAACCAGTGGTACACAAAGTGCAAATTAAATCGGTGTGAGGGAACAGATGACAATGTATAATATGTCCTCAAGAAAGCAATATCTACATTCAGTTTACTCTGGAAGTTTTTAACTTACCAATAAAGAAATGTTTTTCTTTTAAGGTTCAATTAAAAAAAACTGATCAGTTCTCTGGACGTGAGGTTGAAAGACCAAATCAGATAATCAGGATCTTACAGAACTATTGAGAAGAGGGGATGACATGAAGTGTACACCGGTAACAGTGCAACAAATTAGTCTGCTGGGAGACCAGTTCAGCTTCATACCCAGTATCAACAACCCACTGCGGCGACGTTCCCCCTAAGGTTTGCGTGTGTGTGTGCACACATCTTTTGCTACTAGCGCACAAGGGAATTTAAACTGGGCTCAAAGGGTTGGCATGTTAAGTATATTTCACAGTTGCACACAATCACATTTCCTTTTCGTCAGAGCACACATGTTGTTGTCACTGGACAAAAGAATTGTGCAACCAGATTTTTGCGTGCACTGGTCATTACAAATTCGAGGGAACTTTGCAGTTCCACTTATACTCATCTGATAGAAGCCACACTTGCAGGGAATGAAAGTTACTGTGTCAAAGCTCTACCACCAGCAAATGTTCCTAACGTCCAGAAGCACGAGGAAATCTGCAGATGCTGGAATTTCAAGCAACACACATCATGCTGGTGAACGCAGCAGGTCAGGCAGCATCTCTAGGAAGAGGTACAGTCGACGTTTTGGGCCAAGACCCTTCGTCAGGACTAACTGAAAGAAAAAATCTCTTACTAGTTCTTCTTTCAGGGTAACCCTGGGCTTCCAGTTGCTTCCTTACTCAACATCGAATGTGGCAGTTTGATAAGATGTGAGACTTAGGAGCAGAATTAGACCATTCAGCCCATCGAGTCTGCTCCGCCCTTCTATTAAGGCGGATTTATTTTCTCCTCAACCCCATTCTTCTGACTTTTCCCTGTAACATTTGATCCCCTGACTAATCAAGAGCATATCAACCTCCGCTTTAAATATACCCAATGACTTGGCTTCCACAGCTATCTGTGCTTTGGCTAAAGAAATTCCTCCTTATCTCTGTTCTAAATGAACATAATTCTAATCTGAGTCTGTGCCCTCTGGTCCTAGACTCCTCCACCATAGGGAACATCCTCTCCACATCTACTCTGTCTAGGCCTTTCAGTATTTGATAGGTTTCAATGAGATCCCCTCCTCATTCTTCTAAACTCTAGTGAGTACAGCCATCAAACACTACTCATACGTTAACCCTTTCATCCCCAGAATCATTCTCATGAACCTCCTCTGGACTCTTCCCCAATACTAGTTCATCTTTTCTTCGATAACAGGCCCAAAATTGCTCACAATACTCCAAGTGCAGTCTGACCAATACCTTATAAGGCTTTAGGTAACATAAGCAGCATTTCACATAACCAGCATTTCCAACCTACATCAAAGATGCTTAGTTCTGTCGAAAGGTCATTAACCTGTAATGTTTGATACATTAATTTCTTACAGAGCCTCCTGACCTGCTCAGTATTTCCAACATTCTCTTTTTAGATTTTAAGCTACTGCAGTGCTTTGCACCTATTAACACTGGTTTCCATCAGCATCCCTGTATTCTGATTCACCCTCTCCTCCATCCAGACCATCTGCATTACCAAGCACCGCTAGCAGTTTTATCATCCAGTATCTTTTGGTCTTTACATATAATCATGATTACTTTTATTCTCTCCACCCTTCTTTGTAATGTTAAAATTGTGTTTAGTTTCTATCATCTGATGATATGCGACTTGGAATGTGAACTCTGTTTCTCTCTGCCTGACCCTTTGAACATTTTCCAACATCTTCTGTTTTCATTTCAGATTTCCATAATCCGAAGATTTTAGCTTCTTGACTACCAGTATTAAATGTTGTGCATTTCATTTCTATACAAACTGATACTCCAAATGGGAGAGGTTTTGCTGAACTTGAACTCTAGCCAGGAGTCACTGAGGCAGATAAAGTCACAAGCAAGAGAAAATCTGCAGACGCTGGAAATCCAAGCAACACACACAAAATGCTGGAGGAACTCAGCAGGCCAGGCAGCATCTAAAGAGTACAGTCGACGCTTTGGGCCAAGACCCTTCAGCAGGCAGATAAAGTGTTGGCTTTGTTCTCACACAAGAGGTCAAGTGGCAAGCCTGAGCCAAACCTCAAGCAGCTGTGTCTGCTGAGGCCCTGCCCCTGATCTTGACTGGAGTCAGTGCTAGACCTCTTCCTACCAAAGCTCAGCACGTTTTCTTTTGCAGACTTTGAATATCCCTAGTATTCAAAGACTTTAAAGACTTAAAATTGAAGTGCAAAAATGCAATTAAAATACTAGACAATTACAAATCGATAAAACTTAAGTGGAAGTATTTTAAAAAGACACTTCTCTTCCCTATTGCCACAATCGAGAATACTCCATTGAAACGATCAGGCTCTGCAATGCCATACCAGATGTGACGATGATAGATTCCCCAGTGGAGTGTCCAACCAAAGTCAGCCTCAATATTCGATGTATTCAGCAATGAAGCAGAGTGGTAGCAACTGCCATAACACAGTTTCTGCTGGACTTAGAGCAGCTCCACGCAAGATTGGAACTTACTTGCCATGGTTTCTCTTCAGAAACACAGGCAGTACAATCCGGCCCAATTTTCAGTGGTAGAGCAAACCTTTGATCCTGTGCATATAATTACTAAATTCTGTGTGGACACGTGGCCAAGTGGTTAAGCCATTGGACTAGCTACCTGAAGGTCGTGAGTTCGAGCCCCAGCCGAGGCAATGTGTTGTGTCCTTGAGCAAGGCACTTAATCACACATTGCTCTGCGACAACACTGTATAGGTTCTAATGCCCTTCCCTTGGACAACATTGGTGTCATGGAGAGGAGAGACTTGCAGCATGGGCAACTGCTGGTCTTCCATACAACCTTGCCCAGGCCTGCACCCTGGAAACCTTCCAAGGTGCAAATCCATGGTCTCGTAAGACTAACGGATGCCTTTAAATACTAAATTGACTTCTTAAATAATGTTATGCTCGCAAAATATATCTTGTGCTAAAGTAGAAATGATTGCTAATGCTGGGTTGTTTAGGAAGACTAACTGTTTCTATCAAAGTTCAGAATCTTCCCAATTACATGTACAACAATGCCTTGAGAGAGATGCTGATCTGCCAATATATCCAGATAATTCATATACCAGAAGTCTCGTTATTGCGTAGTGTCCATATAAAGATACACTTACCTCTTGTTGTGATATTCATTATTGTCATGCCATTTACCAGGCTGCAACCAAGTGCTTTCTATGCTATCTTTGAAACTTTAATTGAGAGTTCTCTATTGAATCCTCAAGTTTCTAGCCCAGGGAAGGTAACACTCCACAACAATCTCCGCCTTGGGAACTTACTCCAACCACCTCTTCTCCAGTACCCAGGCTCTACCATTGGAGTTGTGAGCTCCATTACACAGAACTCAGAGCTCCAGAGATCTGGGTTCGATCCTAACCTTAGACATTGACTGTGTGGAGTTTGTCCATTCTCCCTGTGACCCTGGGTGCTCTGGTTTCCTCCCACATGTGCTGGTAGCTTAACTGGCTCTTGTAAATTCTTCCTTGGTGCAGATTAATAGCAAAAAGAATCAAGGGGAACTTTGTTAGCTGCATGTGAGAAAATAAACTGCAGTGCTACAGGAAAATGAGAAGGAAAATGGGACTGATGGAACGGCTCTCATTGAAGCCAGCGTTCAAAGAGTGGGCTGAATGGCCTCCTTCTGAGTTGCTATAAGGTTATTTGATTTTATGCTACATTTATGTGCTGAATGTGTCTACTCCCTAGTATGTCCTGTATCACTGCAGGAGACCATCAAATGATGAAACTCAGCCTTCTGGTTTCCTACCCTTTAATGTGAGCCTTCAGTCTCCTCTGAGCCCTCCTGTGACCTGTTGTCTTTCTCCTCTTTTAAACTACAATGTGACTTGTATATTTTCTTTGGCTTTAACCTCATTTGTGAGTGGGTTACTTCCTCCTCTTTAAACTCCACTATGCCCCATGTACCTTCCTGTAACATATATTACCACCCGGTAAAATTTCCCCTTTTAACTTTTATTGTGATTTCTTTGTTTTCTTTTCCTTAATCTCGCTTGTGGTTGTGTTGTTTTCTTTCCTTTAAACTCTACTGTACTTTCTCCTGATTTAAACTCTATTGAGGGCTATTAACTTTCTCCTCTGTTAAACTCACTTATAATCTACTTAACTTCTCTTTCATCTGTTGTCATAACTTTACTTTATCTTCTTTATCTTCAATGTCCTACTTTCTTCTGCTTTAACCAACCTAACCCTCCTATTGTCACCCGTTGACTTTCTCCTCTTGAATCACCCTTGTGGCCTATTTCTCTCTCCTCTTTAACCATTTTTTGTGACCCATGTATGTTTCCCTTTGAACCTTTTATGTTCCCATGTTTGTGAGTTGCTTTTCTTTTCATTCAATTTAATTTTGACTAATTTGCTTTCTCATCATTGTTGTAATCTCTTTCCTCTTTCAACTAAATTGCGACCTGTTTATTTTCTGTTTGCTCTGACTTGTGATCTGTTAACTAACAATTCAGCTTCAGCTTCTAGTATAGCTAATTTACCTTTTCTCTCTTTTAATGTCCATTGTGACTTGTTTATTTTTGTCTTCCTTAACCTGTTTACTTCTCCTTTTAAACATTGATTGTAATCTGTTTGCTTTCTCTTTTATCATCTAATGCAACTTGTATTTATTTTCCCTCTATCTTGACACATTTCCTTTCCTCTTTTTTTGAATTATATTGCAACCTGTTCACATAGTCTTTGTTAAATAGTGTGATCTTTCTCCTCTTTAACTGATCACCTCAATTTCTCTGCTTTTTTTCTCTCTCCTCCTTCACTTTGCACTGTTTTTACTCGCAGCTCAGCTCACGTTTAAAAACTCAGTTTTGCATTTCTGTGCCCTGGGAAACATTTTGTGTGGTTTTAATATGTGTTTCCCACCTGTTTCATTGCTGCTTTTACATTTCATTGCTTTTATTTTCTTTCAGGCCCCTTTTCTTTTCTTTTACCTGCCAATTTCTCAAGTTACTTTCTGCACGTTGCTTTCCTTGTCTTGGTGTTTAAAGTCCAAGGTTTTTTTAATACATTAAATTGGTTTGCAAATTTCTCACATGATTTAGTCAACTGATTGCCCAAACATAATTTTTTCTTCAATCTCTGTTCTAGAAACCCCTCTATTTCCCTTTCTTTCTCAATCCACATGTTGCTTCAGATCTCGCCATTGACCAAGGTTCCATTAATTCTTCATTTGTCACTATGTCCATGTCACTTTCAAGTAATTAGGTCACATTTTACAGAGAAAAAGTTAAAAAAACATCCAGATATAGTGACCCCCTAATAGCAAAACTATTCCTGTTTGCGTAGTTTGGCACTTTTCTACAAACAAATGTTCAATGAACTCATGGCTACTGAATGCTTAATGGTATCATCTATTGCCACTTAAAATTGTCTAGCCTTAAAGGACAGAATGTCATTTTACAAGCTCTCTTCATGTTAAAATAGGTATGGGTATTTTGTAAAGTTGCCTTGGTTTCTTTTGACCTGGAGCTAGAAACTCAGCTGCAAGCCTCTGAACTTTCCCTACCAATTCACCCTGTCCTGACCCAATTTTGGACCTTGTGTTAGAATGATATGGTTTTAAAAGGGCAGGCTTTGCTTACTCAAGCACCTCAGAACCAGAATGAAGCACCTCATATTACATCACATCATGCAAACCCAACCCCTGGCAGCAGGTCACCTGACAAGCAATGCCATCAGAGACTGAAATTTTCTAATGAGTGATTTAGTACTGTTCCTGTCAATGTGAAATATGTTATTGATGGAAATTGAACATTTTTTGCTATCATAAGACCATAAAAAGTAGGGAACAGAATTAGGCCATTCAGCCCATCGAGTCTGCTCCACCATTTCATCATGGCTGATCCATTTTCCCTCTCAACTCTACTTTCCTGCCTTCTCCCTGGAATCTTTCACACGCTGACTAATCGAAGACCTATCAATCTCTGCCTTAAACATACCCAATGACTTGGCCTCCTCAGATTCACCACCCTCCTGCTAAAGAAATTCCTCCTCACCTCTGTCCTAAATAGATGCCCCTCCATGTAAGTAACTTGGTCTTAACTTCAAAAAGCTCTGGAGCAGTCCTCCCTTTTCTCAATTCCCGCAATACATACCCACCCAACAAGCTTCTATGTACCAGGATAATAGTTTTATCCCATTTCTTGCACCTGGGTTGCAGTTGTCAGGGCAAACTGTTGTCAAATCATGGGTTGGGATTTAATGCTGTGACTGTACCAATTAAAAATGTAATTTGGGAAAACCCTGGCAAGGAATACTGAGAGATGACACATTTAAAGCTCAGGTTGTCAGGATTCTATAATTAACCTAATTCCCCAGAAGATAAGAACCCAGAGCCAACTGCATAAGAAGAGATGTGAGCAATGTTTCCTGGGAAAGACATTGAAATTGGGGGCTCTTGGGATTCCTCCAGACCTGGAAAGACTTGGGGTGGAGGAGCAGGCCTCATGAAGGTTGCTCTTGTTTGTAATTTGATATAGTCTCAAATTACCGACAAGGCACACTGACCTTTCTAAGTATGTCTGAGGCTCCATGGCATACAGGCAAATGATTGACTTCCTCTGAGTTAATAAAGATAGATGGGAACCTCTCCTCTCTAATCAAAGCCATTTCTCTGTAATTCTGGACATGTGATTGACTTCCAAATATGGGGGACAGAATATCTCAGCTACTTATAGATCTTCTTACCATTTTGCTCTCTGACCACATTGCCTCACTGACATCTGAACTCATCTGAAGTATTTCATTAGCGAAGAGATGGGGGTCCCGCTGGCTCCACCAGAATTTAAAAATATTCCAAGTAGTAGATCATCTGGGAACATTACCAGGTTTGGCTTTGCAACATAAATTGTGAAACTGGGATAGTATAATAATTAAGACATTGAAAGGCCTGGATAGAGGATGTTTCCATTAGTGAGAGAACCTAGGACCAGAGGGTGTAGCCCCAGAATAGAAGGATACTTCTTTAGATCAGAGATAAGGAGAAATCCCTTTAGCCAGAGGATGGTGAATCTGTGGAATGTGTTGCCATAGGTGGCTGTGGAGGCCAACTCTCTGGGTGTATTTAAAGTAGATGTTGATAGGTACTTAATTAGTAAGGGTTTCAAAGGGAGAAAGCAGGAGGGAGAAGGTTGAGAAGGAAAATAAATCAGCCATGAACGAATGGTGGAGTAAACTTGATGGGCCAAATGGCATAATTCTGCTCCTATGTCTTATGGTCTTAATCGAGGTGTCAAACACAACGACGCCACTCTAATAAAGTATAGTTTGAGGTGTGACCTTTATTACACTATCTGCCTGTTCCCATTTATGTAAAAGATGGTCTGATGCCATTCAAAACAAAGAAGTGGGAGTTTCTCCCAATCTGAAAATCATAACAAAACAGCAGATGTTGAAAATCTGTAATAAGAACAGATAATGTTACAAACACTCAGCAGGTCAGACAGCATCAGTGGAGAGAGACACAGTCAGAACTGGGAAAGAGAGGATTCAGTCAGTGTTTTCTCTCCCTGACCTGCTGAGTGTTTTGAGCATTTTCTGGTTTATTTCAGATTTTCCTGATCTGTCAGCTAAGTTACCATTCAATTAATGTCACCAAAAGATGTGATGTACCTATTTTCATTAGTGCTGTGTGTGGGAGCTGGCTCTGTCCAAATTGCTACAACAGCGTAGCAGCAAAACTACTTGGGGCATTTGAGAAACAAGTGGAGTACATCTCTAATGGGGAACATCGCTTTCTCTGCAGGGCTCAGCTTAAGTCAGTCAACTTTGTACATTGGTTGAAAACAATGATCTGGCCCATTCACTGTTTCCCTCTGCAGCTGCCTGATATCATGAGCAATGTCATTCAAAAAGCTTTCTCCACAACAAGTGCTTATTTGAAATGGAATATCCTTGGCATCAACGATCAACTTATGGTGCAGCTGGCCAAGGGAGAACCTGGGAGCTGGTGGATCAATTTTAACCCACGTCCAATTTTACGAACATAGTTCATTCAGGATCAGCACCACCAAATGACAATGTGAGCCTTAGTTAAGAATATGTCCATTGCCTCTGGGCCAAGAGGGAAAGGCGAATGTTGCCAGTGGAGACCAGTCAGCCTCATGGGCTGGCTTATCCAATGCTCCATTCGCAGCTGCTTGGTAGAATTTGGCAGCAGCACATTTGGGACGTCCCATGAGCAGTCCCTCAACTCCACTCCACCCACATGCTAATTGTGCCAGCATTAAAGGCTCAGCCCCTGCCTTGCAACATCACAGGCAAAGAGTGACACCCAATATTAGCATTCTAATTTGGTAATGATGTAATTGAATGAAATATATCCAAAAAAAACCTGACAAATTAAAAAATATACTTACTGCTGTTCTGACTGTAAGGCCCAGGGTGACTCTGGTAACCTCCTGCCACCCTGCTTCCTGTAAGGATTCCATTCCCTTCTTCCAGTTACTCTGTCTCTGTCTTGTCTGTTCTGATGGAGACGTGCCCACACTGTCCCTTCCTCCACCAGGTTTGACAGGCCTCTCAACTCCCTCTGCTCCACCTCCCATGTTCTTGCTCTCATCCAGAGCAAGGGCTGATCATCATCTTCCACCCCACCAACCTCCACATCCAATGGAATATGTTCTGTAACATTCACCTCCCCTTTCAGTATTCCAAAGGACCCATTCCTCTATTACTCCATTCCATCTCCGCCAATATCCATTCCCATTCTCACCTCACCTTCCCAAGTAAACACAAGATGCAACAGCTGCCCTTTCACCTCTTCACTTTCCACCATCCAAGGGTTAAAACAGAACTTTCAGGTGAAGTACTTGTCACTTTTACTACTTTTATACTTGGTGCTCATGAGGTAGTCTCCTCTACATTGGAGAAACCAAATAGAGATTGCATAGCAAACACCACCACCTGGATGTTGCCTTCCACGCTAAACACCACCCCGACTTGGTAATGTATCAATATTCCTTCACCAATGCTGGGTCAAAATCCTGGAACTCCCTCCTCACACTTCAGGGACTGCAGTGGTTCAGGAAGGCAGCTCACTACCACCTTTTCAGGGCAACTAGGGATAGGCACAAGATGCTGGCTCATGCTGCAAAGCTCACATCCCTTGAATGGATGAATATTGACCACCTCTACCCACTGCACAAGAATGACGCAGAGCTTCCCGTCAACTGTAGTTGACAAGGGCTCTCAAATGTGTCACCCATCCTTTTAACTCTTCACCACATTACCACTCTGACCCCTCTTTCTTTGGTTTCTAACACTACTCCAATGATACCCAATGTAAGGAACAGTATTTTGAATAGTCATGTTACAGCAATCAGGACAACACTGAACTCAGCAATTTCAGATAACCAGCCTTTCCAGTATATATCAGAACTGGTCAATTCTGATGAAACACCATCAAACTGAAAAACCTCTGTTTTATTTTAACTTTCCACAGATGCTGCCAGCTCTGTTGGATATTTCCAATATTCTATTTAATTTCAGATTTCCAGCAGAGGCCTTATTTTGTACCCCGCAGTTCCTGCTTTATTTTGTTCTCTCTCCCGTTCTCGTGCATCTTTTATTTACACCTTTCCCAGACAGAGGAGCTGCGATTAACGCACCTTCACCACTCTCTCTCAGCAGGCACTCCCAGCTCTTGTGTCATGCCCGGTCGCCGAAGCTCCACCCCGCTAAAGGCATTCCCCTTTGTTCCTTCCACCCTCACCCTTCTCTGCTACCTAAAGCTTATCCACATTTCAAAGAAAACTCGTTGATCTGAATCAGTAACTCTATTTCTCCTCTCCGCAGATCCTGGCTGACCCCTGAGTATTATAGCGTTTTCGTCTTTATTTCATATTTCCCTAATCCGCAGCACGTCGCTTTTAAAACTGGGGTCCTACGTCATGTTTGTATTTTGACGGCAGTTCAACGAACGTCTAACCTGAAATTTTCCTATTAGAAATACTGGAAATTCCTGTTAGGGAATATAACTGGAATGTTGGAAGAGAGGGTCATTCCTAAAGTTATCCGCTTTTAGTTTTGCAAACACACTTCACCCCGCTCATTCTGTTACTGACGTACTCAATTGCCGTATTTCATGCACTGAAATCATGTAATCGTTACCAGTCTGCCAGCCTCGTTGTTGTGCAGGTTGGTCAGATAGCGCAGGTCTCTTCCCCTTTCGCTTGAGTCCACGAACTCGCGGCCAAAGACGCGGCCGAAATCAATGTTGTCACTGCACCCACCCCAGTGCCAGTCTGGTCCGCCGGGTCCCCGCCGTCGGTAATCGCACGTACACGACTCAATGGAGCCCTCGGAACACGAGCGAGATACCGAATGAGTCACTGCCGCACTGATCAGAGCGAAAATGAAGGCCGTCTCACGGCAGCCTGCAGGGGAGGACAAGGATCGAAGACGTTAGAGAAAGGACCAAGAATTAGAAAGAGACGACCAGAGAATGGAATAACCTTAAGATGCGGCGGGGAAGAAGGAAAAATTGAAGGCCGGAACCAGGGTCAGGAGGCAAGCAAAGCAATGGAGAGAGAGAAAGGTGAAACCGAGAGCAGGAGCCTCCGACTGGGAACGGCGCAGCGAGTGAGCTGGGCGCAAAACGCAGTAAAGCAGCGAGGCACACAGCCGTTGGGCTCTGGGAGAGCTAAGATGGGGTCGAAAGTGCGAAAGGTGTACGGAAATGCAGGAGAAACCTGACATGGTTGAGAGTCCGAGAACTCTGGAGAAACGGAGGGGCGAAATTCACAAGCAAATTAGGGAGGCAACGCGAAAAGGCGGAAAACGTAGACATATGGGAGAAAGGGTTAGAAAGGGAGATGCAGAAAAAGCAACAGCGTGCACTGAGCTGTAAAGCGAAGATCAAAGAATGCGGGAATTGGAAGCAGAAAGAAGCCTGGCTAGAGTACTAAACTAAAAGTGAGTCAAACTTTGGGTAAAACTGTTGAACGGGTGGGTTTAACAGAAGCCGAGGCACTAAGCCCAAACGGTGTTCCGAATCTTGGGACCGGCGCTCCCAGTAAGCACAGGGTAGCTTTTCGAGACTCTGGTTGAGGAGTATGTCTTTGCTCCCCAAACAATGTGAAGGTCAAAACGAACCTTCACCCAAATCAATCTGTTGGCCAAGGAGGATTTGATGCTCTGCTCGGTATCAGATCCCAGAGCGGCTGTTTCACCCTTTCAGCTTGGGTGTCGATATTGACTCGCAACAAACAGGAATGCGAGGTTGGAAATTCCAAACTATAAAAATTCAGCTCCTGTACACACAGCCCGTGTGCTTCCAGCGCTCTCTGCTTTCAATGACAGACCCGTTCCCCGCACTAGGATCAGGTTGGGAACCTCCCTAATACCAACTCTAAGAGGATTACCCAGTTGAAGAGGGAACATTAGTAACCAAGTGGATTTTGATTTAATTATGAAAGTCGAGATGGCAGCTTCTGGCATTTCAGTTTTTCCATTTTACTTCAGGACATGCCCCGAGACCAGGCGCGTCTCTGGAAAGCGAATCTGCTTCGTTCCATATTTAGTCTAAGCCGGGTAGTAACTGGGTTTCTGCATTAAAAGAAACTTTAACTTGGGCAAGTACATAAATCAGGTTATTATGCGAAATCAAGTCTCTTTCCGATCAGTCTCATATGAACCGAGTATACTAGGTCGGTGTTCCCTGAACCCCCAGCCTAAACAGGCTTGGGCAGACTCATCTCAGATAGGGCGCTCATATGGTTCAGGAAGAGTTTAGGTACAACAATCGCTTCGTCTGATTGGGATTTCGCTATGGGCCCAGCTTGTCGTGTATCAGTGAGAGCCCGTTATCCTCATCTACGTCTGCTTTCACACCTGGTCTGCACAGGGTAACCTCGTTAGTGGGGTAAGAGTTTCGATAGGGAACCGGGCTACACTAGACTGGCTTGAATTATATCCAAAGCAGTTAACACAAAACACAAAACATGATGGAAATGCTCATCAACCTGAGACATTGTGTCTGTTTCTCTCTCCACGGATGCTGCCCGGCCTGCTGAGTATTTCTAGTATTTCCTTTTTATTCTATGATTCCCGATTAGGGTCTTCCTATCGATCAAGTCTAGGCTGCACTCGGCAGAGTGACTCGGTGATACTGATCTAATGCTGGAGTACCCCTGGATGACACCTGTCTGGGTGAAGTATATACCGTCGCTGCTCATTCTCATCTAAGAGAACTTACCTCGATTAACGATTTTGCCGAAGACGTTAGGAGTTTGAGATGTTGGACAGTTCCAGCGTCGACTGCGGAATTGCCATTTGCACTCTCTGATGGCATTCTGCAGCCCTCCTGTGATACTGTGCAATATGCCCGGGTTCTGTCGGATCAGTTTCCTCTGCTTTCTGCTCAGCAGCTGCAAGCTTGGATCCAAAACTAGTTGGACATACTTCGAGTCGATCAATAGGTTCGAAGAAGACGCAATATTTACAATTCCCCTGAAATAAAACAATGAACAGAATAAACAACCTCAATGTTTTCGATTCCCAACATTATTTAATAACTTCGCACCTGTTTTACCCCTGTTAAAGAGACGCTAAATTGTTTTCACTGACGACTAATATTGGTCAAAACTTACCACCATCTCCCACTGTTATTTACTGCCAGTGTGTGGGAAAGTGAAGAGAACGCCAGAAACCACAGAGTCTTGAATCCCAGAACTAATTTCATGATGATGCTGGTTAGGAATGATCATAAAGTAAATATATATTTACAGCATATATAATATGGATTAAGTTAGTTGCCGTTCCCCTCCCCCTCCCCAAAAATAATGTAGTTTCGGAGGTAGACTTAAGGGGAACAGGTAGCTTTTGGCGCGCCCTCTCCAATCTGGTCACAGACGCCTCATAACTGGGACGTCCTGGCGCTTATAAGTTTGTATAAAGCGCTTTAAAAAAAAGTGTCGGCAAGCCTCCGAGTTTAGAGGAACAATGGTAGAAACGCGACACATTCTTTCCCCTATTGCCTGCGAGATGGGACGCAAGAGCTTTCCATCAATCTGTCCATCATCCACTAGTTGAAAGACAGCAGATTAAAACGGTTAATGTCCATGTAAGACCACTTCACTCCTATTGTTCAATAACTTTCAGGCAACTGCAATAAGCTACTGCTATGTAACTGAAACAATTCTGTAGTAATCAGCCTCATTTATTCCCACAGCGAGAGAAACATTTCTTCGAAAAAATGTATCTTTGAATCTGATCTTCAGATAACCAGGGCGCAATGAGAAGATGCGCGTCCAAAGGAATCGTTTCTGGCGTTGCTTCCTACACTGTTTATGAAGAACATTTTCAGACTGCGTCTGTTATTCGTTGGGAATCGCCGACAGATCTCGAGACTTAAGTAATTCCTGACGCCTCTGCCGCAGCTTCGCGTTTTCCTTTGGCTGAACAGAGAAGATTGCTGAAGGTCGCTCTCAGTATGTCCGAGCCGTCACGGGCAGGGCCAAAAAGCTCGCGTTTCTTTCAGGGCTATCTTCAGCTGAATATATTCATATTTAAAAGGAAAACAAATAAGGAAACCATTCCCGCCTCCTACCACCCCTCAGTTAAACCCAAAATATTAATCAGGGAGGAATCGTTTTCACTGTGGCTGCTGCGATATCTTTATATATGAGACATTGTAGTCCAATTTATCTGGACTAAAGTTGATTGATTTCTGCTTTTCAAACGCATTTTCAAAAAAAAACTAGCATTGCAGATATGTATGATAAAAATAGTAGACATTTTATAATATCTCTCTTGGTTTGTCTCAGTTCAGGTCGATGATTTGGATTTGAATTAAAGTTGTAGATTGCAATGATAGGTTCAGCGAAAGTGCAGAGATTCTTTAAAGCGTAGATACCCAATTCCTTCGTCTTTAACCGTTATCATCCCGCTTGACTTTCTTCCCTGGCCTCCACAGCCAGAAAGGCCTTTTATAAAACAAAAAAAGATGATCAATGGAGTATTTAACTAAATGTTCAGCTGTCAGAATGTGAAGATGGTTCCTGGCAGAATTCCCGAATATTGTTTAATAATACATTAAAGTGTATTTAACACTGAATCGAGTGTGCTGAAATTGACTGCATTGGTGAGCAGTTCACTTTAGAAACAGAAGCTGTGATTTATTGTTCTATTTAATACAAGCTGCATCATCAATATTTGCCAAACCCTTGACTTTCCCTCACATTAGCGGGAGCCAATTATTTATTGCCGCCAAGGAATTCGAAAGAAGCAAGAAATGGGTAGCATGAATTTGGCTCTGTGTTAACCTGATTTTGGGTTGTAGTTGACCTCAGGGCGGCGCTCTCGGCCCGTTGGAGCAATGGTGAATAGCTGGCCAGCTCTTTAGTTTTTCTCAGTTGTTTAACCATGCCGGTTAAAACAGTAGCCACATTCTCAAAGCAGTCGACACAACTGGCAAAAGACTTACACGTTATTGAAAACTCCTCATTCTCACTGCAAAATATACTCAGACAATCAAAACAGTAAATACTTGAGGCAAACGTGAATAATTCAATTAAAACAGAAGAGTCAATGATTTGGGATTGATTGCTGTCAGCTGGGGGCATTTGATTGTGTTTTGCTTGACCTGACACTTCGAATTGATTTTTGTGTCTTCTTTGTGTCTTCTGATGACTGCTATGTCTAGTTTTGCAAAAAAATCATTAGCAATTGACACTGGTGTACGTGTAATGAGAAATGGTTGACTGTTGCACTGTCTTGCTCATATGGAGTTTGGAATCGACAACATGCGCTGGTGGCTTGGTCAGAGGGTAACTGAGAAAAACTGTGATAGAGAAGGAAAATTCGAAAGCAGATGTTAAGGAATGGACATAAATGCAAAAAAAAAGATAGAAATGTTGCAAGGTCATTGTTCTGAAACATTAACTCTGTTCTCTCTTCACAGATGCTGCCCTTGATGTCAAGTATTTCCAGCATTTAATGTTATTAGTTCTACATAATTAAGTCTTGCACCAGATTCAAAGTTAACTGTTCCCATGCAGAAATTACTTTAGAGTGTTAAACGGTAAATGGCATTTTCACTATATAGGAGTCATGCAATCATCTTTTCCAACAAGATAGAGTTCACCCACCCACCCTTGACACCATTGCCAAGTTTCTCACCATCAGCGTCCAGGGGATTGCCATTGACTGGAAACTCAACTGGTCCAATCACAGAAGCATGGAGGCCAGGTCTCATGCGGTGAGTGACTTATCTCCTGACACCCTAAACTTTTTCACCCTACTAAGTGGGCAGCGAGTAGAGATGCTGCTTCGCAGCTCCAGGTTTCTGTCCTGACCTTCAGTAATGTCTGTGTGGAGTCTGCACGTTCCAGCTGTGGCTGTATTTGTTTCTCCCTGGTTTTCCAGTTTCCAGGGATGTGCCCGTTTGTGGGTTAATTGGCTGCTGTCGGGGAGTCGATAAGGACAGGAGGTGAAAAGTATGATTTGCGTAGACGGTTGTTTAATGGTCAGCATGGACACATTGGGCTTTCAGAGCATGTTTCCACACCGTATAACGATGAAGAATGTTATGGAATACTTTGCACGTGTGTGGATGAGTGCTTGACAGATGCAGTGCCTGCCATCTACAAAGTGCCTGGGCTACATCCATTGCCAAGAAACCCTAGGGGAGGTCAGCACAAGAGAACATCCCATCCTGCAGACCCCACTCCAAGTCACACACTATTCTGACTTGTAAATATATCATCCTCCCCAACTGTGTTATGACTCAAAAGTCCCTAGGTCATCAAAAGAGGGACTGTCAAACATATATTTTTCTGTGCATAAGAGATAAGAGCGTGGCTTTTACTGTCCTAGAACGATGGAGATAAAGACTACAATGCTGACAAGTAGAGTGGTTAAGCATTCCAGACCCAAGAACACAGAGTGACAAAAATAGAGAAAATGTAAGCAACTAATTCAAAGTCTGCTAACTGTGTATTTATTATCAGAGTGAGCTTACTTCTTTCGGAAAGTTGGTATCAGTTTCGAAAAGGTAATATGTATTGAAATATTTAGAACTAATTGAAACCTATGTGCTATCAAATGGCCGGATTAGCTTCTTGTACAACTGGGGATAAGAATGAATGTGCTTCAGTTCCCATTAGTTAACATTGTTCATTGGCTATCATGGTGATTAGTATAGAGTTTTAGGAGGCAGAACATTCCCAGGCAAAGGTCAGAATATCATGAGTTCTTGCGTTATACTCTTGAAGATTTATATCCGAGGAGTTTCATGAATTGAAAGTCCATGCGCTAACACCACAGTATTCATTGCCACGCGTGCCTGTTTTGAGAGTAAATTCCCTGCTTAATCTGAAGTGATTTTGCCGCAGGTAAGAAAGACAGTTTAAATCTATTCTACAAATCCTATTCGCTTCCTGCCTCAGCACATTAAGATGCAATAAATAGGGATGATAATGTCAAAACACTTGCATCAGACAATATGTAAACGTCCTGACTAGAAAATTCTGAAGAACATTGTAAATAGAAAATTGTAGCCCTCACCATCTTTCACTATGAAACAGACCTTGATAACTCAGTTTTAGTTTTCCCAATCAGTCCACATCATGTGAAAGGAAGACTGAAAACTCAAATTGGAGTATAATTCGTCTTCATTGGAAAAATCAAAATGCAGACTGGGTGACTGTAGAGTACCTTCATTCAGTCATGGGGGGACATCAGGTATTTACCTCCCATGTTACTCTGGCCTCTTGCACTGTTATAATGAGGCCCAAAGATGCATCTCATCTTCTGAATGGATATGTTTTAGCCTGCAGGACAACATCAAATTCAACACAGTCAGATAATGCACTTTCACTGTTTATAGTACAATTAGCTTGATCTGCTGTAAGGTCATTCACTCAGTTTTCTCTTCATGGACAGTGCCTGATCTGCTGGCCATTTGCTTTCTGGTCTCAGCAGCAGCTCTGATCTGCATTTCACACCTTCACACCTTTTACCATTTGTTTCTCAGTGCCTTTAATATGACTTTCTTTTTCCCTGACTGTGGCTTCCCTTTTACTATAGATGGCAGGATATTCAGGCATTTCTCCTCCATTTGCCACACTCTCAAACTCATCGCCTCCGAGTTAGAACAGGGATATGGTTACCCTCTTTCTTATCTTCCACTCCACCAGCCTCCATATTTAATGGGTTATCCTCTTCAACAGAATTCCAATCCTGCCCTTCCCTTTCAGCATTCCTAAGACTGTTACGTCTGTGACTACCTGCTCTGTTCTCCTACCTTCACCCACTGCACTCTTCTTGGTACCTTCCCATCTACTGCAGGAGTTGCAACACTGGCCATTTTACCTCCTTTTACTATCCAACGACCCAATCTTTACTTCCAGATGAAACAGTGATTCATTTGCACTTTTTCAATGTAGTGTATTCAGTCAGCATCCACCTCTAGATTGGGTGTAACTGAGATTCCAAGTACCCGTGATTTAAAATTTTTATCCAATTTCCACTCAGACTTCGCTGTCTTCAAACTGCTTCCTTGCTCTGATGATGCCCAATGTACCTCCAGGAAGAGCAGCTCCATTTACTATAAAGGTTGGTTGAAGCTCTTCAGACATAACATTGAACTCTACATCTACAGGTAACCTCTCCTTCCACCCCACCTCGCCCTTTCCTTCACAGATGTGGGTGTACTTTTGTTGTAATTTGTTTTCTTACTGGCTCCACAAGGGAAGTTTTTAAAGACAACTTTAGTCTGCATCCTATGACAGACACCACTCTGTCCTGTCCACCCCTTCCCCTCTCTGAAATTTAACACATTTGCTTTCTCACTTCATTTTCTAACAAAAAGTCCTTGACCAAAGACAACTCTCTTTTCTGTCTTCACTGATGTTGCTTGACCCTCGACAGAGTTCTTTGAGGAGGTGACCAGGCATATAGATGAGGGTAGTGCAGTGGATGTGATCTACATGGATTTTAGTAAGGCCTTTGACAAGGTTCCACATGGTAGGCTTATTCAGAAAGTCAGAAGGCATGGGATCCAGGGAAGTTTGGCCAGGTGGATTCAGAATTGGCTTGCCTGGAAAAAGCAAAGGGTGGTGGTGGAGGGAGTACATTCAGATTGGAGGATTGTGACTAGTGGTGTCCCACAAGGATCTGTTCTGGGACCTCTACTTTTCGTGATTTTTATTAACGACCTGGATGTGGGGGTAGAAGGGTGGGTTGGCAAGTTTGCAGATGACACAAAGGTTGGTGGTGTTGTAGATAGTGTAAAGGATTGTTGAAGATTGAAGAGAGACACTGATAGGATGCAGAAGTGGGCTGAGAAGTGGCAGATGGAGTTCAACCCGGAGAAGTGTGAGGTGGTACACTTTGGAAGGACAAACTCCAAGGCAGAGTACAAAGTAAATGGCAGGATACTTGGTAGTGTGGAGGAGCAGAGGGATCTGGGGGTACATGTCCACAGATTCCTGAAAGTTACCTCACAGGTGGATAGGGTAGTTAAGAAAGCTTATGGGGTGTTAGCTTTCATAAGTGGAGGGATAGAGTTTAAGAGTCGTGAGGTAATGATGCAGCTCTATAAAACTCTGGTTAGGCCACACTTGGAGTACTGTGTCCAGTTCTGGTCGCCTCACTATAGGAAGGATGTGGAAGCATTGGAAAGGGTACAGAGGAGATTTACCAGGATGCTGCCTGGTTTAGAGAGTATGGATTAGGGGAGCTAGGGCTTTACTCTTTGGAGAGAAGGAGGATAAGAGGAGACGTGATAGAAGTATACAAGATAATAAGAGGAATAGATAGAGTGGATAGCCAGCGCCTCTTCCCCAGGGCACCACTGCTCAATACAAGAAGACATGGCTTAAGGTAAGGAGTGGGAAGTTCAAGGGGGATATTAGAGGAAGGTTTTTTACTCAGAGAGTGGTTGGTATGTGGAATGCACTGCCTGAGTCAGTGGTGGAGGCAGATACACTAGTGAAGTTTAAGAGACTACTAGACAGGTATATGGAGGAATTTAAGGTGGGGGGTTATATAGGAGGCAGGGTTTGAGGGTTGGCACAACATTGTGGGCTGAAGGGCCTGTAATGTGCTGTACTATTCTATGTTCTATGTTCTTGACCCACTGAATGCATCTAGAATTCTTTGTTTTTGTGTAGAAATGAAATCCAGGGCTACCTCATCTATGATCAGTGAAATTTTGTTACTTCCAGTATGTGGTACTCTTTATGTATGATATGCATCAATTCCACCTGTAAATGAAAAGCAATGGTTCTTCCTGTATACAGGTGATTCTAGTTGAAATACAGTGCTTCCTTCACTATACAGTTGTTTCCAGGTGAAATCCTGTACCTTCTGTATACAGTACTGTTTATGGGGTTGAACCTTACTTTGGTACATGGTCCTACTTTTAGATATAATTCAGCATTTTTTTCTGTATACATCACTGTTTATGGATGATAACTAAAGCTTCCTTCTGTGTGTGGTATTGTGAGCAGTTTTGGACCCCATATCTAAGGAAGGATGTGCTGGCACTGGAGAGAGTCCAAAGGAATTTTATGAGAATGATCTCAGGAATGAAAGGGTTAATGTTTGAGGAGCATTTGATAGCTCTGGGCCTGTACTCACTGGAGTTTAGAAGACCTCATCGAAACCTATTAAATATTGATAGGCCTAGATAGAGTGGATGTGGAGGGGGTGTTTCCTATAGTGGGAGAGTCTAGGACCAGAGGGCACAGCCTCAGAATATAGGGATATCCCTTTAGAACAGAGATGAGGAGGAATTTCTTTAGCCAGGGGGTGGTAAATGTGTGGAATGCATTGCCACAGACGGCTGTGGAGGCCAAGTCATTGAGTATACTTAAAGCAGAGGTTGATAGGTTCTTGATTAGTCAGGGCTTCAAAGATTACAGGGAGAAGGCAGGAGAACAGGGTTGAGAGGGAAAATTTTCCCGCCGCTGTCCGTAAGGAGTTTGTACGTTCTCCCCGTGACCGCATGGGATTCCACCGGGTGCTCCAGTTTTCTCCCACTGTCCAAAGACCTGCCAGTTGGTAGGTTAATTGGTCATTGCAAATTGTCCTGTGATTGGGTTAAGGTTGAATTAGTAGGTTGCTGTGCAATATAGCTCGAAGTGCTGTATCTCACTAAATAAATAAATCAGCCATAGTCAAATGAAGGAGCAGTTTTGATGGGCCATATGGCCTAATTCTGCTTCCATGACTTATGGTTTTATAGACAAAAAATAATGTTGCCTTCTATTTCTAGATAAAATCCTTGTGCATCCTTCTGTATGCAGCACTGATTTTAAACAACAGTCAGAATAGCCAGTGTGTGACACCTTTGGTTCTAGTTTACTTTCCATTTTTCTATTTTCTATTTATGATTTATAATTTAAATTTTTAATATTTACTATCGATTTGTACTCCAGGGAGCCGGAAGTGCAGAATCAAATATCGCTGTGATGATTGTACGTTCTAGTATCCATTGTTTGGCGACAATAAAGTATAAAGTATAGATACCCTAACCAGGGACCATTATTCTTGCATCTACCATGTCAAGCTCCTTAAGAATTAAGCATGTCACCTCTTATTATGTTAGATTCTGGGAAGTTTTCACCCAGTCTAATTAGTTCCCTCTCATTGCGCGATCCCCCTCCCACACTCTCCCAACCCCCCACGCACAATTCTAGGAATGCATCTGGTGAACCTTGATTTCACTCCAAGTATCTCTTTCAAAACCTTGGAATAGAGGTCATCAGGTCCTGAGGATTCACTGGCCATTAATCTTGCTAACTTCTCCAGTGCTCTTTAATAGAAGATATTGACCTACAGGTTCTTCCTCTCTCTAGACGTTGTTCTCCAAATTTTCCAGGAAGTTCTTTTGTGCCTCTGTCATGAAGAGAGGCACAAAATGTTTGCTCTGTTTCTTTACCATTTCTTATTCTACAATATGATTTCTCCTGTCTCAGAATGTAAGGGATTCTCATTAATATTTGCTAACCTTTTATAATATTTCTTGATGTCTGGTTTTTGCTAATTACTCTCATATTTTGCTTTCTCTTTCTTTATTAATTTCTTGGCCATCATTTGCTGAATTTTGTTGTATTCCCAGTCCTTATGTTTACTGCTCTTTTTGACATTATAAGACTTTTCCTAAATCTAAAACCATCTTTAATTTCTCTTGTTAACTATGTTTGGACTGTTTTCCTGTTTTTTGTGCCTTAAGGGGAGATATATTTGTTGTAGACCATGTATTATTTTTTAAACTTAAGCCACTGATTGTCTACTGTCGCACTTTTTAATATAACATCCCAATTCATCATCACTACCTCAGGTCTCATGGTTTCATATTGAACCAAATCCCTTTTGTTCTTAATGCACAATATTTTCATATTATGATTGTAGTTCCCTCGAGGTCCCTAAACCAACATAAATAATTAACTCTCATTATTCATTCCAAACCCATGTTAGATTATACTCACTTATTTCTATTTTGTCAGTAACTCACCTATTTTGTCTCAAAGGCTGTATTCATTCAGGTAAAGAACCTTCAGTTTGTCTTTTTATCTTTCTTCCTACTCTGACTCTGATAAACTCCTATGTTTGCAAGTTCTATTCATTCTTGGCAGACTGGTTATCATTACCCATTTCACTATCTCGTGTTATCACCTTGACATTTCTCTTTCATTTTCCTAACTCACTCCAACCTGAAACAGCTCAACCCCGCCCCCCCCCCATCCAAGACACACACATGCACTTTTGGCTTAAAAGCCTTATCAATATCCCCAGTTATTTGATTCATTAGGTCACTAGTCCCAGCACAATCCAAGTGACTGCAATCTCAACAGAACAGCTCCTTTTTACTTCAGGACTTGTGCAAGTGCCTCATGAATTGAAACCCTTTCTTCAGTTCTCTTATTTTGTTGACTCAATGCCAATTTGCTTGTGTTCCCATGTAGTAGACCAACATTTATTACTTCTGTGGCTCTGCTTTATTTGTTTTGGACCCTACTTGTTCATATTCCATCAGCAGAAATACCTTCTTAATCCTATCACATGTTATTGGTTCCCATGTGGACTCAGGCCATAGGATTTTTCCCCTTCCCAAGTTCCTCTCCAGCCTCAAGAAGACAACCTCATCCCTGGCACTGGGCTGCAATACACCCTTTGGATCTCACACTTATGATGCAGAGAATGTTACCTAATGTACTGCCTACAATCTCTCTTAAATTTATTTGCATTCTCATAATCTGAATGCATCCCAAACCACAGTACTGTGGTCAGTATCCTCCTTCAGTACTGCCTCGTACTCGCGTCACTCTTAGTCACACACACACACACACACACACACACACACACACACACACACACACACACACACACACACACACACACACACACACACACGTTCCTCCTGACTGAACAAAGAAAATTGTGAAGGTACAAAGCATGAGTTGGCTCTGCTCACTGCTCCATGGACAGAAGTACCAGGTAACCTTGCCCTCCCTGATCCATCACAGTGTCTGAATCTTGGGCTCCAGTGCATCAACTCTGAGCCAAAGTTCCTCACGCTCTTGCAAACACTGGCTGCAGTTGTGCTCACCATGAATCTCAATTATTTCCATTAGCTTCCACAAACAGTACATCATCTGTCCAGCCAGACCCATCTAATTCTATCTATCTGTTTACTCATTTGTGAAGTCATCAATCAGCTATTTATGGTTTCTCTGATTAAGTCTAGTTTCAACTTATCAGTTTTAGTTAAGCACATGCAACAATGCTTTATAATTCCCAGTAAACCACTTTTAAATGAAGAAAGAACATAGCAACAAAACCAGCCTCCCATCATGTTAATACACTAATAAAAACTAAATAGGTTTTTTATCCCTAGTGTGCTTTAAGTAAAAACTTAACCTTTCTACTACCTCGCCAAAGTCTTTTATTCTCTGAAGTCCATATCCTTTGGCACTGCACTCATCGGACACTGCGCCCTGTGTTATAAACCGCTGCCCTGAGCCAAATCCACGTATTTATACTCCCGGGCTCCACAAATTCTGAGCCAGTCGACGATAACTTCAGTTAACCTGTACAGTACTCGCTAGTTGTCTAATTAACTGGGAGCCTGGCAAGCAACTTGCTTCGACTTATTTGCCACTGCAAATGAAAACTACAAGAATAGCACATTCAAGATTCATCACATATATATTTAAAAAGTGATTTTATAACTGTACAATTATAATTGTGAGGCTTCTTGAATATTGTCAGCCATCAGGAATGAATTGTTTAGAGGCAACACTCACATGAAATCGTTGAGGACAATATCTTATCTGACAACTAATTTAGAACATTCTTTTGCAAGATGAGTTAATCGTTTATAGACAAGCATTTCAGCAAGACCTTTTGAAGGCATATTAGCGAATTATTGTTTTATCTGCAACAATGAATAGCATAAGCTACTTTCTCAGTGACGCTCCTGACTCCAGAGCAACGATTTTTCATGCACCTTGCTTTCGTCGCACCGTTAGTTGACCTCGCTGTGTGACGTGTAATTAAAGAAAATCCCCATCTTGCAGCTGATTGTCAGCATTTCCTAGTACAGGGAATAAAGATTATTTATTAAGATATTTTCATTTATGACTTGAGACAGAATGTGCGTAAAATTAAGGAAACATTTATGTGACTTTATACTCAAAACTTCCCTCGCTGTGTACACTGCGTATTGAACTACCAGGACCTTTAAATGTAGATTTAAGTAAAATAACTGATAAATAACAAAACATTGTGGGAAGTGGAGCATTTTCACGTCGGTGACAAGATAGCTGGCGCATTGTAATACTGCCTAGATCGGGAATTTATGCCCCGTGAGTAAAGGTACTTTCATCATGTTTACGTACCTGATCCGATGTTGAAAATATATTTTGGTAATGTATTAATTATTTCTGTCATCAGTGGGCAACCTCGCCATGGGCAGGCTATTCTGTTGAATTTTCAATGGAAATTCGTCTTGTGTTGCGCAAATGTGGTTTGTGATATGATTTGCACTTGCTCACCTTCAATTACTATTTGACTGGTTAGTTCTGGCTTCATTACACATTGAGACTGAGAGGCACAAAGTTACTTTCTCGTAAATTTCGTTTGTTATCACACTTCCTGCTAAGCATTCGTTCTTACCATCAGTGTCCTTACATATATCCTGGATTTTGTCCTCCCAACCTGCACGGGAGCCATTGACAGATAGGGTTTGTTTACGATTAAAACAAGCGAGAGAGTTTGGGGAGATGATGTTACAGCCAACAAGCAGGACCCTTTCCCCTGTTTAACGATTGTGCTTTGTACTTTGTGCGTGGATGCATGGATGGAATTGAACTGGAATAAGGAATTTCAGATTATTGCTTGGGAAAGGTGCGCCGCCAAGCCGGATTTTGCAATCGTTCTTTACTTTCGGGTTGTCGCTGAATCTCTTTTTCGGCAATTTATTTATCAACAGCAACCTGAAAGGGCTCGACAGTTTCCCTCGGCTCAATCATGCAAATAAACGGATTACCATGCAATCCATTTAGGGACCCCTTTGTAATGCCTCGGCCTTTAAAGATCCAGGGCTCAATTTTGTTTTAAAACGGTCTTAAATATGAGTGGAATTAAACTCAGATGTGAAAATGCATAACTCGTGAAATTAAATTTGAATTTACATTTTTAGTTGAATGTGTTGTTTTCACTTTATAAAGCGAGTATATCCATTTAAGAAAACTAGTTCGCATTCGACTTAACAATCTTTCACTTATCCCATGGTTAAGTGCAATCAAATGGAAAGAGAAAATATGCTTGGTATATTGTGTATACTGGGTGAGCATTGTATTTACTGTTTAAAGACATATGTGGAAGCTAAATACGTTATATGTAAACGAAATATATACACGTGTATGTATCTTATGTGTTGGGATAGAAAGGCTTTGTCTGTAACTGATTTTCTGATCTGTTGATTTTTACCCATGTATGTTAGTCAATTCTTGCTATTTGTGTAGACGTATGTGTATATCTATTTTTGACAAGTCTTGTGTTCCACTAATATAACGTAAAGTGAAGAGGAGGGGCTGGTATTAATTTTCAGTCTTTGCTGTCTTCATTATTTTTATCTCACTCTCAATCGACAAAGTTTACTTGAAATGGGGATGCGAAAAGGGGAAATGTAAATTATCCTTGGATCAAACGCACACTGGTACGCCTATATCTACAGTACTGTGCAAAAGTCATAGGCACATATACATAGTTGGGGTGCCTAAGACTTTTGCACAGTACTGTATTTGTCAATGTGGAGAAGAGGGTGAGTTTGTAAATCTGGCGGGATGTTGGGAATGGCGAGGGTGGAGCGCCACGGGAGGGGTGTGGGACAGGTGGCAGAGAAGGAGTGCCAGGGACGGGGAGTGGTACGGGTGCAGACACACCCAGCCCCGAGGCACAAGGCAAGGTCATTTGATTCCATACAATTGCTTTATTGATCATTACAGCATGTCTCTCTGGTGCTTCCCGCTCTCTCCCCTCTCGCTTCCCCTTTTCCCAACCATGATTCCCCTCTCCCTGCCCTCTTCAGTCTACAATAGCGACACAGATCAGAATCAAGTCTATCATCACTCACATGTGTCATGAAATTTGTTTTTTTTTGTGACAGCAGTACAGTGCAATACATAAAATTACTACGGTACTGTACAAAAGCCTTAGGCTCCCGAGCTATATACAGTGCCTAAGACTGTTCCATATGTATTTTCATGATGTGAGTTATTCTACGGTGCCTACTCCACATCCTTCCTTCAACATACCGAACCGTCTCCTCACAGTCAGTATCTCACTCAATCTCATCACTGTAGTCTATCAATATCAAGTTCAATACTCTGCCCGTCCTCCGCATAGACATAAGCTATTCAGCCCGCTCAGTACACTGGTGCTCAACCGGACCCTCCTTCACCCTACTGCTATATCACTCATCATCTCCATTCCCTTCAACTTCTTGCTAACTTCCTCTTAGGCGTATCTTTACCACTCTCTGTGATAACAAGCTCTGTATTCTCATTACTCTCTGGACAGGGTACTCGGTATCGCCCATTGGCTTTCCTGGTAGCTGTCTTCTAACCATGGTCTTCCGTTGAGATCGCCTTCAGAGTGAGTTTTCTCGATATCTCTCCACTCTATCAGAGCTTAGAACATTTTAGAGGCTTCCCATCAGCTTCTATATGAATTGTTTTATTTTTGAAAAGTACATACGTATGTGTTCTACTGTGTGTGCAACATATACGTATAAATAATGTGAGTATGCAATGCTTGTATTGTGTATGTTTGTATTCGTGTATAACGTGTGTGAAATGTGTGTATATTGTGTGCATAGTGAATGTAACATGCGTATATGAGTAAATGTGTATAAAATGTGAGCGAAATGTGCGCAATGTCTGCGTGTGCATGTGTTTAGTGTGCGATCTTTACGGGTATAAGATGTATTTCTAATGGCTGCATATATAACACATGTGTATCATCTATGTGAATAGTATATGTGTGCGGGTGGGGGAGGGTTAGAGGTGCCAGATCTCTAGCAGGCACCTCTATCTCCCAGTCTTGATCCTCTTCCCCCGGTATCGAAACCCTTGCCCCGCGTCAGACTTTTCCAGTAAACGCCTTTCTGGAATCCAAGCCTCGACGCGGTTACCTCTAATCTTCATTGTCTCCGTTTCATGGGCCACTCGCGGTCCAAGCATACCAACTGGTGATTGGACCCCTTTATTAGTTCTGGTCGACAGCCCGAGAGGATGGGGCTGAACAAGTACCGGGGAGCTTTTGTGACCCGGACCTGACCTTCGTCTGTCCTATACACAGAACGGGGGAGTGGGAGGGGGGCGTGGAGATAGACATTGAGTGAGGGAAGGAGAGAGAGAGGGGAGGAGAGGCAGACAGAGATAACCAAAGAGAGAGGGCAAGTGAGATAGAGAAAGACACAGAAAGGCTGATTGAGAAAGACAAAGAGAAATAGGAGAGAGAGAAGCGGAGAAAGGAGAGAAGGTAAGAGAGGAGAGAGAGGGAGAGAGCGACGTAGGGGAGAGAGGGGAGGAGAGGGGGAGAGAGGGAGAGAAAAAAGAGAACGAGCGAGAGAAAGGGAAAAGGAGGGCGAGAAACAGATAGACAGAGAAAGTGAAACAGGGAGAGGAGAGAGAGGGAGAGAGAGAGAGAGGGAGGGAGGGAGAAAGAAGGGGGGGGAGAGAATAAATCCCACCTCCCACTGCCGGAGACGGGCCCACGAGTGATCAGAGCGGAACGACAGCTATGTGTTTGTGTGTCTGTCTCTGCGTGTGTGTCTGTGTGTGTGTTCGAGAGAAAGAGAGAGAGCGAGTTGGGAAATAGGAGAGACGAGAGAGGGAGAAGGTTGGAGGCCCTAGTTTCTGGATTCAGTGTTAGACGGAGAGTGCGTGGAGATGGTGCCTTTTGCGGGAGCTCAGCTGGGATTTTTCTTCTTTCTTTTATGTCCAGCGAATATCATCAGTCTTTGGTGGTAAGTCGGTTAGCGTTACTTTGTGATATTTCGGTCGCCTCATTACTGGATGAAAAGGGAATGTTTGGGTGATAGTGGGGTGGGGGTGAGGGGTTGATATTTGATCTCTGTGGGTGGAAAATTGTGGAAAAGATTTCTTGAGCGAGTGAGACGGGAACACGCCAGGTAGAGGGATACAGTGCGTGGGATCACTGTGCTGACAATCCTTCCCCGGTATCTATACAAAAGGCACCTGCAGCTGGGATTATCCCAGAGTTACCTTGAACGGACTCAGACAAAACTCAATCAAAGAAACCACTCACGAAAATGCCCCTAACCACCTTTAATAGGATTTGGAGCTCTAGGCTGTTTTTACATTGGCTGCAGCATCACATCTGAGCGTATCTCCCGTTTCAAATAAGACTTTACTGTAATGTTATTTCAGTTCAGTAGTATTGGGTCCACTCGCCGTTCAGTCTGACTGTACCGAAAGCCCTGCTAGACTGGTCTGAGGGACTGAAGCCAGAAGGGGACAAGGTGTTGCTGGGGGTTTACTGGAATGAAGTAACATTTCTTCGTGGCCGCTGGGCTTTTGCTTTAAATATCGCGTTGCAGGGCCGTGGGGAGCCCACTGGTAATGGACCCCAACAGCATCTGCAGGAAAACAAAGCGCTTGGCTGGCAAGCAAGCCGAGCTGTGTCAAACCGAACCAGAGATCGTGGGCGAGGTGGCGAAGGGAGTCCGGCACGGGATGAGGGAGTGTCAGTACCAGTTCCGATTCCGCAGATGGAACTGCACTATCCACAAATACTTCGGGAAACTTCTTCAACAAGGTAGAGACTCGGAGCTGTGTGTGTGTGTATGAGTGTGTGTGTGTATTGGGGTAGTGGTGCTGGCGATTCCATTCTCTTTCTCCAAGCGTTACTCGAACGAATGTATTTTAAAACGAGTTAAAGTATTTGAAGTTCATCGTGGGTTTGAAGATAGGACAGGAGATACTAACAGTTTGTATGAGCCGAGACTAGGGTCGCAGGCGAGAAGTGATCAGAATGTCAAGCCCCAAGGAAAGAAGTAGGGGTCACGCCTGTGAGTGTTACCTGGAGGCGCCGAAACAAGTGTGAGGGCACCCAGCAACAGTGAGGGGGGAAATTCCGGGGCCACGGGATGCTAACAAGCCAGGGGTGGAAGGGACAGACCGAGAGAGGGAGAGGGAGGGAGGGAGGGAGAGAGAGAGAGAGAGACAGTGGGGGGGGGGAGACAGTGAGAGAGGGGGGAGAGAGGAAGGGGGGCAGACTGTCACACAGGTAGATCAGTAGGTGGAACCCTGAACTAAATAAGAAATTAGCCCAGACTGGCCGAAAGATCGAGCAACAGACGGACCGAGACGGACAGACGGACATATCAAGGAAGGCTTGGGAGCCGTATGGCGAGAGGAGGATATTCTTTTTTTTTTAGCTCTGATATGCCTTTCACGCGCTCTTTATTTTATAAACAAGAAACCGATAGTATTTAGATGTCTAGGTGTGATTTACAACATAGGATGAAAAGGTTTGGATTTTATCGCTTCAAAAAATCATCCCCAGACACTTTACGGCCAATGAAAAATGATGTAAGGGAGAAAACACTGGAACCGGTTTACGTACAACACCAATGAAAAGATTAGTAGAATTAGTGGGACTAGTCCTGAGGGTTCTTTCATGTCCACATTAGATAGTGCCTTAGCTTAAAGTCTCGTCGAAAACACTGCTCTCCGAACTTGGAGCGAGCTTTGAACCCAAGGCTATCCGACCAAGAAATAGAGTACGGTCAATTGTACCCAGGCCGGCTCACAATCCATTCTTGTGCTTCAGCTAATGACTTATCAACACCAAGCTTGTATTGCTATTGATGGTCAGATGTTTTTTACTTCTACTGCAACGAGTTAAACCGGAATAATTTTTCCATTAATTTAACTATATTACAAACAAATAATTTAGTTTGAACAGCGAAAAAAAAGACATGACGAAAATTTAGGAAAAATCTTTAGCATTTCCTACGCTGCAATGGGGATAAATAGGTGCGTCCTCGGAAACAAGGTGGTGGCAAGAATTGAGATGTTTCTTTACAGGGAGTGTGGTTAGAATACAAACTCGTTACCACAGTGGGTTTAAGGGGAAGCGAGATGAAATTATAGAAGGAGATGGTGAGGAGTTTATGGTTTGGGGTGGGGGATGGGGGATTTGGGTGCAGTATATAAGCTGATCATTTGGGCTGAATCGTATGTCTATATGTAGAATATGAAATGTAACTTTATGCGTGTGAAAATAATTAGGTGCACAACATAATTAAGTAAACGATGTCACGTGCGTTAACCAGCTTTAACACCGTTTCGCAATACTGACCTATTATCCCCGTGCTTCCCATTTTTGGCAGACATCAGGGAGACGGCCTTCGTTTACTCTATCACCTCCGCTGGTGTCGTGTACGCGGTGACTCAGGCGTGCAGCATGGGAGAGCTGCTTCAGTGCGGCTGTGAGAACGACCTGAGCCGGGCTGCAATGGCTCCAGCTCTCGGACCGGCCAGGGACGCGAACCCTTGGCAATGGAGCGGATGTGGAGACAACGTGGAGTTCGGCTACGCTAAGTCCAAACAGTTCATGGACGCTAGGAAGAGAAAAGGTCAAAGTGACATCAAGTCCTTGATAGACCTGCATAATAACGAGGCAGGCCGGCTGGTAGGTTGAGGTCTAGAATTGTCTGTAATCTTCTGCATTTGTTTAAAATTAGATTCTCATCACCGCTACCAGTGCGGCAGTTGGATACTTCGTGGGGCCGTTCGCCGTTCGGATATCTAATGCTAACAACCACAGTTCTGAAGGCAGGTCATCACAAATTAATTGTTTGAAAACTCTCTCTCACACACAGACACACACTCGGTAGATACAGCATTCTAACTTCCGCCAATATTGATCCTTACTGTTGTATCCGCATTTTTTCCCCTTTTGGCTAGCTGGTTACTGATTTGGTTAAATGGTATCTACACCCCCTTCATATTCACATTTAGTTTCTGGCATTTACTGAGTGGTAAGATGCTAAAGTTTATTTTAGCAGTTACCGTTCTATAACTATGGGGTACAGTGGTTAAGGTACTGTACAAGCAATTCAGAGATAAAAACAGAAAATGTTTACTTACTCAGCAACAACTGTGAGGAGAGAAAGAAGGGTTCGATTGAAGGTTTTCAGCTGAACAAGGTAAAGGTGGGAAACGAACGTTTTGTTTTTTTTTGCAGAGAGAGGAGTGGGGTGTAGAGAGAAGAAGGAAATGGCCATGGTAGCATGGAGACCAAGAGAGAATGAATGTCACAAATGGAGCTGGCTGAGAGAGCTAAAGGTTTATCTGACTGGGGGAGATGAGGATGAGAACAGGGGAGAGCCAGAAAAATGCTGAGCAGTGAGATACAATCCTCAGCAACTGTGGGAAATCTGAAACAAAAGAGACTACTCAGCAGGTCAGGCAGCATCTGTGGAGAGAGAAAAGCACAGAGTTAACAGGTGACCTGCTGAGTGTTATTGGTGTTTTCAATGTTTATTTCAGAATTCTAGCATCTGCAGATTTTTTTTTATTTTTAGTAATCCTGAAGCCTGACATAATGACTTAAAGGCATGAGTTCAAATATTATAGTATCTGAGGAATTCAGCCAATTCAATAATCTGGAATCAGGATAAAATGGAATAAGACCCATCTATAATGGTGACCAGGAAATGAGATTGTTGATCACTGAAAGAAATCTAATAAAGCTTGCCTTAATTTGGCCAACTCCAGACATATGTCAATGTTTCTGACTTGAGAGGCAAGCAGGAATGAGCATAAATGTTGGGCTAGCCAATTACACCCACATCATGTGAAAAAAATGCATGAAAAAACTGAGCTTCTCTCAAGCTTTTAGATTCTATATAGCCCCTTTGCCAGAAAGAAGTGTATTATTGTGAATGGCAAAGTGCCTTGTCTTTTGCCCTCAAAGGACCATAGCGCCTTGCATAACACAAGGAAACTCCCCTGCCTGTCATGTCTGGATATCTCCATGCTTAACTAAAATTCAAGCCAAGTTCCAATACAGTATTGTTCTCTCTCCCATAGCTTTGTACCATTTTTTTTGCTTTAGGTACAAATCTAACTTCCTCTCAAAGATATAATTATCTTTGCATCAAATAGCCTCTGTGGCAAAACATTTCATGTTGTGACTCTGTGTAAGTTTCTCCATTATTAATAATCCTAAATTAATTAGTCACTGACTCTTTCAACATGTGACCTGCCTCCCATTGTTTACCCTATCAAAAACTCTCAATCTTAAAAACATCTATTAAAATGGTCTCTGCTTTGAGCAATTTACAGTAATCCCACCCAGCAATTTTACAAAATAGTTTCTCTTCTGACAGCGTGACCTGTTTAATTCCCAAGGGTTTATGAGAATTGCAACATGTTTATCTCAATGTACACTGCAGTATAGACAGTGGCTGCGTTTATATGTAATTTTATATTAGTAGCCAGAGCTTGAAATTCATGTAAACTGAATTTGCTAGTTGCATGATAGATACTGAGTGTACAGTTTGAATTCTATAAGTATCAATTAGTATTATTGATCTACACCACAATTTGTAACTTGCATGGTGCAAAATAATTATATTAAATACAACAATAAGGGAGAATTAATAGCATTGAAGTAATCTATCATGCACAAAATAATAGCGCAGAGATTAAGGATTGGGAGAGATTCCAATGGATTGTTATGGTCCAAAACCAGTTTAGATATGAGATAACCAGTTCCTTCCCACAGATGTTACATCCCTATATGAAAACCATATCTTTTGATAAATATACTTGTCAAGATGAAGGATTTTATTGTTATGGATTCCACAGCTCCTCTACTGCACCCCTGACCAGGTCAGTACTGTCATGGGTAACATCGCTATTCCTTTCAGAAGCCATCATTATACTCTTTTTGTTTGTAGCTGTCAACTTAGTGGTGTTTGGAGACCAGTTGAGACTCTCAAAATTAATTCCACTTAGAAACCCAAGCAGCTGCCACACAAAAGAGTTTTTAATCCGCAGGCTGCACTGTACTGGAACACGTTTTCCATTAGCAGAAAGGGAATGCTATAATACAGTGCAGTTCCAAGTTTCTCATCGATTTTGATCTTCTTTCAAACTTAAATACATTCATACAATCTCGCTTTGTCAAAAAATGAAATCCTTGTGCTTTCCCATGTTAAACCTAATTCTTTCAATATAGTATAACAACAATCCTGTTGAATGTATTGATCTGAACCGAAGTAGTAAATAATATATTGCAATATATGGGTAAATTGCTTAAATGCTTAGCCACACCAATATGTTCCAAATGGGAAGGGTGCTTAACCAGCAGATCAAGCACGAACTATTTGTATGTATACAGGATTTATTTTGATGGGGAAAACGGGTGAGTAACATTACAATTTTCCAAAAAAAAAAGCTGGAGACTTTATAACCCACACAAAATGCTGGAGGAACTCAGCAGGCCAAGCAACATCTATGGAAAAAAATACAGTCGACGTTTTGGGCTGAAACCCTTCGGCAGGACTTTTTGTACTTTTTTCCATGGATGCTGCCTGGCCTGCTGAGTTCCTCCAGCATTTTGTGTGTGTTGCTTTGGATTTCCAGCATCTGCAGATCTTCTCTTGTTGGGGACTTTACAAGTCTGTTTAATTGTAATACACATTATGGCAGCTACCAATGGGCAAACGGTGTTGCTTTGATCAGTGGTAACATCCCAAGCAAAATGATCCTTTGTTGATTATCACTACGGCTCTGTTTCCATTAAATTACAGGTTTTCTTTTCAGCATAACATGTATGATTTTTAAAAAGCAAGGTTTTGGAATTGGATAAATATATAAATGTTTATTTGCTGTAGATGGCATTTTATGTCCATAATCAACAGCATCCGACCAAATTTTAAATAGATATAGGAGCAGAATTGGGCCTTTTTGGCTCAACAAGTCTGCTCTGCCATTCCATCATTGAGAATTTATTATCCCTCTCAACTCCATTTTCCTGCCTTTCCCCCGTAACTTTGACACCCTTACTAATCAAGAACTGATCAACCTCTGCTGTAAGAAAACCCAATGACTTGGCCTCCACAACCACCTGTGGCAATGAATTCCACAGACTGACTACCCATTGGCTAAAGAAATCCCTCCTCATCTCTTTTCTAAAGGGACGTCCCTCTATTCTGAGGATGTGCCCTGGTCCAAGACTCCCCGACTATAGGAAACATCGTCTCCACATCCACTCTATCTAGGGCTTTCAAACTCAATAGGTTTCAGTGAAATTCCCCTCCCCCAATTCTTCTAAACTCCAGCAAGTACAGGCTCAGAGCCATCATATGCACCTCGTACATTAACCCTTTCATTCTCAGGATTATTCTCGTGAACCTCCTCTGGACCCTCTCCAATGCCAGCATATTCTTTTTTACACAAGGGGCCCAAAACTGCTTACAATACTCCATGTGCAGTCTGACCAATGTCTTATAAAGCCTCTTCTTAATGGACAGCCTTTGATTATTTCGTCTGAGTACTTCCCTAATGCTAACACCTGACTCAATGCCAAACATTCTTAGAGGAACCGTGGCCTCCAGTATTTTAATAGCTGCCTGTGATAAGCCTTTAAGAATTGCCATTCTATTCATATTCAATATAGAACTGATTTAAATCAAGTTGTGTACTTCTATTAAATATTGATTAATGCATTGTTCCAGTTATAAAGATTATCACTGAATATCTGTGGTAGAACTCACCAAATCTAAAGTAATAAACTGCTCAATACTGTGGTGAAATTGGGTCAATCTTATCATACGGAGCTGTCAGAAACTAATTTCATCTTGTAGACTAAGAACAAAGTTATAATTGCACAGTCTGGGAGAGAAAGAGAAAGCTATGATATCTTAAAAGTCTCTTTATTTGTTAGATTCCCCAAACATGCAAGGACAGCAATCCCAGTAACTGTACTAGTCAATTCCTTCTCAGATGTTAGTCATAATCTGTTATAGCTAGTGTCCATTCTAAAGAATGGGGATGAATGGTGCTCTTAATTGTGCAAAGTCAACTCAATTTCATTCATAATGCTCCAGAATTGAAATGTGTCAGGGAATTAACGTGCTTATTTGTTTCAAGACAGTGGACGTGAGATGACTGTTTTCAAATGACATTTGTTTTAATGACCTTTCAATGCGTAAACTACTGATTGGAAAATAGTTAGCTTCTCAATTAATGCCGATAGAAGGAACTGTGTTGGTGCAACCTTCCTCATTAAATACCCTTTTCTTCACCCTGGCCAGGAAACATTTAACATCCAGCATGAAAAACTACAATGATGTGCCTACTCTATATTCCATATCTTTTCCCTCTTATACTAGCAGGGGTAGTGTTTGCTGTGTTCCATTTTATGAATGCTGATGGCCGATAAACAAAAGAAGGCATAAAAAAAGACTTTTTAAAGTAAAATTTATTAGAATCCTAAATGATGCTAATTAAACAGAGGCCTATGAAACAGTTATTGCTGTGAGATGATAAATTTATGGTAAAAAGGACCTTAATAACGAGCTTAAAATTGTTTTTCTAAGACCAATTTGCAATTTAACTTGTACTTTTGGAGAACTGCTCAGTATACAGAATCCTGATAAATTTATGTTTCCAAATGATGTCTGGAATATCTACAACATGCTTAATAGTTAAGCTGTTTCCCCATTCAAATCAAGTTGAAATGCTTTAATTAAGTAAATATTTAATGAAGCAAAATCCAATTATAACTATACCAGATGGAAGCAATCTCATTGCAAAATGCATAACTGAACTAAAAAGGAACAATTGAGGGATAGATTGAAGTTACTGATGGGCCCAGTATGTAGATTGGGACACAGAAACTTCATTGTCTCAGGTCAGTGCCCATGTCGACAGAAAGAGCCAACAGAAAGAATTTATGATTCCCTAGATTACTAAATACAGGTAATGTAATTTGATATAAATATTTGTAGTGCTGGACTTTAAAAAGAGTCGATTCCCTGCACTGTGCTGATTATCCAGAGCAATCCTTTGCTGTCAACTGTAAGTTTGTGGTTGTTAAGGTAGTCAGCTCATGTGGGGGTAAGAATTCCTGTGGCTGCAATGTGTAACAACATTCTAACAATGGTAGTGAAGATTTCCTTTGTTTGAAACGTTGAGTGAAATTTTAAATATATTTTGGAAACCATTGTTTTAGAATACAAACACATTTTAGAACAAGTGGCTATTAATTTTATGAATGTGTTCTTAAAGACCACAATTTTAAATGCATAACAAATAACATTCTTCCAAATGTATCTTTACACAAGTAAATTGTATCTTAAAACCTTAGCACTATCTTTTAAAACAGTTTTTCTAAAACAATGCACACATTATTTTCCAATATACAATCATGTTCACTTTAGATCATCCAGATGCCATCTTTTAGACCACATTGTTTTAGAACATAAAATATTTTTGAACACATAAACATTCCTTAAGTATGTATCATTTAATTAGAACTCAGTCACGTTATGGAACATTTCCAATATTTTTAGTAGAATATTGTAATGGATTTTGTAGCCAAAGATGTACTTTTAAAATGCAGTCAGAATTGTAGGAAGTAAACTTAACATAATTTGACTCCATTTTAAAGTGATATATTTATGCTATAAATTATATTTATTAGGCTGTAATTACACTTCTGCTTTAAAAATATAGAATTAAACTTTGGAAGGATTACAAGTTGAACCGATGAATAATTTGGCAGGGCTCATGTGAATGCCCCTTTCCATGGCCCTATTCCTTTTATATATCATCCTTACAAGTAGAGATATTGTAGCAGCACCACTGGCTTTACACCAATGATCAATGAAGATAGTAGGTGGACGGTTGATGCTATAGAGGTTTATAATATAATGAGGGGTATAGATAGGGCAGAGTCTTTTTCCCTAGGGCAAGGGAGTCTAGAACTAAAGGGCATAGGTCTAAGGCTAGAGGCAGAGATTTAAAGGAGATCTGATGGGTACATTTTTTCACACAGAGTACAGGGGTTATCTGGATCGAGCTGCCAGAGCTGTTGGTGAAGGCAGGTGGAATTGCAGCGTTTCAAAGACATTTGAATGGGTACTTGGATAGGAAAGAATACAGTGATTTAGGTTCAGTGCAGGCAAATGGAAAATGTCCAGTACTGTGCAAAAAGTTTTTGGTGTATATATATAATATATATATATATATATATATATATAGAGAGAGAGAGCTAGGGTGGCTAAGACATTTGCACAGTACTGTAGTAATTTTATGTATGGCACTGTACTGCTGCCACACAAAAAAAAAACAAATTTCATGACATACTTGAATGATGATAAACCTGATTCTGATATGGGTCAATATTGTAGACTGAGAGTGGGAAGAGGGGAATCATGTTTGGGAAAAGGGGAAGCGAGAGGGGAGGGAGTGGGAAGCACCAGAGAGACATTCTGTAATGATCTATAAACAAATTGTTTGGAATCAAATGACCTTGCCTGGTGTCTCAGGGCTGGGTGTGTCTGCAACTGTGTCATTCATACCCCACCCCTGACACTCCTTCTCTGCCACATGTCCCACACCCCTCCTGCAGCCCTCCACTCCCCACTCCCAACATCATTTGCTCTCACCAGATTTACAAACCTGCTCTCCTCTCCACGTTGACAAATACAGTACTGTGCAAAAATCTTAGGCACCCTAGCTATATATAAGTGCCTAAGACTTCTGCACAGCACTGCAGATAGGCATACTGTCAGTATGGAAGAGATGGGCTGAAGGGATAAGTTTCTGTACTGTAATAATTCATTTTTCTAAAAAAAAGTTGGGGGGAGGTTATAATTTGGCATAGACAGACACTACAGTTTCAGATTCTATATGAAAGTCATGCATATGTTTTTAATATTTTTGTTAAATTTAGAGAGGTGAACAATGAGGAAGACCAGCTTACAAAAGCTTGCAATTATTGATAGGAATTAAAATGATGTTGGAAGTGCACAAACTTACAATATTTAAAAAAGCTAGGCATATATACTCAGTGGCTACTTTATTATGTACACCTGCTCATTAATGTAAATATCCAATCAGCTAATCACGTGACAGCAACTCAATGCATAAAAAAACATGTAGACACGGTCACGAGGTTCTGTTGTTGTTCAGACCAAACATCAGAATGGGGGAGAAATGTAATCTAAGTGACTTTGACCATGGAATGATTGTTGGTGCCAGACAGGGTGGTTTGGGTTTCTCAGAAACAGCTGAATTATTGGCAATTTCATGCACAGCAGTCTCTAGAGTTTACAGAAAATGCTGTGAAAAACAAAAACAAAAAAATCCAGTGAACGGCAGTCCTGTAGGCGAAAATACCTTGTTAATGAGAGGTCAGAGGAGAATGGCCAGACAGGAAGACGACAGTAACTCCAATCACCACGCGTTACAATAGTGGTGTGCAGAAGAGCATCTCTGAATGAACAACATGTCAAACTTTGAAGTTGAAGTGGATGGGCTACACCAGCCAAAAACTACGAACATACACTCAATGCCTTTACTAGGTACAGGAGGTACATAATGAAGAGGCTACTGAGTGTATATTCCTGCGATTTTGCTCTTGTGAGAACTTGTGTCCCTGAACTAGTTTCCACATCTACAAATGTTTCAGAGGCCCTGGACTGCCGATTATTCACTCCTGGAAGGAAGACGCTATAGTGCTGACTCTTGCTGTAGCCAAGTGAGATAACTCACAAACGCACATCCAACTCCTGACGCCCGAATGAAACAAGTTCTAACGTTGACCAAAAGGAAGGTGATGATACACCCTTCATCAACTGATATTGGACGGAAATATTTATTGAGACAATTTTGCTGTCTCAGTGGCAAAAAAAAAGCTCAGTGTGAGCCAAGAGACACACACATCATTAATTTAGCAAACGAGATACACCCTTTAAGACACTTCAAGTTTTTTTTTAAAAAAAACGTAAAGTGTGTTGATTTACAACGTAGAATCAGGTAGCAAGGTGGTTAGTTAGAGTGGAGCAAGAGTGGACCAGAGGCACTGGGCCTCCCTCTCCCTCCGTAAATCCTTCAGTTCTCTCTGTATGCGATTTGCGCTTGTGTATACAATTGCGCATCCCGCCTATCTCCAGTAACCTTTCACCCCTCGTTTATCCACAATCTCGTACTACCGCAAAAATAGACCCTCAGTAACAAAAGTCACCCCTTCTTTTTCTTAAGTGAACGACCCCTTATTTTTAAACAGGGACCTCTATTCCTAGATTTTCCCAGCAGATGAAACATCCTCTTCCACCATCCCCGCCCCCCGCCAAGACCCTTCAGGATCTTGTATGTTTCAATTAAGTTCTCTCTCACCCTTCCAGCGGTTCATTCATTGGCCATTATTGACTATTGCTACAACGTTACAGTCCCGATGCATTTCCTGATTCATAAAATCAAGGTCTTGCACAGATTGACTTACAAACGGTTAAATACAATTGTTTTAATTAGCGACAGTGAAAATATTCAAAGGCTTGCGTTTATGAAACGCCGCTTACGTCCCTTTCAGAACATCTGGAAACGACTTGGAGCCAATGACGTGTGTTGGAAGGAATAAACTTCACGGCGGAGAACTAAGCGCAAGCTTCGGCGCGGTGCTGAGCAACTGCCGCACTGTGGGAGGTGTTAAACCGAGGTCCCACTTGCCTTCTCAGGCGATGTAAAAGTTCTGATGACGCTATTTTGGAAAGAGCAGAGGAGTCCAATATTTAAACCTTTTGATGCAAATACACTTAGTGGTTGTCCATCATATTGTATGTCAAACAGAACCTGTGGAAAGAGACGGAGTTAACGTGTCAGGCCATGACCTTTCATCAGACCTTCCTCTCTCCAGAGATGCTGTGTTCCCTGCTACGTATTTCCATCAGCCACTTCGTTCAGGAGTCGAGCATTTGCAGTACCTTATGTATTATGGAGGCAGATACACTAGTAAAATTTAAGAGACTACTAGACAGGTATATGGAGGAATTTAAGGTGGGGGGTTATATGGGAGGCAGGGTTTAAGGGTCGGCACAACATTGTGGGCCGAAGGGCCTGTAATGTGCTGTACTATTCTATGTTCTATGTTCTATTATTACCTGGCTGTTTGTGAGAGCTTGCTGTGCACAAATTGGTTGCCGAATTTCCTAATCACAGCAGCGAATGAACGTTAAAAGATCGTTATTGCTGGCAGAAAGAAATCCAGACTGCCCCTTAAGGCATTACGTTAATGTAAAATATTCCTGTGTTGAAGAATGTCGTTTCATATTTAATTTATCTGTTTCTGCACTTTCTTGTTTAATTTCAGATGATTAAGAACTATATGCGGACTGAGTGTAAATGTCACGGTTTATCTGGCTCCTGTGCAGTCAAAACTTGCTGGAAGAAAATGCCCCATTTCCGCGAGGTCGGTGACCGCCTCTTCGAACGCTTCAATGGGGCCTTCAAGGTGATGGGCGGCAACGACGGAAAGACCCTGATCCCGGTCGGCCACAACATCAAGCAGCCGGACAAAGAAGACCTGGTTTACTCGGCAGAGTCCCCAGATTTCTGTTCGCCCAACAGGCGCACTGGCGCCCCAGGGACAAGGGGCAGAGTATGTAACGGGACAGCGCTGGACGTCAGTGGCTGTGACTTGCTCTGTTGCGGCCGGGGACACCGAAAAGAGATGGTAAGCTTCCAGGAGAACTGCAAGTGTCGTTTCCACTGGTGTTGTGTGGTCCAGTGCAAACAATGTACAGTCAGAAAGGAACTCAGTGTCTGCGTCTAGCCGGGCTGCAACCCCAACGACATTAACTGAAGGAATATTAACCAAAGATAACCTATTGGACATGAAGAGGATGTTACAACTTTACAGGAAATTCTAGCTTCAATGCAGAAGCTCCTCCACCCCGTTCCACCTCAACAGAAGAGAGATGCTCATACCTTTCCTCTAAGTTTGGAGTATCACAAAGAACCTGAAGAGAAACGTCTCTGTAACGGTGAAGTTTCCTCAATAAACAGAATCTTCATCAAGTTGCAGACCTGCTATGGGAAAGGGGGGACAGGGTGAGGGAGGGAGGTGTTTATCACGCAGAGCTTGGGATTATAAACGCCTAAAGGATGAATATCCCATATAATTTCTGCCTGAACACATATAGAATTATTTTTGTATTGGTATAAAATGTCAAAAAGTTTTGACCCCGGCTTATTAGTTGCCCAGTTCAGTGAAAAGGAAGATGAGCTTTGATAAACGACTTTATGATGTTCATAGAGTTCGAACTAAATAGAGATAGGTAAGAACATGGGTTATTTAAAATAAAAGTTTACTTTTTAGATCGACTGGTTTATTTTGTATTCATCCAGTATTTCTACAAAAACCATAGAGAACACTACATAATAAATTGAATGGAAACGATTCATGTTTGCTGTGTTTTTGGGAAGAGTCGGTGCACTATCTATCTACCAGCCCTGAGTCCGGATGAAAGACGTTGCTTGCACCAGTGAACGCATAACTTTGTATGTCTGCATGCATGTGCGTTTGTGTGCGTAAAATTATGAAAGTATACATGCCTACGTGTGTACATGTGCGCACTTTTGCATATGTACCTATGAATATGCCTGTTTGTACGTGAGCATACGAATGCATGCATGTATGTATTTGTGCAGGCTTGTGTGAACATATGTGTGTGCATGTGTTTAATAACGTATGCACAAGATCATTTATATGCATTTGTGCCCGACTACATGACTAGGCATGCATGTGTTTGTGTATGTATATGTGTTTGCTTGTGTGCCTGGATACATGTATATGCACATTCAAAATTGAATGTAAGTGTATGTGTACGCGTGTATGTTGCGTCCGTATATGTTTTCCCCTAGGTGACTGCAGTATATGTGCTTATATTGCATTAGAAAATCCAGAAATCCAACTTCGTTAAAGGCAGTTCAAATTAGGCGATGGGCCGGTATCCAGGTTGATTCAGGGCTGATCTTCAGGGTTCAGAATGAAGGCTGATTTACATGGGACGTTAGGCGTGCCGGCAGTATTCGGGTTAGAGATCGGTTTTCTGTGATGATGGATAGCTCACTACTTTGGTACGTTGGTGCTCGACCGGTATATCTGACTTAAAAAGTACATACTGCGTTTTAGGATTAGGTATGAGAGCCGTTCAGAGTTTTGACATTCTCTCTGCTCCCAATATCGCCCTTGAATCTACTGCTCTCTTGATTTCAGTACCTCTGCAAGGTTGGAGGGTTGTATGTACTTGTGCTCAGACACGCCCAATTATCTGAAATAGTATATATATATAATGGAACACGGACCTCTACGCTTTGTGATAACAAGTAGTTTTATGGAGTTGGGTGCCATAGCACAAGTGAGCTCACTGTGCTCTTTTGACTAGTAGATGGGCTGGATAGGCGTTGAATTCAATTGACTTTATTTTATATCCTTCACATACATGAGGAGTAAAGCTCTTTACGTTACATCTCCATCTAAATGTGCAATGTACAATCATAGTAATTTATAATAAATAGAAGAGTCAGTGTAATATTGAGTGCACTTAAATCAGCGTGGGTTAATCAGTCTGATGACCTGGTGGAAGAAGCTGTCCCGGAGCCTGTCGGTCCCGGCTTTTATGCTGCGGTACCGCTTCCCGGATGAACAGTTTGTGGTTGGGGTGACTCGGGTCCCCGATGGTCCTTCGGGCCCTTTTTACACACCTGTCTTTGCAAATGTCCTGAATCATGGGAAGTTCACAACTACAGATGTACTGGGCTGACCACACCACTCTCTGCAGAGTCCTGCGGTTAAGGGAGGTACAGGTCCCTTACCAGGTAGTGATGCAGCCAGTCAGGATGCTCTCAATTGTGCCCCTGTAGAAAGTTCTTAGGATCTGGGGGCACATACCAAACTTCTTCAACTGTCTGAGGTGAAAGAGGTGCTGTTGTGCTTTTTTCACAACACAGCCGGTATGTAGACCATGAGAGATCCTCGGTGATGTGGATGCTGAGGAACTTGAAGCTGTTCACCCTCTCAACCCCAGATCTATTGATGTCAATAGGGGTTAGCCTGTCTCCATTCCTCCTGTAATCCACAACCAGCTCCTTTGTTTTTGCAACATTCAGGGAGAGGTTGTTTTCTTGACACCACTGTGTCAGGGTGATGACTTCCTCCCTGTAGGCCACCTCATTGTTGTTTGAGATAAGGCCAATCAATGTAATGTCATCGGCAAATTTAATTAGCAGATTGAAGCTGTGGATGGCGACATAGTCATGGGTAGACAGGGTGTAAAGGAAGGGACTCAGTACGCAGCCCTGAGGGGCTCCTGTATTGAGAGTCAGAGGGTTGGAGGTTGAGGGAGCCCACTCTTACCACCTGTTGGCGATCTGACAGGGAGTCCAGGATCCAGCTGCACAAGGCAGAGCTGAGGCTGAGGTCATCTGTTTAAAGGACATTACCCTGTGTTGACATTTTCGCATTGTATGCTGCAGTTGGTGGTAAGGTTGACATGTCATGGCCCAAATGAAGGCAGGCCTGTGAAAATAAATCATTGGTTATGGAAAGACCGCATTCATTGACCTTCGCCTTCGACTCTCGTGTGATGGCTAAAGAATCTGATGACCAATCCCGTCATCTATGATAGATTCCGCCCTAATTCTGATTATGGAGCAAATGGTTCGGTGTTATACATTTATTCTGGTTTTAATGGATGCACGAATTTGTTTAAATAACACGTTTCTAATTAAACAATGAGGAAAATAAACTAATAAAAGTTAAATGTACTTCTATTGTCCTCTAACCTCTTGACTTGTTGGCATGTACGGTAAACGACACCAGTAGGTCACTAAACCGTAAAGTGCTGCTAGTTCAGACCATAAACATATTACATCACTTAAACGATTTAAAAATGCGTTACTGCAATAACTCTTTGATCTTCGCTTTGAGCTCATCCATTTGAAGGCGAATGGTGCTGGGGAACTTCCAGTAACTGCACCTGGAGCAATATCGGGAGCGCGCAATGAATGAACACTCTCCGTCAGCGATGACAATGGAAAGTGGAAGTTTTACCCTTTTAGGCGCGCGCGTGTGTGTGTGTGTGTGTTGAGAGCGAGGTGAAGTAATGAAATTGGAGTCGTTGCATCTATTTGCGTGAAGAGCTGGTGCTGCTATCTGGAAGTATGCACAAGTATGGCGTGTGCGTCGCGGATGCTTCGTGTGCAAGAGGTGCGTATTGATATACGTAGATAATCTATTCATGGTCGAGTAAGTACATGAGGTGTGGACATCAGTCTATCTGTATGAGAGATGCGAGGATTGAGCAGCTGAATAGAAGAGTAGATGAACTTGGATTGTGTCGTTGTGTGCTGGAGACAGTGTGAGGGTCTGTGTATGATATGAAGAATGCATATACTTTATTTTCAGCTATTATTTCCATACGAAGCAATAGATGATACATAGATCAACCCCATTACCCACCAATTTCCCCTACTCCCCTAAAACAGGAGGAACGATCTTTAGGACGCGTGGGAACACGCCGGGAAAACCACGCGGTTACAAGGAGAATGTCCAAACAGACAGCATCGGAGGCCAGGACTAAACTTGGGTCTCTGGAGCTGTGATCGCAATGTGTTTACAATGGATGTGTGCCGCCAGAACTTTAGTATGTGTGTATTGGAAGGGTGTGTGCCTTTCGATATCATTTGTATTTCCAGTTTTATAGGTAGAGGGGCCATCTTATCTTTTGGCGATAGGTGGCCGCATGTCATATGCTTTTTATAGAGGAATTTGGGAAGGTATTTAATTGGGGACCTGATCCGACATCGATAGTTTAACACCATCGCCAGTCATTCGACCGGTCACCGCTTTACAGTGCCGAAATTCGCGGCATTTTCTGCGCGGAAAGATGGGCAGGGTTAGGAAACGCCGGTGCAGAGGCCGCTTCGGGAGATTATTGTATTACATTCTGAATGTAACCAAGCGTCTCACAGCTTCCGCGGGCTCCTCTGCCTTCAGCACTTTCTAATAACTTTCAATGTTCTGTCTACTGAGCTTTTACGAGAAGTGGTTACCGTTCTTTTCATTTTTCGAAAAAATGTAGTGAAAAAGCATGGCCAGAGATACCCTACCACGTACCGAAATGAACCAGGCACACTTATTGGGAATGACATTTATCACTTTGTTCCTGATTCATTATCAACTGTCTGGGGCTTCGTGTCGCCTATGTAAATTATTGGTACTCCGCGGGGTTAGTGCCTCAATCGATCTGACTAATGGATCCATGATGTGGCAGCGATTTGTGAGATCCGTAGCTTGCGGTTTGTCATTTCACTTTAAAATTAAAGAGCCGTGGAGGGTTGACCCAAGTTACTTCTATTGACGTCCTTGCAAGCTACAATCTATTTTGCAATGTTTGAGAATTTTTGTATGGATTTGGAGATACAATGTGTTGAAACTTCTCCCTTTCTCAAAACGTGCGCTGTTACTGAACGTGTAGACGGAGGGGCAAATTTTCTCGACTTATCAAAGCAGGGTATGAACAACATTAACTTGCTGTGACCGTAATTTGGAATTTTCCAGCATTTTCAGTATCAGGAATTCCATTTCATTGGCTCTGTACGCAACCCTGGAATATCTGGATAGTGAAGATGCTTTTCATTGTCACATCTCGCACTCAGCACTATCGTCCCCTCAAAAACTAATCAATAAGCTCAAAGACCTAGACCTCAGTATCTCATCGTGCAAGTGAATTCTCGATTTCCTCAATTGCAGACCCCAGACAATTCGGAGTCTCCTCCACAATCACTATCAGCACTGGTGCACCACAAGGCTGCTCTATTCGTTTGATACTTACGACTGTGGCTAAGCACATTTTCAATGCCTTATATAGATTTGCTGATGACACACTGTTGCTGGCCGAATCAAAGGTTGTGACGATGCGGGAGATTGAAAATCTGGCTGATTGGTGCCCCAACAACCTCTTACTCAATGCCAGCAAATCCAAAGGGCTGATTATTGACTACAGGAGGAGGGAATCGGAGGTCCATGATCCTGTCCTCATCGGAGGATCAGAGGTGGAGAGGGCCAGCAAAATTAAATTCCTCTGCGGCGTTATCATTTCAGAGGATCTGACCTGGGTCCAGCACGTGACTGCCATTACAAAGAAGGCACGACAGAGCTTCTACTTTTTTAGAAGTTTGTGAAGATTTGGCATGTCATCTAATACTTTGACAAACTTCTATAGATGCGCGGTGGAGAGTATACCGATTGATTGCGTCACGGCCTAGTCTGGAAACACAAATATACTTGAACGGAAAAGCCGACAAAAAGTTGTGGATACAGCCCAGTCCATCACGGGTAAAACCCTCTCCACCATCGAGTACATTTACACGGATCACCGGAAAGCAGCATCCATCATCAGGGACCCCCACCACCCAGGTCATGCTCTCCTCTCGCTGCTGCCATCAGGCAGAAGGTACAGGAGCCTGGGGACTCACACCACCAGGTTCAGGAACGGTTATTACTCCTCAACCATCAGGCTCTTGAACCAAAGGGATAACTTCACTCACTACAACACTGAACTGATTTCACAACCTCACTTGGACTCACTTTCAAGGACTCTACAACCGATGTTCTCGATATTTATTGCTTATTTCTTTCTTTCTTTTTTATTTGCAGTTTGTTGTATTTTGCACACTGGTCTGTCACTTTTTCACTTCACTTCACTTTTTTAATTGTCATTTCGACCATAATTACTGGTACAGTACACGGTAAAAACGAGACAACGTTTTTCAGGACCATGGTGCTACATGAACAATACAAAAACTACACTGAACTACGTAAAACAACACAAAACTACACTAGACTACAGACCTACCCAAGGCTGCATAAAGTGCACAAAACAGTGCAGGCATTACAATAAATAATAAACAAGACAATAGGCACAGTAGAGGGTAGTAGGTTGGTGTCAGTCCAGGCTCTGGGTATTGAGGAGTCTGATGGCTTGGGGGAAGAAACTGTTACATAGTCTGGTTGTGAGAGCCCGAATGCTTCGGGGTCTTTTGCCAGATGGCAGGAGGGAGAAGAGTTTGTATGAGGGGTGTGTGGGGTCCTTCATAATGCTATTTGCTTTACGGATGCAGCGTGTGGTGTAAATGTCTGTAATGGCGGGAAGGGAGACCCTGATGATCTTCTCAGCTGACCTCACTATCTGCTGCAGGGTCTGAGATCTGAGATGATGCAATTTCCGAACCAGGCAGTGATGCAGCTGCTCAGGATGCTCTCAATACAACCTCTGTAGAATGCGGTGAGGATGGGGGGTGGGAGATGGACTTTTCTCAGCCTTCGCAGAAAGTAGAGACGCTGCTGGGCTTTCTTTGCTATGGAGCTGGTGCTGAGGGATCAGGTGAGATTCTCCACCAGGTGAACACCAAGAAATTTGGTGCTCTTAACGATCTCTACGGAGGAGTCGTCGATGGTCCGGGAAGAGCGGTCGTTCCGTGTCCTCCTGAAGTCAACAACCATCTCTTTTGTTTTGTTCTCATTCAGAGACAGGTTGTTGGCTCTGCACCAGTCCGTTAGCCGCTTCACCTCCTCTCTGTATGCTGACTCATCGTTCTTGCTGATGAGACCCACCACGGTCGTGTCATGGGCGAACTTGATGTGGTTCGAGCTGTGTGTTGCAGCACAGTCGTGGGTCAGCAGAGTGAACAGCAGTGGACTGAGCACACAGCCCTGGGGGGGGGGGGCTGTGCTCAGTGTGATGGTGTTCTGTGTGGGGTTTCATTGATTCTATTGCGTTTCTTTGCATTTACTGCGCATGCCTGCAAAAAATGAAACTCAGGATAGTATATGGTCACACACACACACACACACACACACACACACACATATATAAAACTTTGAACTTTAATTTTGAAGAGGGCTGGCATTTTTGGTGCGCCTGATTGTCTCTGACACTGCAATAAAAATTGTCTTGACTTTGCCTCGTCAGTAGAAAAATGTTGCTGTGTTATGTGTTAAAGCGCAATGGCAGATCTAAAATCTATCACCTTCTACTCTGAACGTCATTCCCAAAGGTCTTCTGTCCAGTTGCTACATCGACTATTCTCTCCCTCTCTCTTTTCTCGACACCTTTAAAACATCATTACATATAGTAATAACGCATAATTAATAACACTTCCATGACAGACAATAACAGGATTCATGCTTTCCAATGTTGTTCGTAAATTGTTCGATCTGTAAGTTGTTTGGTGGTGTTAAATCCCGAAGTTATTGGGAGTAGAAAACAGATGGATTCCGTACACCTTGTTGGATGTCAGTGCCTCGTAGTTGAATATTGTTCTAATGGAGTATTGAACACGCAAGTGTAACATCGGCAGATACGGAAAATAATCGTACTCCACCCCAGCCACGTGTTCTAACCCAACCCTCGGACGAGCCCAAATAGCATGCATTTCCCAATCCCCTGTGGTGTCTGTGGATAACACACGTTGAGGACCCACACTCAACTCTTAAGCAACAATATTTTTACAAGTCGGCAGGAGGAGGGGGTGATTAGAGATGGGGGACACGTTAATTTCATCCATTGTGCGGACCTCCGGCCAAATCACTGAAATTAAAGTGCGGAGAGAAACCGAGTCAGTCACTTGCCTTTCCCCAAATTGTTTGATTCCTACATATTGGAATTGACAAGGTTTACAAATTAATTGTAGCTCCGAGATGAACTCCCGCTGATTAAACAGGCCTCTTGGTTACTTTTGGATGTCATTATTAATCAATCAGATGCTTGGGAATTAACTAAAATTTCTAAACGCAGATATTTACTGAAGTAAGTTTCGGTCACAACATTGCCATTCGTAAGAAGGCGTTGTTTGAACCTCCTGGATATTTGCAAGGTTTGGGGAGAGTGTAATGTAATTCCCCCACACATCGGAACTCACAGATTAATGAGACCCGCGCATTGGCAGTTGATTCACTAGCCACTGGGGATTTATAAAACAAAAACACTTTGTAATGATGCACTTTAAAGGATCTTTGTAACAATCATTACTATACCAAAGAGTGTACTGAAACTTCTCACTTTCTCAAAACGTGCGCTGTTAGTGAACGTGTTGAGAGTTCTCCCATTCTGTTTCATACACTGCAATTTCCATATTGTAATTTCAGATGATGTTGCGAAGGGACAAATAATCCCGATTTATCAAACAGAGTATGGACAACATTAATTTGCGGTAACCAATACTATGCAATTGTCTCTACACGGTGTTACCACTGTGGTATATACAATATTTAGCATTCCTGTATATCTTCGTTGACACAATCTCAAAATCACACGTTTCTGGGACCGCTGACATAATCACAACCATGCCACCCCCGCCTATCTTCCTTGGCGTCTGCAAGGGGATCCCCTACTTTTTTGTCAACTTTGGTCGGCAATGGTTGCTTTGTTCTGCTGCAGTCGCAAATAACAGCCTGCATTAAACAGAACGGCGAAAGGAGCATTCATGGGAAACACCCTACACGGGAAAGCCATACAGTATACGTAATCCCTCGTTGACGGGGTGTAGGCCTCGCTGACAATGCCAGTCCTAATATTAGTTGAGCTGGGTGGAGTGGGGGGAGGGTTAAACTATTTCACCCATCCGCCAGCCCCTCTCCCTCATTGTAGGGCAAGGCTGGTGGATGATCTGCTCTCACTGATTGACCCGACATCTATAAATATAAACTGGTGGTTCTATCAATTGACCTTAAAAGGAGCCAGTTGATCACGTTAAATTTTAAATTCCCATAAACCAAGTATCTCATTCGCCCGAGAATAAAGCGCTTGCTCAATGATATTTTAACCTGCTTTATCTCTCTGGTGAGAACCATAAAACAGAGAAACCAGCCTTTCGGCCCAGTGAATCCCTGCCGACCACCCTCCACCCATTTACACGAATCCTACATTAATCCCGTTTTTTAAAAAAAAATCGCCTCACAAGTGATGATGTAAATAACCGCCCCTCAAGGGGTCGAACCTTCAGGAAGTGTTACATTCCGTCGACAGAGTATGGACTCTTATCGGTATAGAAGTAATAGTTCTTCAAATCCCACTCGATGTCTTAAATATCAATTTGAGAGGGATCATTGGTTGGGGAATGTCCTCCCATTTACCAGTTTAATATTAGGTTGCGCCGAAGCGCGAACTCCCTTCCTACCCACCCGAAATGGTTTTAGCAGGCGAGGTTATGGTCTTGTTTCACACTTAGGTTGTAGTGACGAGAAAGCAGCAGCAGAGTTCCCGCGCCAAACTGCGACGCGGCCTACCTCTTGAATGCAGTCCTGATATGATTGAGAAGCCTTTCAATGTGCCATTTATCACATTTATCGGGCGGCACTCAAATCCCCAAAGGACTCTTCATTTAGTCTCTGGCTCTGTGTGAGATAAGCCAAGTGCAGTTTCGACTCGTCCGACAAATAGTACCGAGCTGCCTCAAAATATGAAGGCAATAATAGAGTTGTCGTTTCAGACTGAAGGGGAAGAAAAGTGGGACTCCCTGACCTTTGCACAATGCACAAGCATATATCATCTGTCTTACCGGAGTCAGCGGCAATCTCCGTACCTGCACAACATGAAGACAATTTAGCGAAAGAAGGACAGAAAGCTTGCAATAGCTGTTTGTTGGCGAGTAGGGGTGCCGGTCGGGAGTAAAGCAGTGGAGATTGTTTCGCGTGAGTGGCCCCGCCATTCTACTCTGACCGCATCCTCGGCAGCAGGTGCTGGGAGGACGTCGTTACTTCTCGCGGCAGAACCCCGACTATTTGAGCCACCTCCACCTTCCCATTCTTGAGCTGACTGACCTTAGCTAGCACCGCGATTGTTCATTCCCAGCTCCTCTGGGTTGACATAAAAAGACTTGCATGGGTGCGGCGCCTCTCTCAGAAAGGTCTCCAAGGGCTTCACGTGTAATGAATTGCTTTGATTTGCAGTGGCTGTCAAGAAAGCAATAGGTGTCCAGTGTGTGTGTTTTTATGTGTTTTGAAACATGCTGCATCTTAAATAACGTAAATAATGGAATCTATACAAAGGGAACGAAATGGGGGTAAACCCAAGTCCAAAGCACACTATATTCGGGATTCTTGGATTGTTTGCGGATAGCTTCCAATGTGTGGTGTATGTTAATTACTGTAATAGCTGCTTTGAAAGTCAAAGGCGGATTTTCAAGGAATATTTTAATCGACTGGATTTTGTACGTAAATTGGTTTAACTTGAATTTGTCTGTAATTGTCCTTTTTATATTAAACGGGACAGCGGGAGAACAAGAAACAAACTGGCGGAAATGTAATGGCGAGAGAGAGAAATGAGAAAGGCACAGTGAATGAGCGAGAGAGAGTGACAGAAGGAGAGAGAGAGCGGGGTGTGGGAGACAGTGAGTGAGAGAGAGAGAGAGAGAGCATCACTTGGCGAACCTGTTCACTTCCTCCCATCGGTCGCACTTCAAATAACTTTTTCTTTTCAAAGATTGCCCGAACATTCATGATCGGGCAATAAAGATCAAAGTATTCATTTTAATGTTGCGATTTGTTTAATCTACCTGCATTAGAAGCAGGAGAGAAGAGGGGAGGTGACGGGAGATGAAAGAGGAAGAGAGAGGCAGGGTGGGAGAGAGATTGAGGGAGTGATGGAGAGCAGGAGAGTTTGAAGGAGAATGGATGAGAGCTGGGAGGGGGAGAAGGAGGAAGTGTGTGGGTGGGAGAGAGAGACAGAGGAGGAGAGAGGAAAGAGGGTGAGGGAGGGAACGATTGAAATACAGTATAAAGATAGAGGGAGATAGAGAGTGACAGAGATAGCGTCAGTGATCTGGCAAAATAAGACTGACTGATCTATCTCCGTTCAATCTGCCTTTGAACTGAGTTGGGATTTTTTTTTCGTCCCGTGACTTTTAAAACCCTGACTGACTCAATCTAGCGGCTACACAGAACAGCTGAGCGAGGAAATGAAACATGACACTGAGGAGGAGATTGTAATTATCCTGATACTCTCGCTGCCAGACCTGGTTTGTAAAGTCTATTCCCGTGTGGTTCCCAATAGTCCTTTGCAAAGGACCGATCTATTTGACCGATTTAATTCCCTGCCATGGCAGTTTTCCCAACCTCAGGACACGCAACTCTGCTTCTCACCATCTCACTCACCGTCTGTCGGTAAGAAATGATTAGCGTGGCTGCTTATCATTGTGCCTAGTTTAAAAATTGTCCTCTTTAATTGAAATATTAAAGAAGAAAAGTACAGTTATAAAACGCGTTTACTCTTTCTTTTGGCTAACATGTATGTTCGTAAACATGTTTTTTGTTTGGTCATTTCTCTCCGGTGTAGTGTGGCTGGGAATGAGATTCTGGGACTGAAGATACCTGCAGACCCGATCCTGACTGCCAACACGGTCTGTCTGACCCTGCCGGGACTGAGCAGACGCCAGATGGGTTTGTGTGTGAGGAGCCCTGATGTCACGGCGGCTGCGGTTCAAGGTATTCAGATCGCTATTCACGAATGCCAACATCAGCTCTGGGATCAGAGGTGGAACTGTTCGACCCTGGAAAACGGTGGCAAAATCCTGCAGGACACCGTCATCCTGAACAGAGGTACAGGACGTTTTGATTCTTTGCCTCAGGCTGCACGCCGTTATGGGGTTGCAAGGGTTAACAAGGGAGGCGCATGTCTGATCCAGAGGGATTTTCCCTGAAACGTGTTTGGGCAGTGAGTGCTCAGGTGCAAAGGGAAGGTGGATAGAATAGGTAGGTAAATTTAGGTAAGAAAAAATGAATAGAAAATTGCAACCTTCTAACACCCTAGGTAAGCAGCAAAGCGACGGAGAGAATGAGGCAGGATGGAATTTAGGATTAGAAATGGGAAAGGGTCAGTCAAGATATATGTACAAGAGATGTATAGACTTGAGGGAGATGGGCGGTGTGATTTCCATTTCGAGTTACCCCCTCCCCCCCCCCACACAACACACACACACACACGTTGCTTTCACCTTTTCGATGAAAACGTGGTGGCACCGCTCTCTATTGCTGGAGAGTGTCGTTAATGTACCGTTGATACTTGCAAGGCTCACTCGCCAAGGATTTGTGCTGACAATCCCAGGTGAGAGACTGAAGCAGACTGGACTGGCCCATAGCTCCGAGAACTTTGGTGACCTTCTTTAGCGAGTTTTCACACAAACGTGCGCGCGCGCGTGTCTATCTGTATGTATGTATGTATGTATGTATGTGTGAAATGAGCATGAAATGAGTGCGCGTCTGTGTGAGTGCGTGTAGAAACAAAATATGGTGACATGCCAAATTCTACTTGACGTGAGTTTGTTGCTGAAGGGAGAGCTGTTCTCTGAACGTCGCTCTTCTAACAGAAAATACAAATTCCACACTGAGATTCAAGGCATCCTCACACTTCACGGTTTCATGCTGTAGCGCTGTCCGTAGCTTACTAGGTAGAACTGTCCCCTTTCACACCCCAGTGTAGAGACATCAGGCCCCAAATCTCGGCCCGCACTCCTGTTGGATGCTGAGGGAGTGCTGCGAAGTGCACAGGTGACCTCTTCCGGCTGCTCCATCGGGTGGATACAACAGCTTCCCTGGAAATATTTTGAGGGATGGTGCCCTGGCCTATATTTAATCCTCTCAACTAACATCTCTAAAACTGACGATCTGTTCACACGTACATTGTTGCTTGTGGTATTTTGCTGTGGGCAAATTGGCTGCCACGTTTCCCACATTACAACAACGCGTCGTAATTTGGGACAAGTGGCAGCCAATTTTCCCATATTAATACTGGCTGTAAGGCGCTTTAAAGAGGTGTGAGAAGGCGCTATAGAAACACAGGCCATTCTGTTACAGTTTATGACCTGACATCATTACGTTTTTCGGAGGGCAGAGTCCCAGAAATTACGGGTGATGCAGTTTCTAAATCTTAAACCCCACATCCCGAATATTAACGAAACCTCATCAGTGATCAGAATCTTAGCCACTGCGAGGACAATGGATGAGGACTCGCTCATTCGTTCTTCACCAAGACACACACACACACACACACACACACTCTCACTCTCTCTCTCTCTCTCTCTCTCTCTCTCTCTCTCTCTCTCTCTCTACACAAATCACCTGTGCACCACTAATTGGTATCTCAATCTGGTTTTATCGCTTACTAACGACAGTGTTTGATTTATTTCGCAGGCAAACTGAACCACTTCTTAAAAACAAAGCGCCGTGCGTTTATATTTAAAACTTATCCTAGATCGAATTTAGACTGCGCATCTCGCTCTTTAGGACTTACAGGTTGGAACTCTAATGGGCGGTTGAGTTCCTCTGGGGTTCTCGATCTGGTTAATTGTGTAAATAGTGTTCTAATTAACACCAAGAAAACGGCCAAGCGCGGGCAGTAGTTTGAGCTGTACTTGGCCACGGGGTGTTCACATCAGCGGTTTTCGTACTGTGTTACATCCTTCTATTGAAACACTTTGTAGCGAATGATGAGGGAGAGACGGGGTGGGTGGGGGGGGGGGAGCAGGTAATGGAAATAGCGCAGCATCCGATTATACAGGCCAAATTAACAGATTAACTGTCGCACCTACTTTTTGAGAAATCAGAATCAGTATCAGGTTTATTGTCCGGCATGTGTTAATTTACGGACACGGCGTTGCTGATTGGGTGTTCCACCTTGGGGTGATCTTAGTGGGGCTGAAAACTAACGTTTAATCAGGTGGATGGGAAAGATCCCACGGCACCCATTCTGAACCATGAGGGGAGACGAACAATATTTATCCCTCAATCGAAATACTAAGTGAAAGATAAGATTGCCCGCAGTGCATTTAATTGATCGCAAATGTCTGGGGGTGGGGGTTGATGGTCCTGAATTACCCGGATTCTGCAATCTTCTTTTCCTAATTCTCCTTATCAACACAGCGGCATCACACTATGGATTTCACCTATTAACGGCATTGTCACTTGTCAATAATATATATCCCATGATATTTTCAAATTAATGGTACTTTTGTTCCGTAAACATTTAACGTTGCTTTTATGCTTCTAGATAAGCAAATGATTCAAATAAACGTGCGATGCATTTCAGAAGTAGCGTTTCAATATAGATGCTATCAACTGTTTAATGGGAACCGGCTTGTCAAAGCGGTCCATTTGAAGGGGCTGTGATCTTTACACGCACGTTATTCCACAACATCGCTTCAAAATCTAGATTCTATTCCTGTAACTGCGTACCCCAATCTCAATTCATGGCCGCTTTGATTCTACGCTGGACATTTAGAAAAGAGAACAGGGGCTGGAGAGAGGGAGGTCGTTTGCATAATAAAAATACACAAAGTAACAGATGTTTGGGATGAATTGCAGATGTGCGTGGGGCTCCAGGTTCGGTTGGGGCTTGAATGTACGCTGTGGCTGATTCTGTGCAGCACGTAATGACCCCCAACTCAGCATCACATAAACATCTGCAATTAACTCAGGCCAAATGCTATGTTAGTCAGGGACGGGATGAATCGCTGTTGCCAGTTCAGGCCATGTGTTCTAATTACATTTATCTGTGTTGCTGTTCCACGTGGTTCTTCCCCTCCCTGTCTCCTAGCTTGCTTTTCGTGGGAAGTGGCAGGGACACTGGAGGTTCAATTCGTGCTGCCATCCACATGGAGAGATCCGAGTATGTTCTGAATAGTACAAGCTGGGGCTTAAAGAGGAAACGAGGAGCCCGTTACTAAAATTTGATGAACTGAAACAGAATCGTTAAATAGTCTCATATTATCCCATGAAACTGGCATACCGAGTGGTGAAGTTATGTTTCAGTTATATAACGCTGTAGTTAGATACCAACCAAACTGCCGCTTTCATGAAGCCAAGAGCAATATATTTTAGGAAAGAGTTACTAGCCTTTAGCAGCTTGATCAGTTGGATGAATTAATGAACTGGCATACCGAGTGGTGAAGTTATGTGGGCAGGTTCATAAATTCTGAGTGTTGGTTACAGACACGATGATGGTGGTGCAGTGCCCCGCCTTGTGATAATCTAAGTGATAAACCAACGTTTAACAAGGTGGCTGGGACAGATCCCATGGCCTTTAACTGCAGAAGATTAAGGGCTGATCTAATTCAGGAGCTAGTTAGATAGACAGGAACCTCACCCTCTGGAGGGGGTGTCCAAGACAAGGGGCATCAATTAGAGGCCCGTCATTCAGGACTGCTCTTGGGCAGCATTTCCTCACACAGACAGCTATGAAAATGTAGAATACTTACCCAATTCTGGTGGATGCTGGAAGACAATGGGAAGCTTTAGAACTGAGATTGATAGGCATGAGTGTTAATGCAGAAAGAACCAAGGCAGCAGGAAAATGGAGCTAGGATGTAATTCAGACAATATTTGATATTTGCTGTGAACTTTGTGCTACTTTACAACTGGTTAAGATTCTGAAGTAACTCTTTTTCTACAAAAGTATGATTTATTCTTAAAATTTGCAAATATATAGTTCTGAAAATGTATGTGTCATTATCAATAGTCCAAGCATATTATTCCATTTCCTTACAAGATTTATTCATTTTCCTTTTAAATAGATTCCATGCAACATATTCAAGGGGTTGTGACACAGTTTGCATCCTCTCAATGTGCAATGGTGAGAGGGCCATAAGCTACAGCCTTTCCTCATGGAATCATTTTGGTGAATGCACTGACCTTCAGCGATGACCTTGGACCCTGTCCGTCCTTGGACGTTCGGCTGTGGGCAAATTGAAATTGCTCAGAAGGCGGTGGCACTGCAGAGTGACACCTGAGCCTCCAAACATACTTCACACCTGTCCCCAAGTTCTTTCCTGCAATTAAGAGGGGGCACCACTTCCATGATCTTACTTTCTACTTCACCTCAGTTATTTGCTCCACTCAATACTTAGTGTATGCCCTGGCTATTCCAAACCATACTCTTGCAGAACCAACCCCTCCAGTCTCTCCTCATAACTGCAACCCTCCTTCCCTGGCAACATCCTGGTGAATCTCCTCTGTACCCTCTCCAGTGCAGTAATGTCCTTCCTATAAAAATAGAAAATGGCCTCAAATATTAACTCTTTTTCTCTCTCTAGATGACCCCTGTTGCATATTTCCATCATTTCCTGATTTACGTCCATCATGTCTAGGTGCAGTATTTTGTCAGAGGCCATATCCTATCCCAAACTGACCGTGCAGGTGTCCTCTCTGCCTGCCCATCTTGTCCACGGGTGATGGTATTATCATGGTCCGGTCCGTGAAGTCCGCATTCCGGTTCACAGTCCAGTTCATTGATCCTTATTCCGGGTTTTCCTGTTTTCCCTTGTTCCATTGGGTGCCTTAATTGAGGCACCTGATTCTCGTTTTGGGCTGGCTACATAAATGGCTTCGGGATGCAGCTTCTTTTGCTACACAGACAGACAACACAAACACAGACAGCTTCTTTTGCTGGACTGTTCCCTTCTCCTTCCTTCTGAAACCTCGCCTGCATCCCTGTCAAGTTCAACTGCTGGAGTGAGACTGGAGCCTTGCCACGCCAAGATAAGGAACTATCTATCGTTGAGTTTGGAACTATCTCTTTGTGTCCCCATGTTTAGTGTCCATGTCAAAGAAGAGTCCCAGCCCTAGGTCCTTCTCCCTAGGAGGGGTAACGACTCTGTGTGAAGCCCCAGCCCTAAGTCCTGTTCCCAAGGAGGGGTCCCGGTTCTGTGTTCCTGTGTTCCAAGTTCCAGGCACCGCGTTCCAGTCCTGTCCAAGTCAAGGCTTCGTGTCCTCATCCAGCCCAGTGCTGGAGATTCCTCGTCCTGTGCTGGATCATCCCCATCCAAATCCTCGGCAGTCATCCCGGCCCTGTGCTCCAAGAAGGAGTCTCGGCTCTGTACCCAAGAACCTAATCAAGCCAAGTCCAAGAGCCTCGCCCGGCCGGGCACTGGAGTTCCCTTGTCCAGTCCTGTAGCCATGTCCTGTCCTCACCTAGATCCAGGGTCCGAGCCTGAGTCAAGACCCAGGTTCCGGGTCCATGTCCAGTCTCTGGCTCGGAGTCCTTGTCCAGGCTCCTAGTTCCAAGTTCCTTGTCCCGGTCACGCTTTCCTAGTCTTAGTCCTAGCCCAGGCCCGGTGTCCTTGTCTCATCCAGGGCCTGTGTCCATGTCCAGTGTCGTTTCTTCCTGACTTGCCTTGCATTCTGGATAAACCTTGTCCTGTCCCTAGTACTTCAGTGTCTGTGTCTTGCATTTGGGTCCACTCCCAATGCCCCCTCATAACAGGTATTCCTGAACAGAGGACCTTTTACTGGGTATGGTGCAGTTCTGGTCCAGGTAGATCACCTGCACCAAAGTAAAATCTATTCTATTGGACAGAATCTTGTAATGCTCATTCAAGGATGAGCTCATACACCAATTTCTGAGCTCTCTCTCTCTCTCCCCCTCTTCTATGATCTATTGATTCTGGCAGTTCTATACACCCCCAGCAGGCCAGAGCCCATCTAGACCTCACAATGCCAAGTCCAACTCAGCTAGCAAGATTCCAGGAGACTCTATAGATTCAGGAGTAACACTTTAAAAAGACACCAATAAATTATGAATTGATGAGGTCGTCAAACTTTAAGAGACATTTAAGGCAATCAGGTCGCAGTGAGAACTGTCTGTGCCAAGCAGGCTGAGAGCCAAATGCTCCATTATTGGAAGTTGCTAAGCATTAACTGTCTGTAAGATGAGTTTCTGTGCACATTTCTTAGTAGCCCTCTTTCAACTCCCACCTTATTGTTGTCCATGCAGGGTTCCGTGAAAGTGCCTTCATGTTCTCCCTGTTGGCTGCTGGGGTCACCCACTCAGTAGCCACTGCCTGCAGCCTGGGGAAGCTGAATGGCTGCGGATGTGACCGGAAGCAGAGAGGAGGAGATGACCAGAACTTGAGATTCAAACTCTACCAGCTTCGGGTGCAGGCCTTGACCCAGGGGCTCCCCGTCTCTGTTCCTAAGCCTGAGGGACTTTTCTCTAGGATCCAGGACTCGTGGGAATGGGGTGACTGCAACCATGACATCGAGTTTGCGGAGAAATTTTCCAGGGATTTTCTGGACTCACGAGAGACATCGAGGGACATTCATGGGAGAATGAGACTCCACAATAACAAATTGGGAAGGCAGGTAAGCCACCCATGGTGAATACATGCACTGGCTACTCAATGCTTTAACCCAAAAAAATGTTGAATGTCTACAAAATGGATCCTCAGTGTTTTGAGCTGTGACAGGAAGATATGTGTGTAACAGCAATATCCTGGTAGAAGCCACAAATCTGCTGGAACCTCCATCTCAACCATTCAGTCAACTACCCTCTGAAGTGTAAAATGAATAACTCACCTCTCAATTAAATGGGTATATGGTGGCAAAGTGGTTGTTACTTGATAAGTATCCAGAAGTATGGGTGATTTTCCTGTAGGCATTGAATTCAGGTCTCACCATTGCTTGCTGAGGAATTTAAATTCAATTACTTAGGTAAATGTGGAATAACAAAGTTGGTTAATGGTGGCCATGAAATGACTGTTTGTTTTGGGAATGTTCTTTAGGGGAGTATGCCTGCTGTCCTTCCTTGCTCTTGATTACATGTGGCTCCAGACCCTTAACTACACTCTGGAAAAAGTCAAACAAGCCTTTCTGTTCAGGGGATGCAATAAATAGATGGCAGCAACCTGTCGGAATGGAAAACGAGCAGGGGCAGGAGCTTGTCTATACCACAGCTTAACTGCATTAACGTATATGCTCCTGGCGCTAAAATGTGCATTAGCAGCGCTAAAAATGCACAATAGTGTAATGGTTAGCGCTTCACTTAGCAATGCCAGCTGTAAGATTGGGGTTCAATTCTCATTGCTGTCTGTAAGGAGCTTGCACGTTCTCCCCATGACCAACTGGGATTCCTCCCACTTTCCAAAGATGTATGGATTAGTAAGCTGTGGGCATGCTATGTTGATGCTGGATGGTTGTTGATGCAAACGGTGCACTTCACTGTATGTGACAAATAAATCTTATTCCTGCTGGATTAATGCTGGGGGACTTTGTCGTTTCAAAAATAATGTAAAATTATAAACACAAGAGATTCTGCAGGTGCTGGAAATCCAAAGCCACACACACAAAATGCTGGAGGAACTCAGCAGGTCAGGCGGCGTCTAGGGAAAAGGACAAACAGTCGAGGTTTCCGATTGAGACCCTTCTTCGGGACTGGGGATGTAATACATCAGGACAGGATTGTAAAATTATAGTTATTCTGTTTAGATAACTTCTATTTCAGTGCAGTTGTTGGATGCTGGATTTCTCTTGGGTAGTCCCTCAGGATTGAAGATGACTTACTTGCGCTATGGGCTCGGAGGTGACTGGGGAGGCCAATGTGGAACCTGCAGACTCTTCCACAAGTGGGGCAGGAGATGGGTGACAGGAGTGGGTGTCAATAGCTTGTGAGGGAGTATACTCCTTGCATTGTTTATGCTGGGCTCCTGTGTGCTCGTGACAAATGGACAAAGTTCTCCGAGCCAATCTGGGAGCTCCTTCTCCACATTTGAGGAATCATGGGTCAGGTATTCCCACAAGTTGGTGGGGAGTGTTGGACTTTTGCAAGGAGGCTTCGGGAACTTTGTCCACTTGGCGGTCTCTTTCCATGGTAGAGATTGAAGAAGAGTGTGTCTCAGGAGTCAGGTGAGCTGCATGCAAATGATGTGGCCTGCCTAATGCGGCCAACTTAGTATAATTTAGGCTTTCTTGCTGGGGATATTGGCTAGGGAAAGGACACTGCTGTTGGTTCCCTCATTCTGCTAATGGATTTGGCGGATTTGCAGAGACAGAGTACACAATAGCTCTAGTTTATTGTGACTACTGTAGATAATCCATGACTCAAGGGTAGAGATCACAGCTTACTGGTAGACCATAAGATATTGTGCTAGGTTCAGGGCCTTGATCTGCAAACACTCTTTTCCTCCAGATGACCAAAGGCTGAGCTGATGCACTGAATGCAACAGTGAATTTTGTTATTGATGCCTGCCTCTGTTGGCATTGCTTCATGCTAGGCACTGAACAACTGCTGTGAGGTGAGTCTTGACTTATCCCAGATGTGGGTGCCATGTTGTGGCACCTTCATGGAGGCAAAATGTCTGCTGTTAACTTGTGCTGTGATTGAGGCAGCAAAACTAACTCGTTCACAGGTGTAAATCAAAAATGTACTAAGAGTGGGTACAAGTTTAAAAATTGCTTTGGGATTTCTAGTCAGTCAACACATTCTGATCCAGCCAATTGACTGCATTTCATGTTCTGATCGCTGCAGAGTTCATGTTATTCAGAAGATCTATGATCAGTGTTTCAAGGTAATGCACATGATTAGATGAGTAGAGGTAAGGATGCCAGGTCTATCCACCTAATTTTAATATAGCAAAGTACACAGAATTGAACTAACAATCTGCATGAAAACTCACCAAAGCAGTTATTAGTTTAAATTAAGCCAATAAGGTAAAAAAAAATAGCTATTTTCCACCAAATCGGTGAAGGAATGGAATAAAATATAGAACATTACACACAGAGTCCCTTCAGCCCATGATGCTGTGCTAGCCTTTAATCTACTCCAAGACCAAATTAATCCTCCCCACCTACATAGCCCTCTATTTTTCTACTATCCTTGTGCTTATCTAAGAGTTTCTTAAATGCCCCTTATGTATTTGCCTCTACCACCATCTCTGACAGGTGCCCCACACATCCACCACTCTTTCTCATCACTCTCTGTGTAAAGAACTGATCTCTGACATCCCCTTATATTTTCTTCCAATCACCTTAAAGCTCTGTCCCCTTTTATTAGTCATCGCTGCTCTGGGAAAAGGTCTCTGGCAATACATTCTACCTATGTCTCTTATCATCTTGTACACCTCTATCAAGTTTCTTCTCATCCTCCTTTTCTCCAAAGAACTCCTTCAACCATAAGACATGCCCTCCAGTCCAGACAGCATCCTGGTAATTCTCCTCTGCACCCTCTCTAAAGCTTCCACATCCTTCCTATAATGAGGTGACCAAAACTGAACAAAGTTTTTATAGAGATGCAACATTACCTCATGGCTATTGAACTCAGTCCCCCCAACTAATGAAGGCCAACACCCCACACACCTTCTTAACAATCCTATCAACTTGTGTGGCAATTTTTAGGGATCTATGGGCATGGACCCCGAGATCCCCCTGTTCTTCCACTCTGCTAAGAATCCTGTCATTAACCTTGTATTCTGCCTTCAAATTCAACCTTCCAAAATGAATTGCTTCACACTTTTCTGGGTTGAATTCAATTTGCCACTTCTCAACCCAGCTCTGCAACTTGTCCATGTCCTGCCGCAACCTACAACAACCCTCCACACTATCCACAAGAATATCTGCAATATGGACACAAGGCCAGCCCTGCTCAGGTAAGCATTTGCTTTGGTCACCTGGTGTCAATTGGTTTGCACAATCTTTTTCAACCAGCAGGCACTGCAAGATACTGGTTGCTTCATTAATACACTTTTTCAGTTGTTGGTATCATTTACTGCCATCCATTTGATGAGCTTGTCTGTCTTGTTAGCTACACCCTTGTAGGCTGCTGAAAGAGGGCACAGGGTGCATGCCTTTATCACACACCTTGACAATGTCCTCTGATTCACTTGAAGCTGTCTATGGACTATCAGACCCTGCTAATGAGACAGCGCTTGGCAGAAATCTATACTTAGTTGTTTCAAATCTTCCTTTATTGCTTCTACATAGCTTACAATCACTCAGTTCTGAAACAACCTAGTTATGGATTCATACTGCAGAGGCCATTGACCTGTAAACTTCAAAGAAACCACAAGCTCTTTCTAATGTAGTTTTACTTGCTTCATGTGATGTTGCGTTCTCAACTATGCAGAACGCAATTTCACAGTATGACAGAAGAACTGAAATAATAGCCCTTATTGCTGGTAAGACTCACGTAAGTGAGTACCAATGAAGTATGATTTAAATGTTTTGCAATGGGGCCTGACTGTATACACATATTTCCTTATAATATTGAAGGAAGTCATTTAGACTGTTGAATCTATGGTGGCTCTCAGAGCAATCCCAATCCCTAACTTGTTTCTCTGTAATCCATTCCTGTCACACATGCCACAGAACATCCTGCTAAATCTCCCACCAACCATCTACACTATAGGTAATTAGCAGCAGCCAATTAACCCAAAACCCTGCACATCATTGGGATTTGGGAGGAAATTGGGAATCCACTGTGGTCACAGGGACAAGGTGCAAACTCTACATAAACAGCGCTGGAGGTCAGGGTCGAACCTGCATTATTGGAACTGTGAGGCGGCACCACTGTGTCACTTTGCAAATAACCTCTACAATCGCAAACCGAAATGGTAATCACCTCCTGAAGAAAATAGTTTGACGTGGATTCTTCAGTTTGGTCTTTTGAGAGCAAAAATAAATAACATTTGTACATCTGGTAACAAGCTTCACTTCAGCTAATTCATGTGTTTTCATGTCATTTACAGATTATTTAAGTGCAATGTCAATTGATGGTCCATTTCACTATTCTTTTTATATATATATAAAATAATCAGTAACATACTCATAAAGCTGTTTAGATTACCATCTAGAGTCATAGAACACTACAGTACAGAAAAAGGCCCTTCATCCCATCTAGTCTGTGCTGAACTGTTATTCTGCCTAGTCCCATTGACCTGTACCTGGACTATAGCCCTCCATACCCCTCTCATCTGATAATTCTCCCTACAATTCATTGCAATTTATGATTCATTCACTCAAAGTATGTCAAAATTATTGTATGATTTGCATATAGAGAAATTATCACACAGAGAAGTAAGTTATTTGATCAGTGAGTCTGTGCTGGTTGAAGAAGAGTTATAAAGATTAATATACTGTTTTAAGTATGTCCGTAGTTTCTGCCTCCATCACTCTTTTCAATAATGTGTCCCAACTCAGCTTCCCACTATTTCTGCCAGTTACTCTAAACTTATACCTCCTAACTTTGGATCCCTCTGCTGATGAGAATAAGTCTTTTATATTCATTCTATCTAGTTCTTTCTACAAAAGTCTGATTAATTTTGAGTGTATTGATGTTTTGTTGAAAAGGACAAAATATACATCTAGGCATGGAGTACTGTGATCTGAAAGTCCTGAACTAGTGTTGAGCTTGGAAGATTGTTATGTGCCTAGTCATTTCTTTGCTGACATTTGTGCACAGAACCAGGCCATCCGCTTATGCACCAATGCAACCTCCTTCTATTTGGCAACATCCAAATCTATGAGCACGAACCTCTGTTCTTTTTCCCCCTCTCCTTGTCAAGTCTCCCCCTAAGTGTATCAATACTCCCACTACCAACTGGGCCTCAATCCCTTTCTCCATCACAATTCCAGTGCCCTCCCACATCTCAAAGGTCTGTGGGTTGCTAGATTAATTGGCTGCTGTAACTTGCCCCTAGTGTGTCAGTGGGTAGCAGAATCTGGGGGGATTTGATAATAATGTGGGGAGAGCAAAGTGGGATTACTATATGGGTGCTTCATGGTCAGCACACACTCAATGGGCTGAAGGGCCAGTTTCTGTGATGAATGACTTTGTGAAGGAGAGATTTTGGGAAGGAATTTCAGAACCTGGAGCCTGGAGCTAAAGGCACAGCCACCAACAGTGAGCAAATGAATGTGGGTGTGTGCAAGAGGCCAGATCTGAGGAGTACAAGGGCTGTAACGCTGGAAGACCACAAGACATAGGAGCAGAATTAAGCCATTTGACCTATTAAGTCTGCTCCCTCTGGAGCACAGGAAGAGGACACAGGAGAGGAAAATGGAGGGATTTAAAAACTGAAGCTAACAAGAATGGGAAAACTGTTTAGATCAGCAAGACACACCCATTCAAGGCAATTGAGCAGAACTCAGTTTGTGACAGGAAATGGGCAGCAGAGTTTGGGGAAAACTCAGGTTGTGAAGGATGTTGTGCTGGTTCTGGAGAGCATTGAAATAGTCAACCCTTACAGTCACACAAAGCTACAGATGAGCAGCAGATGAACAGGGGGTTGTCTGGTGGAAATAGATTTTATATAATGATCAGTCAGCAACACATGCCACCAGAAGAACCAAATCAAAGTAAGCTTTCAAATGCACATCAGCAAGAAAATAAACCACATATGCACATATAGACAGAAAGGCAACTGAAAAAAATTTTAAAATACTCACTAAACCAGATGACATCTGTAGTCAAACATCGATAATAATGACGCTGAAGGCACACACAGTGATTCAGGAACAGCTTCTTACCCCTTTGCCATCCGATCCCTAAATGGACATTGAATTTTTGAACACTACCTCACTTTTTTTAATATAGAGTATCTCTGCTTTTGCACATTTTTAATCTATTCAATATACATAATTGATTTACTTGTTTATTTGTTTATTTTAAAATCTTATTTATTATTATTTTTTCTCCACTAAATTATGTATTGCATTGAACTGCTGCTGTTAAGTTAACAAATTTCATATCACATGCTGGTGATAATAAACCTGATTCTAATTCTGATTCTGAGCTGTCAGTCATCAAATGCCATATAGGTGATGCAGAAAGCCCATGCAAATAAATACAGATAATGCACAAACAGAAAGATATATCTATCATGACAAACACATCACGTAGGGTGCTGGAAGGTGAGAACGATAGAGTGTCAAATATTACAAAGCAATCCACTCATGATATATTGAAAGTTTTGATATTAAAACTCTCATTCCCCTGACCACTAAGTTAATGGATTGGTCTGAAAGTTCAATGTACTATATCTTGCTACTATGGCCTGAAGACCCACACTCAACGATTCAGGAACAGCTTCTTCCCCTCCACCAGCAGATTTCTGAATGGTCCATGAACCCATGAACACTCTATTGTCATACCTTTTTTATTTGCATTATTTTATAAGTTATAGTGTTTTCGTTTTTGCTGCAAAACAACGAATTTCACATAATATAAATCCTGAGAACGTAGCATCACCACTGGGAAGGGATATGGAAGAGGTGACTGGTTCAGAAGTCTGATAGCAGTGAGGAAGAAGCTGTTCTTGAGTCTGGTCATCTGGGCTTTCAAGTTCCTTTACGTTCACATGCCAGGCATTCTCCCTTTCTCATTATGGATGTGGACATACCTTTCTCATATTGCCTGTACTTGGGTTATTTTCTTGCTTCTAGACTTTGTCTCTAGGCTTGAGACTATTCTAGTGCTCTGCTGGATAGCCTTTCTCACGTGTCTTCCATGAACCTGAGGCGATCCGAAGCTCGGGTGCCTGTATTCTAACGTGCACCAGGTCCTATTTCTCACCTCTCCAGCACTCACTGTCCCATAACCCCCTGAGATGTTATCCAACTCTAATTCTGGCTTCTTGATTATCTTTGAATCGCCTCCCCTATTGGTGGCTGTTTTTTTTAGCTTCTGATGCCCCAAGCTTTTGAATTCCCTCCCAAAACATTTCTGCTTCTGTCTCCTCTTTTTTAATGCTGCTTAAGCCTACCTTTCTCTTCAAAATGTGGTCATCTGCTCTCATATCCCCTTAAGTAACTTGCCAACTATTTTGTGTGTCAACACTTATGTGAAGTATCTTTAAAAGTTTTTAACTTCGTTACGGGAGGTATAAAATGCATGTTATTGTTGTTCCATTTTCCCAGTGACGTTCTTGTATTTAAAGGGAGCAATTGTAATCCGTTAACTGAGGTCTTAGCCCATTAGGCTGTTGTGTTTAGAGGGTGCCGGAGAGGGGTTCGCACTCTATTCATTGCACCAGTGCTTCCTATGGTATTTCTGTTTGATTGCTTTTCTTCTAAATTTCAGACGGTCATTGACAACATGAAACGCAAGTGTAAATGTCACGGCACCTCTGGCAGTTGCCAGTTTAAGACCTGCTGGCAGGTGACCCCTGAATTCCGACAGGTCGGTGCCGTGCTCAAGGAGCGGTTCCAGAACGCCGTTTTCATCAAAACTCACAATAGAAACACAGGCCAGTTCAGCCTGAAGCAAAACAGGAGACGGATTTACAAGGACATGGTGTACTTCGAGAAGTCCCCTGATTTCTGCGAGAAGGACCTCGGCACGGACTCACCAGGGACACAGGGAAGGGTGTGCAATAAAACGAGCCAAGGGATGGATAACTGTGACAGTCTGTGCTGTGGGAGGGGGCACAACATCCTCAAACAGAGCCGGAGTGAGCGGTGCAACTGTCGCTTCCACTGGTGTTGCTACGTGTTGTGTGATGAATGCAGAGTCAATGAGTGGGTCAGTGTATGCAAATAAGCAGCGGAATGCATTTCCTTCCAATGTCATATGGAATCTTTGTACCAAATTTTTTTCTCCTTTTATTATCTATTTTGATGGACAGGTTGAATACTTAAGGATAACATGTTTGCTCTAACAGTGATTCTTATCCGATTGGTTTACAGGAATCAGTTTAAACTTGTAGCCAAAAACTGCAACTGCCCATTTTGATAACAATCCATTCCACTTGAAATAACCACTCAATCCTTCCAAGAACTGGCTGACAAAAGGAAACTATCAGAAGGTTTTCAGAGTCCAATTTAAATACTGTAGGTTTACTTTTACCGGCTTAGCTTAAGGAAGGAGACATAGACATAGATAGAGAATACAATGCTTCAAAATTCCTTTGAGAGGTGCCCTGTAGCATATTTTAACTGCCAGTCTTTGGACAGATTGTCCAACTGCACCTGATGCTTTCAATGAGGTGGGGCTAAACTACAACACTCTTGACCACGAGAGACATGCCTAGCAAGATGCTAGTAATAAGCTCCCCTCCACGTTCCAATGATCAGCGCCCGCTCCTCGTGGCACTGCCATTGTGCATGTTGCCCTGTTTGCAGTATCTGCAGGCTAGATGCCCTGGCCTTGAAGGTCACTTCAGTGATAGAATGGGCAACATCAGTTTGCATCCTGTGGGCTTTCTAGCTGGATGAGCTCAGGAATGTCAGTCTGATGTCAAGCCAGAAATTTTGGCAACCACCATTAACAGGTCTAAGGCAACCATGTACGAGACCATGTTGTAGCTTAAGCAGCGGGACACCCAGAAAAAGAGCTAAATGGATTCTAGAAGGAAGCGCAAAAGAGAGTATTGAACCCAAGGCGCCTTGCCAGAGTGTTAGTTGTGAAATGAAGAGATGAGAGAGTTGAAAAAGCCAAAGTTTAAATCACCTTCTGGTCTTTGAGAGAATGGGTCAGTGGATTGGGTAGGGGTGGTGTTAAGCAATAATCCAGTCTACAAAGAGAGCTGGAAGCGTCTGAGCATGACATTTGTTGGAGAATATTATTCAGATAGATGGGAGCCATTGGAAAAGGATTAGAAACCAGGTGCCAAGAGTTTGATGCAGTCAGAGCTAATGGTTAGAGGACATTGTGAGGAAGAGAATTTAGGCGTTAGATGTTTGATTGTGGGTTGTGAAGGGTAAGGTGAGAGGAAATCGATTCTCATGGGCTCTGAAACTGCGGCTAGGTGGGGACGTAACTGAGGTAGGCTGATAGTTATAATGATCTGGCAGCACAGTCAAGACATCGAAGTTTCACTTTGTGATTTTGTTGGTCAGTGTACATCACCAGGCACAGCCTGAATTAGCAGTCAAGAAGCCAAAGACACATAGGTACTGGTGACAGACAGACAGACAGGCTTCAGTTTTATGCAACTAGTACATTGGTGCAATGCTAGAGATGTGTAGCTGCCCAGACATTTACAACATTAAAAGAGAAATGAAAGATTGTTGAGACGGAATTTTATTTTAGCCAAAGCTATCCAAAGTTCCACGTTAACGGTGGGAGGGGATCAAATTAGGACCTCACGGCAGGAGGGGGGGTGCTGTTTGAAGCAAACTGTTAGCATGAAAGCAGTCCAAAGACTATCTGTTGCACTTGGACTTTTAATTTTAAATTCACTTTGATACATACAGTACAAAGGATTTCCTGCTAAATTATATATCATTTATGGTTTCACCAATGTTATTCCCCACTAATAACCCACATTCCGGCCAAGGAGACTCAGATGTTAAATTCTTCTTTGCAAAGTCCTCACCATAAAGGGAAGTGGTGGGTTGGCAGTCCTTTGCAAATGCATCTCCTCATTAGCCGTCAAAGCAGAAGAGAAAGTGGTATTTGAACTATTAAGGGAAAAAAAACTGTTTAAAGAAGCGTCTTGCTCTGTGAAGCCCTGTACCTACACCTGTGAACACTTCCTAACTGGCCTACAAATATTCCCCAACCAGAGAAGATCTTTTTGAAATGGAAATTGACTGGGGCAGCCGATAAAAGACGTTCCAACTTCAAAGCCAGGTGTTCAAGTTGTTCAGCGGACCACCTTAATTAACTTATTTAATATCCTGGGGCAGTACTCTTAACAACCGTACAGCAAGCCTTAGTCATCAGCATTCCTCAGCACATGCTATAGTATATCTAAATGATTCCTCTAAGAATTAGAAGGTATTTCAAAAAATTTCTTGCTTTCGGCAGTAACACTGGAAGTTATACTGAAAATTATTAATGGCCAACATATTTCTCCTAAACTATTCTATTGTTTCTTTAATCTGGATTATACACCCACACTTGTAACATCAGTATTTAATATTTAGCTACATAGTTGCTTACAGCAGTATGTGGGCGTTGTTGGATATATCAGTGGTGCCATGCATGAACATCACAGCTGGCAGAATAGTACGAGGAAGCAACATCTGGACTGTGGTCCACTTCAGGATGGAATGTCTTTTGCCTTTTATGTGCAATGCCTCTTGTTGTCATATTTGCAAACTTGGGATGTGTATATTCTAGAGCTTCTGGAATTTCTGGGCACAACAAGTCCCCATAAATTGCAGGGGAAAGTATGCTGTACTGCTTAGAGTGAACTTCTGTCTTCCTGCAACACACACTGCCCTGTCATTGATTGCTGTTCATTCACTCGCCCAGGCCTAAGTCAAACATCCTTCACCCCCTCTCCTCCTTTACGCAGGTCTTTGGATGCATGCCTTAATGTCTCTTTGTACAACTCAGCATCATTGTTTTTATTATCGATAATGTTCCTGCGAAGCAATCAGTTTTACTGCACTAATGGTGCTAAGTAAATCCAAGTTGTTGTTGTCTACAGACTGATGTAGCCTTTGAGATTTGTTGGTGTCAGGGCCAACAAAGTCTTTGGTGTAGTTAATTAGACACAGCACTAATTTCATTTATTCCATACTAAACCTATATTTAATGCTAGGCCAAAAATTTTGAGGCATAGTCTCCAGTCCTGCTTGTATTTACAGAAATGTAGGTGAAATATGATGTCAGAATCTGATTTTAATATATCAATCTGAAACTAATAGATGTAATCCTCATATGTATTGAATATCTGTTTTAAGTTTTTAAATATTATTTTCTATCCTTTAATTTCCTATAAATACAAAATGTTGTATATTATAATGTCTAAATAAAGAAATGCCATTCATTCTCATCTCATTCAGCTTCACTTTGGTTTTTCCCTGTGCTGATCTTCTAGTAAGAGAGAATGCTTGTAGCTCGCGTGTGTGTTGAGTCCCAATAATTTTTTTATAAGGTCATTTCTTATAAGGTTTAAAGTGGTATGTAATTTAAATCCAAATAATGGGTCCATTACTGGTGCGCTAGGAGGTCAAAATTTTGTTTTTGATCACATTTGAAGAAGATATTCAGTGGTTCTCTGATAAATCTGATATGCACCAGTCACCCCCAACTAAAGCACCATCTGGCAGGGTTGAAGTAGTCTGGCTACATCTCCCACATAACAAAGTAGCATTCTACTTGACCGAAGGACTTGCTGTGAGCAAGCTGAGTTCTACTCAGAGGTATGACAGTGCTCTCACAGCCATGGAGACATACAGCGCAGAACCAGGCCCTTTCACTCGCCAGGTCTGCACCAAACATCAAGGACTAATCGTGCACTGAACCCATTTTATTCTCACCACATACTCATCAACGTCCATATATCCGACCACTCACCTACACACTGGGAACAACCTACAGTGGCCGATTAACCTTGCAAGCCACATGTCTTTAGAATGTGGGAAGAAACCAGAGTGCGCAGGATGAAACCCATGAGATGACAGGGAGAACTTGCAAACTCCACACAGACAACACCCGAGATCAAGATTAAACCCAGTCAACCTAGAACCAGCCTGTGGTCCTGCGAGGCAGTGGCTTGAACGGCTGAGCCATACCGTCCCACCTATGTTGAAGGTAGGGTTCACCTGGCTCTGTTATGTTCTTGCTTTTACATGATCACTTAAGCATCAAAGAGTACTTTCTAATTTACTGCTTTTAGACTTGGAGAGCGGCATTGCTATGCCCGTTTTTGATGGTATTAATCTGTATAATTGGACCAGTCTGATCTGTTTTCCCTTCACAGCAAAAAAAAAATCAGCTGCTCCAAAAGCTCATTAAATGTAGTCACCACATTAGAAAAGCAGACATAGCCTAGAGTGGTCAGCAGGCAACGTCCCAGGAGAAATGCACGCAGAGGGTACCCCACAGAACTTTCTGTGGTTATATTACTTCAGAGATCAGAAATCTTGAAGAAACTCGCACATGCAACATTTCATAACTTAATTATTTTTTTCAAAAATGATGCAAAGCAGTGAGGAGCCTGTGGTGCTTATGGGTTGTGCAGTACTGTAGCCACAAGCTCAGCTTAGGAGGGTTCTGTTAACAGTACTGTAGCCACTCAACTCAACACCAGCAACTTTAAGAGCCATAGAGTAACACAGGACCAAATCAGGGCCTTCGGCCCAACTCAAATATGCCAACCAGGATTCCCATCGAAGCTAGTCCCACTTGCCTGCATTTGGCCCATATCCCTCCAGCCCTTTCCTACCCATGTACCTGTCCAAGTACCTTTTAAATGCTGTTAACGTACCTGTCTCCATGACTTCATTGTCAGCCCATTCCATATACTCACCACCCTTGGGAAGAATTTGCCATTCAGGTCTTTTTAAATCTCTCCCCACTCACCTTAAACATGCCCTGGAGTTTCTGATATCCGTCTATGCCCTTTATGATTTTATAAAGCTCTCAAGAAGGAAGCATCCATCATGAAGAATCCTCTCCATCCAGGACATGCCCTCTTCTCATTGCTATCATCAACAAGGAGGTACAGGAGCCCAAGGATGCTCACTCAATATTTCAGGAACAGCCAGATTTTTAAACTCATGAACACTATTTTATTCACTTTTTGCACCATTTATCCATTTATCTACTCATTCATTCACCCAGTTATTTACTTACTTATTTATGCATGTATTTATTTATCTATCTCTATTTATTCTTAATGTAATTTATCACATTTTTATGCATCACATTGTACTGCTGCCGCAAAACAACAAACCTCACAACATGGGTCAGTGATGATTAAGGGTCTCGGCCTGAAATGTCGACTGTACCTCTTCCTAGAGATGCTGCCTGGCCTGCTGCGCTCACCAGCAACTTTTATGTGTGTTGCTTGAAATGCCAGCATCTGCAGATTTCCTCGTGTTTGTAGTTTGTGAAGGGATTCAGTTTGCCAAACCAAATGACCTTTTCCCATCTTTTGTTTCTTTCTGTTCTGTCGACCCTTCGACTCCATGTGATAAGCTCTTGGTTTCATTTCTATTGTCAGCACGAAGCACTGAGTCAGGACAGTTAATTTCTCTGTACGAAAGGTGGGAAAACATGCAGAAAAGTGATTTTGCATCATCTCCTGGTAGCTAATTGTACAACAGCGGAGAGAAACTTTGCAAATCACTTGCCTGCCTGTTTTCTCGCATGAGATATTTTAAAGAATATACCCAATCATTGGAGTTCCTCTGCACTGTGAGCAATTAATGGGTCCACTACACTCCTAACTTGAGCACAGTAAAGGTGGCAGAGGTGTTAAAGGGTTAGACGGTGAGCCACGTCTCTGCAGATTATCCAATCTCTGCCCTGCTCCTGTAGCCATAGGGCTGTCGTGGTTTGTCCAGTTAATCATCTAGTCAATGGTGACCCTCAGCACTGCGATGGTGGGAGATTTTATGCTCTGTGTGCTGATGAATGGCAATGGGCTGATATTCCTATTGTTTGAGATGGTCATTGGCAGACACATGTTGTGGACATTGCCTGCCACTAGGCAGCTCAATCTTGGAAGTTATTCAGGTGTTGGGGCAGGCATGCATGGACTGGCCTGTTACCTGAGGAATCAGGAATGGAGCACAATACTGTACAGTCATCAGCGGGCAAGCCCACTCCTTACACCACTATGGGGACGTGCTTTGAAGTAGAAGGTCGGGCTGGTTCACTGTACCTTAAGTCATTTTATAAAGCATAATAAGATCACCTTTCATTAACCATTTGCCAGCATGAAAACTGAAGTCTCTCTCCATGATAATCCCCTGAGGCAGGGCAATAGCTCATAGCCTCTCTCTACACTGCCTCCTGTCCTTGTTTCCTGAGAGCCAGAAGCAAGCACAGTGCTCAGGTTGTGCTCTGTGTTACACTTCACGTGATGACTTCTGCTCTCTGTGGCTTGCCTGTGTCTCAGACTTTTATACCTTCATCCCTAGTTACTTCAACACCGTTCTCAGATCCAGAGTAATGTGACGGAAAGACAAATCAGCGTGCCGAGCTGTCATTGAAGAGGACAAAAACATTCCTCAAATTAGTCTCAGATGTCCCTCAGCTGAACTGATTGTTGCTGAGGAAAACAAATACTCACTTTCCACTTGACAACTGTGATTAAATAGTCAAAAATGACTGAAGGTTAGTTCAGTAAATACTTATTCAGTATAGTTCATCTTTACTGGAGTTTCTGCATCTATTCTACAGTATCTAATAGGCTGCATTCCCTTTTACTCCATCCATTCCCAAACAGAGGGCCAGACAAGGTTAGGCAATTGTATGACTAGATACCCTGTGGCTAGAGTCTGAAATGCAACTGAGGTCATTTTCCCATTTTGATTACTCATTAAAATGACTATGTTTACTGTAACTACGTTCCTGAATAACAAGATTTATGTTTTTTAATTTGACTATTCCCCTGTTTGATTATTGCTATTTACTCAAGGCAACTTTTGGTTAAAATGCTTCAGGTTTAAAACAATTACAACATCATACAGATTTGGCTGGACTACTCCCAATCTTGACCTTGGTAGACTTGTTTGCAGGTGACATGCTTGGAGAAAAACTACCTAGAAAAGATTTAAGCCTAATCATCACAGGTACACCAGATTTCAATAAAAGGCTTTGTTTTCGTTTATTTGTAAGCATTGTAAAGCTTTTCCACTTATGAGAGAGAGTGGTGAAGATCTGGAACTCACTACCTGTAATGATGGTGGAAAGCGTTCAATTACTGCCTTTAAAAGAGAATTACTGTATGTGGCCACTAGAGAGAGAGAGACAGCAATTTGTCGGACCACAAGGAAATTAAAAAAGGAATGGGGCTGATGAGATTGCTCTACTTGGACCTGGCATAAACAGTGGGCAAAATGGGCTCCTTCTATGTTGCAACAATTGAATTATTCCATTCTTTCTTAAATGGCATTGCAGTTCTTAATCTTTCAACATACATAAATTGTGCGGAATAAACTTTTTTTTAATGTCGCTCCTATATCGATTTATATACTAAAAATTAATATCACGCACTGATACATTCATTAAGAATCACACTTTTAGTGGTACTGGCCTTGTCGCACTGTAAGCAGTGCATTCAATGGAGGAATGTGTAGTTGCAGAGTGATGAGTTTTCATCTAAGTTGGGACCCAATAATCTGGTGGCAACATTAAAAATTGATTTTATTTTGCCTACCCATTATTCTCTGACCTCTAATCTTAGCATGTCACGTCCAGACTTGGTAATATTTCTTGTAGGCAACATGACTGAAGCCTGAGTGAAGTGTTGCAAAATGTTGGGCTCGTATGAGGGGACTTGGAGGCACTAATTTATCCCTCTTCAAACAATAGTTGGAAATTGCCTGTGTGTTTTGCATTCATGGTTTGTGATGTCATCCGAACTTCTCAATGAGATTATAATCGCCCTGAGGATCTATATTATCTATATCTGTAAACAAATTAGACATTCAACATGCACAACAGCAAAGCTAGTGCATAATGTGCTCTTTCTGCTGAGCCAAGATTTAGCCCACGTACAGGCCGTTTATCAGTTTCTAGGAAAAACAATTGATGTGAATTGGAACACACTAAGCACGATGTCCAAAACAAGGTCCAGACATTTATAGCTCACTCTGACCAATTAACTTGCACTCAAATACAGAGGAGCTAGTTACTCTCACATTACTGTTTGTGGAACCATGCTGTGCACTTATTTACTGCTAAATTACAGTATGACTGTACTTTAACTTCAGTTTATGAGGCAAAACTGCTAAAATTCTATTAAAGTGTGAATTTTACAATCTTATCATATCTCAATGGTTCAGAAACTGACATGCCACATGATGTCACTACTGCATAAATACTTGTCAATTTGCTCATTTGACAATTTGATACCCTCCCTCCCTTACCCCCCAATCCCTTCTCTCACCCCACCCAACCCTGAGGCCTATACCAAGGAGATCTCACTGGGTCTTATGTCTCAACCTGCAACGTGTTGATAGACTGAAAGTCAGGTCTACACTGTGGACTGGTTTCTTGGAGGAATTGCAGATTAGTGGATTTTGTTGGTTGCAAGATTTACACCCTCTTGTTTGATTTCCCTGCCCCAGTCCGACCTGTGGGATTTAATGCTAGAATTTCTCAGTGAAAGAATGACAGTTGGGAGCTTGGTAGTGTGGGTAGGACACACAGCACAGACATAGGTCATTTGGCCCAGTGCTGGTGGTTATGCTCCACACAAGCCTATCAGCATCTCTGTGATTTCCTTTCCTGAAATTTACCCTGAAACTAACACTCCATAGATGGAAATTAGAACATTAGAAAGCTTTTGACAAAGACAGGTCATTCGACCCACCAAAGCTTGCCAAATTCCTATTCAAATAGTGTGTTGAAATAACTATTGAGTTTAGATTTAAGAGTCTCTCAGGTACTACTCTCAACTACACAACTAGGTAGTTTGTTCCATGTGCCCACAACTCACCGTGTAAAGAAATGCCTCCTGATGTTAGTCTGAAATCTCCACTGAACCAGTCTCCACCTATGGCCCTGAGCCCTCGCTGATGGATTAATCTTGAAGTAGCAGCTGGCATCCACCTTACTTATTCCCTTAACGATTTTGAACACTTCTGTCATATCTCCTCTCATTTTACTTAGGCTACTTAGGCTAAAAAGATTAAATTCTTTCAGTCTTTCTTCATAGCTCATACCCTGCGGACCCGGAATGAGTCTAGTCACTCTGCTCTGAACTCTCTCCAGTACCTTCACATCCCTCAGACAATATGACAACCAAACTTGTACACAGTTTTCAAGGTGTGGCCTCACAAGCTAATTATACAGCATAAGGAGAACGTCTCTAGACTTGAACTCCACAGAGCACATTATATGGCCCAACATTCTCTTAGCGTTCCTGATGGCTTCTGTACATTGTCTAGATGTTGATAGTGATGAGTCTACCAGGACACCCAAATCCTTCTCATACAGTGCACTTTTCAACTAAAGACCCCCCCCCCCATTGTATATTTATATCTAATATTCCTACTTCCTCTATGTAATACTTTACATTTGCTTATATTAAATTTCATCTGCCATTTATCTGCCTACATCTGGATTTTGTTTAGATCCGACTGTAATAATTCTACTGCCTGAACATTTTCAGCCCGTCCCCCTAATTTTTTGTCATCAGCAAACTTTACTAGTTTACTTGTAATGTGCTTATTTACATCATTAATGTAAATTAAAAACAGCAGTAGCCCTAAAACTGATCCCTGTGGAACCCACCTTTAACATCTACTAGGTGTGAAAATGATCCTCTCACCATAACTCATTGTTTTCTGTTTTTGAACCAATTCTGCACCCATTCGCACACCTTACCCTGAATCCCTACCGCCTGTAATTTGATTATTAACCTCTCATGGGATACCTTGTCAAAAGCCTTCTGAAAGTCCAAGTAAATGATATCATCTGCTCAATTGTTATCATAAATTTTTAGTTGCCCCTTCTTAGAACTCCAGCATATCAGTAAAACATGATTTCCCTTTTCTGAACTCATGCTGGCTTTCTGCTAACATGTCTGTTCTTATCATCTGCTTTTCTATCTCATTCTTTATTAATGTTTTCATTATCTTACCAACGAAACACGTTAAGCTTACTGGTCTATAGTTACCAGGGTCAGTGCAGTCACATGGGATAATGTTAGCCCATTTCCAGTCCTTAGAGATTTTACTGACTTGAAAAATATATGTTAGGTGTTTGTATCTATAAGCACAGACTGCTTTAATTACCCTTGGATATATATTGTCTGGCCCTGGAGATTTATTAATTTTCAGCCTTTTCAGCTGAATTAAGACCTCACTTTCTAAGATCCCTAAGTCACTTTAACAACCTTATTTTTCTCTATACTTACTGGCATATTGTTATCATCTTTGCAGGTGAATACATTAGGAAAATATGAGTTGAGAGTATCTGCAATGCCCTTCTCTGCATAATTTAACACTCCATTATTATTCCAAAAACACTTAACTCCTCCTTGATTTTTCTTTTACTACTAAAGTATTGAAAAATTCTCTTGGGGTCAATCTTGGCATTATCAGCAATATCCTTCTCAACCTGCCATTTGGCAATTCGAATTTCCGTCTTGACTATAGCTCTCATATTTTCATATGCCTCACAGTTAACATCATTACTATTTTTTCTGTATTGAAATGTTCCTTTGCAATTTGGTAGTGATTACTCTATACTTCTGGGTTTTGGTTTTGGACTCCACCCTACAATACAGGAACTATGTTCTCTGCCCTGCTCAACCTTTTCATAATGTTAAATGCCATTACCAATGCAAATCTCACGCTTCTCTTTGCCAGAGTAAAAGGCCAAGTCTGCTTAGGCTTCCAGGATAATTATATTGCTGTTTGCATGGGATTGCAAATAAGCAACCCAGCCATTTTAAAATTTCAAGCCATTCTTGTGAAGGCGGGAGGGGGGTGTTGGCTTTTCACACTGGCAAGCATTTGAAAAAGAATTGAACATTGTTGGCATGGTTTACTGTGATTTGCCTAAACCCATTTTTGCTAATAATTCTCCCCATGGGCCATTCCATCAAAACTGCCATTATTGTCCCTTAGCCATCATTTGAGGTTGGTGCTGTCCATCCAGACATATGAGAGATTTCAAAAACTATCAAAAACTCTGTGGGAGTTCCTGGTTTTTATGAGACTGACTTTATACCAAGCTATGATACAGGACATTATTATTGCTGTATACAAAGGGCTGAAATTCCCCAAATGCATAGCAGTCTCATGACGAAACGCTAATGTTTCATATTGCATATCGGAAGACAATAAACAAAGCCACACACATACTGGATCATGTGAAGTTGCTGATCTAGACATACCCAGCTGTCCAAGACATAACTACTAGGCACGTCAGTTAACACAGCAAGTATATGTTTTCGTACTTTCTGGCTGAATTCAGCATTAAAAATAAATATATATTCCCAGGGGCATTGCAGAACTTTAAATACCGGCTCTCAGAGGGACAGGTGTGTTATGGGGCAAATATATGAACGTAACCTCCTGTTATAGTTTGTTTTGGATGACTGTTGAGGGGCTTTGCCTCCTGTTTCTGTTGCAAGCGTTGCTTTGTACCAAAAGTTTCATTCCCAGTTAGAAGGATGGAATGCCTTCAATAGTAGCACAGCATTGCATTGTGTGTCTGAAATGATACAAAACGTAGACAGGACTACGTTAGCTATGATGCAACGACCAATTTGTCTGAGGAATAATTGTGAGAATAACTGCTTCAAATTGGGATCTTTTACATTCACTTGAGCAAGCACATGGGTCTTGATTTGTGATCTCATCTAAAAGCCAGCATCGCTCTTGATGTGACACTCCTTCAGTATGACTGCCTCTGGGGAGGAACATGACCCTTAACCTTCAGAATCAGAGTTGTTACAAATGAGGCACGCTTAAAATAAATTATACTTTGTTCAATGTATTTTTGTAAGATAGTAGATCGCTGACCGGTAAGTTTTATCCGACAGAAGGTACTTAAGGTCTCACACCACCAGGTTCATTACCCTACAACCATCAGGCTCTTGAACCAGTGTGGATAACTTCAATCACCTCAACTCTGAACAGATTGCACAACCTACAGACTCACTTTCAAGCTCTCTATACAATGTGTGCTCAGTATTATATTTCACTTGCACAGTTTGTCTTCTTTTGCACATCTATAGTGTGTCAGTCTTTGTTTATGTATAGTTTTGTAAATTCTATTGTATTTCTTTTTATCTTCTAAATTCCTGCAAGAAGATGAATCTCAAGGTATTAGATGGTAACAGTCCTGTACCTTGATAATAAATTTACTTTAAACTTTGAACTTAAAACACAGAACAGATCAGCACAGGTAGAGACACTTTGGCCCAAAGTGTCTATGTTGACCATGATGCCAAACGAAACCTACCTATATCTGCCTCCGCATGATCCATCACCTCCCATTCACTGCATGCTTATGTTTTGGTATTGGAATTACCTTAGTTTATTATTGTCACATGGACCAAGACCTTATCTTGCATTCTGATAATACAGATCAAGTCATTACTCAATGCATTGAGCTAGATTCCAGCAGCTAGAATAAGGTAAAACAATAGCAATGTAAAATAAAGTGTAAAAGCTACTGAAAATATGTCGTGTAGGTAAATGATCATAACGAGGTAGATTATGAGGCCAAGAGCCCATCTTATCGTATCAGAGGTCAGTTCAAGAGTCTGAAAACAGTGGGATAGAAGCTGTCCTTGAGCCTGGTGGTAGGTGCTTTCAGGATTTTGTATCTTCTGTTATTAGGTCTTCCTTCAGCTGCCAATGCTCCAGAGAAACCAACCCAAATTTGTCCAACATCTGCTCATAGCTAATGCTCTCTAATCCAGGCAACATCCTGGTAAACCTCTTCTGCATTCTCTCCAAAACCTCCCCATGTGGTGACCAAAACTTCATGTATTTCAATAAAAATTGGTGAGGATCAAAACAGACATGCCAAATTTCTTTAGGCTCCTGAGGAAGTAGAGGTCTTGCTGTGCTGTCTTAGCCATGGTTTCTATGCAGTTGGACCTGGACAAAGTATTGGTGATGTTCTCTTCTAGGAACATCTATCAATCCTCTAAACCTCAGTGCCGTTTATGTAAGCGGGAGAATATGCACTAACACCATTCCTGAAGTCTTTTGTTTTGTTTTGTTGATATTGAGGGAAAGGTTGTCGTCATGACACCATGTTACCAGGCGATCACCTTCCCATACGCTGACTCTTCATTATTTGAGGTATGGCCCATTGCGATGATATCATGGTATGGTTCTATGATTCTACAATAAGTAAATTGTAAAATAGGTGGTGAGAACAAGAATGGCTCCAAAAGACAGATAGATGCTCATAAACAAAATGAAACAAACATCCCACTCTAACATATTGATCAATAAAACCTCTTCCGAAGAGTGTCGTTAGCAATTGTCAGGTTCTAGTAGGTGGGGGGAATTAGTGGCACGAAAAAGGCTGCTATTAGCGGCTACATAAAATCAACACGTAAGCGAAGGATTTTATTTTGTAGAATGTGTTTTATGTGGTTCCTCTACTGCTGATGAGTTTCACGGAATGATTTTCTTCCAATAATTTGTATTTTTGTGCAACTCTCAGCCAATTTATTTTTCAACCGTAACCTTATGTTACTCTAGAAGAATTAGACCAAATTTTAATTATGTGTGGTTCCCAGATCACACACAATTATGGTCAACCATAGACAATCTACTTTTGGCTTTACTTTTTGATGGTTGACCAATATTATTGGCACTGAGGGTTTCCAAGTGTTCAAGATTCCTGGAATTTTTAGGACTTAGGAATTCAAACAGTGGACCTGATTGGAAGTAAAACTCAGGAAGAAAAATCAATCAGAGCACTAAGCAGTAGATAGGCTTTTTAAAATTGATACTGAATATCTTTATTCGATTTTGTTTAGCTATGAGGAAAGGTTGTATGTGCTAGAACAAAGAAGGTTAATTACATTCATAGAGTTCTACAGGACAGAAACGGTCCCTTTAGCCTACTGCATCCATGTTGACCATTTTGCACGTCTAATCCCATTTGCCTTACCTGTTTAAGTCACTGACTAATTGCCTTTTAAATGTCATGTTTGTCCAACTCCACTGCCTCCTCTGGCAGTGTATTTCAGGTATCGACCACTCTCTGTGTAAAAAATGTTCCCCTCAAGCCTCCTTTAAAGCTTCTTCCACTCTTGTTTTTTTGACATCCCCACGGGGAAAGATTCTGACTGTCTACCCTGTCTGTGCCTCACATAACTTAAAAGACTTCCATCAGCTCATCTCTCAGCCTCCTTCACCCCAGAGAAAATGACGCCTTTCTGTCCAATCTCTCGAATTGGAAGAGACAGTGCTGCAGATTGACAGGAAAATAAGGTGGACTGGGACCAAGCAATTTGTTTTTTTTTCTTCTCTCTGGATTCCAGCAGAGCAGTCTCTTGTATCTCTGTGGTTCTTCAAAGAAGGAGCATTATTGCTCTGTAAAACTCAACAGATCGAACAGCATCCGTACAGGCAAAGGGATAGTTAATGTTTTGGGTCGAGACCCTGCATTAGGATTCAGCCTGTCAGTTTCATTTCCCCCCCTGTTTCCCCATTGTAATAGTAATGCTTCTTCGTGCCATTGGAAAATGTAATCGATACACTTTCCTTCTTTTGAAATGAGGTCACAGTGTTTGGCTTACATTTTGAAAGTGCCCAGATGCCTCACTTGCCGACCAGATTAGAAGACATGCTAAACCTTGAGGTACTAAAACATTGTGCCCCAATACCCTGCAGATACCTTTAGAGCCAGATGTCCACCTGTCCTCTCAACCGATGAACTATACATGGCATGGCAGCAAGAGGCCATATGCATAGAGAAGCAGAAAAGGGAACGGTCTAAAAAGAAGGGAATAAGCATTGTCTCCTTGAGAAGGTTTACTCGGCATTTCCTTCCAGTAGCACAAGACAATACGTGTCAAAAATAATTTCCATATGTTGAAGAGAATCCTTCTCATGAGTTCCGTAGAAACTTCATGGTATTAATATTCATTTGGACTGTTATCATGGTCTGAATCTAATCTGGTGGTTTGTGACTGAAAATATTGCAAAGTTTTTCAGAACAATAATGCTTATCCTGTGACTGTGCAACAGAAAGAAACTTACTGGAGTGGGTGTCAAGAAGTCAGGAATTTGGAAATGATATTCTTGTGAGTCTACTGCAGTGCTGTTTTTAATTAGGTTCATTTGGAAATTTCTCTGGAATTCAATAATTCCAATGTGCAGGGCTAAGGACAAGCTTGCAGGAAATGAGCACAATTGTGACTCAAACTCTGAAAATAAAAAACAGAGGATGATTAGCTTCAAGTTTACCCAACATGTGTGAGGATAATAGCTCTGTAACAAAACAATATCATCAATAACGGCTCTCATATGCTGCAGACTAGTTTGATGAGATGTTATATGTCCTGACATTAAGTGCAGTAAGGACAGGGTCAGTTTAAGGCTGTATTAATCATAGTCTCAGTCTGTTCCAACGGGATCTATAAATCATAAGATCTTTTAAGAAGGTCTAAGATAAATGCAAAAGGTTCTTGATTTTCTTCTGCATTTTTTGGAAATACAACAATGAGGTTCGCACACTTTAGAGGAAGGTATAAGATAATGTATGAGACTGGGTAAAGAACACCAAATGCACACAAGAAATTGTCCATTAATGTCTGCTTTGTGGGCAACTTTTCTGCCATTAATAGCAAGTAGAAAACAAGTAGTTGTGATTAATCCATGTGGCATTTATTTAGTCCTTATCATTCTGTTTTTATCTTAGTGTGGCTGGTTAGCACAGCAATAGAGGCTCCAATGCTTCGGATTAATCTACAAGGTTTGGTTCTTCTGCAATTGGTATTAAAATGGAAGGCCTGGAGTTAGAAGAGCCTGATCACTTAAGACCACATGGCTGAGCACTTTGTTTCAAGGTAAAAGATGGGTCAATGTCCAAGAGTTGTTCATTCATTGTTCCTGACTCGACTGAATGTCTGTCTTCGATTGACCACAAGCACCAAATATTTAATCCCAGAGGAAGAGAACAGACATCATGTGACTTAAATTAATGCCAGGGGAGTTTTCAGGTCCATGAGTTATTAGCGTCAATCCCTGAAAGATCATTCACCTCAGATTCTCCTGGGAATGCATTTCTTACTCTACTTTGGGCTGTTTGAATTTTTGTGAGTAGAGGTTTGGAAAGACCGTTCTTACAACATTGTCTCATTGGTGTAAAAGACTCTAAATCAGAAAATACCAAAGCCAACAACCTGATTATGTGTAAAGTCATGGAAACATGGATATTAACCTTATATAAGGCCATAATTAATTAGAGCAGAATTAGGCCATTCGGTCCATCAAATGTTCTCTGCTATTCAATCAAAGCTGATTAATTATCCCTCTCAACACCATTCTCCTTCCCATACCCTTGGGTGCCCTTACTAATCAAGAACCTATCAACCTCCACTTTAAATATACCAAATGACTTAGTCTCTACAGCTGTCTGTGGCAATGAATTGCACAGATTCATCATCCTTTGCCTAAAGAAATTCCTCCACATCTTTGTTATAAAGGGATGTCCTCTAAATTAAAGCTGTACCCTGTAGTCTAGACTCTCCCATTACTGCAGGGTTCCCAGCCTTTTTTTTTTTTACCATGGACCCTTACCATTAACTGAGGGGGCTGTGGACCCCAGGTTAGGAGCTTCTGCATTATTGGAAACATCCTCTCCAAGTCCACTCTATCTGGGCCTCTCAATATTCAGTAGGTTTCAATGATATCCCCTCCTCATTAAAAATGCCAGTGAATACAGGACCAGAGCAATCAAACACTCCTCATACATTAATCCTTTCATTCATAGGATCATTCTCATGGACCTCCTCTCCAATGCTAGTACATCCATTCTTATATAAAGGGTCTAAAACTGCTCACCATACTCCAAATGTGGTCTGACCAGTGCCTTAGAAAGCCTCAGCTTTATACGTAAGTATCCACTATATGTAGCCACTGGATCCTTGGATTGGACCCACCTCAAAGGGTCCAGAAAAACACCACTAACAATATCTCTGCAAAATCCTCCAAATTCACTGGAAAGATATGAATCAACTTCAATGTCCCTTCCCCAGCCAATGTTCCAGTATTGTGGCCTGAATTGCTCTCTGACAGATACATGTCAATCTCCTGCCCAACAGCAGAATCCTGCACTGAGCTTTGTCAAGAGAAGAGGGCCCCAGGAAGACAAATCCTCCCACTCCCCCATCCTCCGGCTCACTGGCACATGACACTCAGAGTGGAGGAGAATTGGGGACAGTATTGAGGACCTTGAGTCCATGAAGAAGCCTTGGGTAAATGACAAGAAGAACACACTATCTCACCAACTACCCATTCTCTTACCCACCTCCTGTCCATCTGTGGAAAAGTCTACAGTTCCCTCATTGGCCTCATTAGCTTCCTCAGAATCCCAAAAAACTGGAGTGGAAGTAAGTCATTCTCCATTCTAAGGGACCGTGTCCGAAGAAAGATCGGACCCAAAAAGGTAAAATGATCTCAAAGGTAAGCACAACTGAACGGGTCTATTTCCTGGTGAGGGCTAATCCCTTCCCATAAGTGTAAGTAATTTTATGTATTGCACTGTACTGTTGCCACAAAACAAATTTCATGACATTTCGTATGTCAGTGATATTAAACCTGATTCTGATTCTGACTAGCAAGGGTGGGTGGAGAGACTCCCTTGTTTGAAATGGGAATTGCTTTGGATTTCAGTGCCATGAATGTTAGCTGTCAAATCAGTTCAAACATGAATATTGCCTAGGTCATGCTATGTGCGAGCATTTGCTGAGGAATTACAAATCGAATTGAATATTGCACAATCAGTAGCCATCCTCTCCTCTGACTTTGTGAAGGAAGGCAGGCCTTTAATGAAGCAGCTGAATTGGTTCCAGCCAACATTAGTTTCTGTCTGTTGGTGGTTAACTAGGTTAGTGTCATAGTCATAGAGAGACACAGCATGGAAACAGGCCTTTCATCCAACCGTTAAACACCCATTTACACAAATCCCACCTTCATCCTATTTTTTATTCTCCATGCGTACTCATCAACTCCTCTCAGAATTGATCATTCACATACACATTAGGGCAATTTATAGAGCCCCATTAACATGCCACTAGGATTGGGGAAGAACATAGAATAGCACAGTACAGGCCTTTTGGCCCACAATGTTGTGCCAACCTCTTAACCTGCTCCAAGTTCAATCTAACTCTTCCCTCCCAGATTACCCTCTATTTTTTTTCATCCATGTGCCTATCTTAAGTGTCCCTAATATACACCACCTCCAGCAGCCCATTCCACATACCTACAATTCTGTATGAAAAGCTTACCTCTGACATCCCCCCTATGCTTTTCTCAAACCACCTTAAAATTACTCCCTCTTGCATTAGCCATTGCTGCTGGCTGTCCACTCTTATCATCTTATACGCCTTGAAACATGTACACAGAGAAACTGGAGAAAATCATGCAGTCAGAGGGAAAACATACGAACTTCACACGGACAGGACCTCAGGATTGAACCTGGGTCTCTGACACGGTGATGCAGTTGCTCTACCAGCTGTGCCAAAGGCTGCCTGTAAGGTTTCAAGTGTTTCTGTAGCCTACGTTCTGGAGCTAAACATGTGAAGTATGTATCCACAAGCAATAGGAAGTACTTACATCTCCAGCCTGACAACGTGCAATTCTCAAGCCTACCGTTCTGGTTGAGCAACGCGTACAAGCTGCTGAAGGATCTCAGCAGGTCAGGCAGCACCTATGGCGGCGAATGAACATTTGATATTTTGGGCGAAACCCTCACTGGCCAGTCCCGATGAAGGGTCTCGTCCTGAAACGCCGACTGTTTATTGTTCTCCATAGATGCTGCTTGGCTTGCTGAGTTCCACCAGGGGATTTGCGCGTGTTGCTCAGAATCAACATCTTCAGAATCTTTCATGTCTATGTTCTGGTTGGGTAACCTCCACTACACATCCATTAGCATTCTGAGAATAACAAGGAGCGCTTTCTGATACAGATGTTTATTGTTGAATTCTTTGGGATGTCTGCAATTACATTCTTTCTGTATCTAAACAAAAAACAGAATATACTGGAGCTTTTCAGAAGGTCATGAAGCACTTGTAGAGAAACAGAGCCCATCTCTCTGTGTGTCCCTGGGAACAGCCCATATACCAGAAAGTCCTCTGTCATGCAACTGCCTGAGATGAACTGATATCTTTGACAAAAGCCTCATCTTTTTGCAAGTGATTTGAGGGAGATGCTGACATCTTCAACTTAGGGTGCTGGAAACCTTAAGGGGCAGCTTACAGTGTTCTAAACGCTTGAACGCACGGCCGATACCCTTTCACAGTTAAGCAATACTTCCACTGGCCACTGATCTAGCATCAAATCCATCTTTACAGAGGTGCTCCTATAAGCACTGGAGCAAGCACTTCATACTGAAGGGTGAATTAATGATAGGCTTCGCACACTGCATTACACCCTGAGGTTTTACATTGGAGTTAACTTGATTAAGCTCATTGGAATTAAAAGTTCGGCTTGCATAGATTCAAAGGTCGGCAGTCAGATGGTTACATGCCTTCTCCTTCCTGGGTCCGTGTAGCCAAATGCATCTGACCTAGGTTCGCAAGTCAGCGAGACCAGAATTTGAGGCCTAGCATTCAGTGTCTTCATTCAAGGTCCACATATGTCATCCTCGCTGAGTCCTGGGGTCAATACTGAAGATCAAAGCCCGAAGGCTCTGATCAGAGATGTAGAAGTCGAGGCTCGATGGCTGTCACCTGGGTCTGCAAGTCTCCGCGAGCTGCTGGGGAGGTTGAAAGCGAGTCCACAAGACCACTAGAGGCTGAAGGCCTGCCCTGGGGTTAGAGGACTGTCTATGTGGCTGGGTGGGTGGTAGGGAGGCGAAGGGCATGTTTCACTGTTGTTGTTCTGTTGACATTGCTTGTGTCTTCTGCAAACATTGTGGGTATGCCCCCAGCGCATCTTTAGGTTGTGTTCGTTGTTAACGCACGTTTCGATGTATATGTGACGAATAAATGAATCTGAATCTCAGTCATGCACAAGGTTGCACTTGCTAACCATCATCCAACATGAATTAAAGGATGCCACGCCTTGAGTTATCTTAATCAGTGGTGAATCAGACTCTCCCCTTCTAATAATACAACTTGAAGGACAGCATGCAACCCTTCAAATGTTGCATCTTTCACACTCCAGCTTTTGATATGGGTGTGGTACATGCGGGTGTGACGGGAACACAGAAACTGAAGCCGATAAGGAAATCATTGCTCATAGCTCACTGTTGTCTTTTGTACCTTGTTGAGACTTCAACATTGTCTCCCCTAAGAATAGAGAACACCACTGACATTTTAGAGAGATGGAGAGTAGGGTAGTAGAGAAACTAAAGGTAATAAAGGTAACAAAGAGACAATCACTGTGGGCAGTGAGCCAGAGCAGATAAAAGTGATTGCAGAATTGGCTCTATACGTTCAAGAAGCCTATATGACACAAGAGCAGTACAGTTTTCAAAAATAAGCACCATGAAACTGAGTGAATGTTTTAATAATTGGCATATGCTGTGGACAAAGGGAACTTTTATGGATTTTTATGGTTTTGGTCTGGATGGTTTCAGTCTCTAGCACTAATTCCTATACTAGGAGATGGTTAATAGCATTGTGGTTGTTAAACACAGAATTCTTGTTGTTAACCAACATCATAACTCAAGGTTGAAGATGTCCAGTTGGTGTTCCACATAATTGTACATGATATAGTGTTCTGAGCTCTGTGTTCCCCAGGTCTGTCTTTTCCGTAAGCTTTATTTGTGGAAGCTGCTGATCAAATACAGACATCTAGTGTAGACCCTTCTCAAGAGACACCACAAATGGAGACAGAGACTGTATTGCAAACTTGTATCCCACACAAGGTTCTTATCCGTTGTAAAGTGTGGCCTGGTTTTTATTTGCAAAGATATCCAAAGGCATTGACAATTCCAACACACAGGAATGCCCAGAATTGGATAATCAAGGAGGTATTTGGATTGTGGTATGATGGAAAGAACTTTAAAATAAATGGGTTAATGATTGTATTAACATAGCAGCCACAGGAACGCTCTACAAATGTGTTGAGAGTTTGTCCATTGACATCAAAACTGCAGTTTCCAGGCTTGTAAATTTGTGGAGGAAGAGAGAGATTACAATAAATCTCCTACAATAAGCTATTCACAGGAACAAGAAGATACATTTATACATAGCAACAAAATCTGCTGGATGAACTCAATGTGTTGAGCAGCAATGGGAGGAAAGGAATTGTCGACATTTTGGGTTGAAGCCCTGCGCCAGTAAAAACTCTGATACAGGACCTCGACCCAAAATGTTGACAATTCCTTTCTCCCACCAGTAGATTGTTTGTTGCTCCAGATTCCAGCATCTGCAGTCTCTCGTGTCTCCATACATTTATGAGAGAGAGGGAGAGGGAGAGAAGGAGGTTCATGGAGGGAATTGCACAGTTTAGCAACCAATCTCAGACAGGCTTCCAGTCTTGGAGCAGTTAAACTTGGGGATGGTCAAGAGGTCAAAATTGGAGGAGGATTGACATCCTGAAGGGTTGCAGGTCTGATAGAGTTTACAGAGGGAGGGTGAGACCATGGAGGGATTTGAAAAAGGATAAGAATTTAAAAATTGTGGCATTGCTGATCAGTAGCCAGAATAGAGGAGTGGTAGGTGAATGGGAGTTGGTATGAACTAGAAGACAAGCAGTGTATTTTTGGATGAACTCGTTTATGAAAGGTCCAAGCCGGCGGAGAACATTGGATAGAACAGTATTAAACACCATTTCTTGCGCATGCCACTTCAGTCTTAGAACGTTAATGCTCCCTTTTTTCTCTGCAACTAGATTAACATTATTTGTCACGTGTACATCGAAACATACAGTGAAATGCATCGTTTTGTGTCAATGGCCAACACGGACTGAGGCAGTCTGCAAGTGTCATCACGCTTCCGGCGCCAACATAGCATGCCCACAACTCACTGTCCCTAACCACACGCCTTTGGAATATGGGAGGAAACCAGAGCACCCAGAGGAAACCCACATGGTCAGTGGGGAGAACGTACAAACTCCTTACGGACAGCAGCAGGAATTGAGCCCCGATCAGTGATTGCTTGCGCTGTAATGCACCGCGCTAACCGCTATACTACCGTGCCACACTGAGAGAACGGATAGACACACGTCCCTCACCATGGCTATCAGGAAGAAATTATATAAACAGATGTGGGGGAACTCTAGAGTAACAGTGAAGATATCTAATTAGATAGGAGTTGAGCGCCCTTCACTTCCATACACCCAAGACCAGAAAGTTTTACTTGCTTGTTCATTCACAGGATCCAGGTATGATTGACTCAGCCCTAATTAATCCATTAACTAATCCATGAATTGACCAGTTTTACCAGTCCACTTCAGAGTGTGGTGAAGAGTCTGAAGTCACAAAAGGGCCAGGTAAGTACAGCAAATTTCCTTTCCAGATAAATTTATTGTCCTTAACAAGCATTAACATTAGTGAACCAGATGGATTTATACAACAATCCAGCAATTTTCAGTTTATGCTGGTTTATGCAATCACTTGAATTTGGTTATCCCAGGTGTGTCGCAATTTGAATTTATGATCAGCACACACAAAGTGCTGGAGGAACTCAGCAGGTCAGGCTGCATCTATGGAGGGGAATAAACAGTTGACGTTTCAGGCCGAGACCCTTCATGAACTTGTGATTCTTTTCACCAGCATGTCCGTGTGATGTGAGTGCTGCTGGCAATGACTGTCTGTCACCAATTGAGAGGGCAGGAACAGTCGACCTTGTTAGTGGTCTGGAGTCAGACATAGGCTGGAAAGTCATTAGGAAACCAGGTGGGTTTTACAATGCTGACAATTCCAGACACTAGCTTTTTTCCCTAAATCCAGATTTATTTAATTACTTGAATTTAACTCCTCCAGCTGTGATGGTAGAGTTTTGACTCATGTCCCTGGATTGATGCTCTAGAACTCTGGTTGCTGATGCAGTTACTTAAACCACTACACATGCAACCCCTCTTCCGGATGTTAGTCAAATAACTTAACTGCAATGCTGCCAAGTCCCGTTTTGTTTGAGTGATTCAACCAATACTTTGCCATTCCAGTACAGCCGGCATGCTTTTGGGGATAGAAAGCAAAAATGTGCAGAGGCCAGGGTGAGGAGCCTGGATTGGTGTCTCAAGATAGCTTCCTTGGTATGAATGAGAAATCAGAAAAGCAAAGATAATTTTTTGATGTTAACTTAAAAAAGAACAATTTTTTCTATCTTACATTCAGAATGATTTGGGCTTTCAGTCAAGAGACGGAAAGTTTTTCAGGTTTTCATTTGTTGAAGAATCAGATGAGACAAACCAAAAAAACCCAGTAGTTCCAGCCACATGAAGGGATTCATAAAGTGACCACACAATATACATTTGCTTGCTATCTTTGTCCTTTATCATCTTTAGATACTGTATCTCATCAATGGGCCTAGGAAAACCAAGCCTACGTGTTAATCTTCTATTCAATCAATTTTTTTCAAACCATTCACTGCAAGGAAAGGTGGAAACTTGTCAGGATTTTTATTCAGTAAGTAGACCGACATCAATTTCATTTTGCATTTCAAACTGTACTGCTACTAAGTCATCTTGAGATCACAGCGCTGTTATAACCCAGGAGAGCCGATCTGGCCCATTGAGTCTTTCATTAGGAGCATTAAGAGTGCTCTGTGACAATGGAAACGTATGTAAAGGATGGAAATTATTGAATGGTTTATTGTATATAATTTTATTTTTGAATAAAGTATATTTTGAAATTTAAAAAAAAATCTGTGGCAGAGGTGATGTGAGACATTTCCTCTCGGAGGGCTGGGTGGCCTTTGAATTCTCTTCCTCAAAAGGTTGGTGGAAGTATTTTTGAGCCTGAGGTAGATACATTCATGATAAGTGAGTGGTGAAAGGATAAATTGAAATGTGAGTTGAGGTTGCAAGGAGATCAGGCATAATCTTATTAAAGAGGGGAAACAGGCTTGATTGGCCAACTGGCCTACTCCTGCTCTGAATTCATATGTATTCAACTGTAATGCCACAATCATTGGGCCACAGAATAATACATCCCTTCATGTTCCGTCAAGAAAATCTCACTCCATTAAGATATCAAATAAACACTCTCTCCCCTGCTTCAAGTTTACAATTTGCTCCATTTGTTCAAGCTGGAAGATAGTGTAGTGGTTAGCAAAATGCTATTACAGTGCTAGCAACCCAGGTTCAATTCCCGCTGCAGTTTGTACGTTCTCTCTATGACCATGTTAGTTTCCTCTGGGTGCTCTGGTTCCCTCCCACATTCCACAGGTGCATGGGTTAGTAGGTTAATTGGTCACATGGGTGTGATTGCGCATCACGGGCTCGTAGGGCCGGAAGGACAAGTTACTCTGCTGGATCTCTAAATAAATAAAAAAAGCTTTCACTGAAGTTGTGTTTGACCTGTGAGCTTGACGTCAGTGGTGGGTAAATTGATGGAAAGTATTCTTAGGGATGGTATATATAATTATCTGGATAGACAGGGTCTGATTAGGAACATTCAACATGGATTTGTGCGTGGAAGGTCATGTTTGACAAATCTTATTGAATTTTTTGAAGAGGTTACTAGGAAAGTTGACGAGGGTAAAGCGTTGGATGTTGTCTATATGGACTTCAGTAAGGCCTTTGACAAGGTTCCACACGGAAGATTGGTTAGCAAGGTTCAATCGTTAGGTATTAATATTGAAGTAGTAAAATGGATTCAGCTGTGACTGGATGGGAGACGCCAGAGAGTGGTGGTGGAAAACTGTGTGTCAGATTGGAGGCCGGTGACTAGTGGTGTGCTTCAGGGATCTGTACTGGGTCCAATGTTATTTGTCATATACATTAATGATCTGGATGATGAGGTGGTAAATTGGATGAGTAAGTATGCAGATGATACTAAGATAGGTGGTGTTGTGGATAATGAAGTAGGTTTTCAAAGCTTGCAGAGAGATTTAGGCCAGTTAGAAGAGTGGGCTGAAAGAGGGCAGATGGAGTTTAATGCTGAAAAATGTGAGGTGCTACATTTTGGTAGGACTAATCAAAATAGGACATACAGGGTAAATGGTAGGGCATTGAAGAATGCAGTGGAACAGAGGGATCTAGGAATAATGGTGCATAGTTCCCTGAAGGTGGAATCTCATGTGGATAGGGTGGTGAAGAAAGCTTTTGGTATGCTGGCCTTTATAAATCAGAGCATTAAGAAAGGGACTTCCCTTCCTCCACCATCAACTCTGCTCTAAAACGCATCTCCCCCATTTCATGCACATCTGTTCTCACTCCATCCTCCCGTCACCCCACTAGGAATAGGGTTCCCCTGGTCCTCACCTACCACCCCACCAGCCTCCGGGTCCAACATATTATTCTCCGTAACTTCCGCCACCTCCAATGGGATCCCACCACTAAGCACATCTTTCCCTCCCCCCCTCTGCTTTCCGCAGGGATTGCTCCCTACGCGACTCCCTTGTCCATTCGTCCCCCCCATCCCTCCCCACTGATCTCCCTCCTGGCACTTATCCGTGTAAGCGGAACAAGTGCTACATATGCCCTTACACTTCCTCCCTTACCACCATTCAGGGCCCCAGACAGTCCTTCCAGGTGAGGCGACACTTCACCTGTGAGTCGGCTGGGGTGATATACTGCGTCCGGTGCTCCCGATGTGGCCTTTTATATACTGGTGAGACCCGACGCAGACTGGGAGATCATTTTGCTGAACACCTACGCTCTGTCCGCCAGAGAAAGCAGGATCGCCCAGTGGCCACACATTTTAATTCCACATCCCATTCCCATTCTGACATGTCTACCCACGGCCTCCTCTACTGTAAAGATGAAGCCACACTCAGGTTGGAGGAACAACACCTTATATTCCGTCTGCGTAGCCTCCAACCTGATGGCATGAACATTGACTTCTCTAACTTCCGCTAATGCCCCACCTCCCCCTCGTACCCCATCCGTTATTTATTTATATACACACATTCTTTCGCTCTCTCTCCTTTTTCTCCCTCTGTCCCTCTGACTATACCCCTTGCCCATCCTCTGGGTTTTTCCCCCCCTCCCCCTTTTCCTTCTCCCTGGGCCTCCTGTCCCATGATCCTCATATCCCTTTTGCCAATCACCTGTCCAGCTCTTGGCTCCATTCCTCCCCCTCCTGTCTTCTCCTATCATTTTGGATCTCCCACTCCCCCTCCCACTTTCAAATCTCTTACTAGCTCTTCCTTCAGTTAGTCCTGACGAAGGGTCTCGGCCCGAAACGTCGACTGTACCTGTTTCCTAGAGATGCTGCCTGGCCTGCTGCGTTCACCAGCAACTTTGATGTGTGTTGCTTGAATTTCCAGCATCTGCAGAATTCCTCGTGATTGAGTATAGGAGTTGGGATGTAATGTTGAAATTGTATAAGGCATTGGTAAGGCCAAATTTGGAGTATTGTGTACAGTTTTGGTCACCAAATTATAGGAAAGATGTCAACAAAATAGAGAGAGTACAGAGAAGATTTACCTAGAATGTTACCTGGGTTTCAGCACCTAAGTTACAGAGAAAGGTTGAACAAGTTGGGTCTTTATTCTTTGAAACGTAGAAGGTTGAGGGGGGACTTGATAGAGGTATTTAAAATTATGAGGGGGATGGATAGAGTTGACATGGATAGGCTTTTTCCATTGAGAGTGGGGGAGATTCAAACAAGAGGACATGAGTTGAGAGTTAAAGGGCAAAAGTTCAAGGGTAACTTGAGGGGGAACTTCTTTACTCAGAGAGTGGTAGCTATGTAGAACGAGCTTCCAGCAGAAGTGATTGAGGCAGGTTCGATGTTATCGTTTAAAGTTAAATTGGACAGCTATATGGACAGGAAAGGAATGGAGGGTTATGGGCTGAGTGCAGCTCGGTGGGACTAGGTGAGAGTAAGAGTTCGGCATGGACTAGAAGGGCCAAGATGGGCTGTTTCCATGCTGTAATTGTTATATGGTTATATGAAATTGATACTAAGTTGAATGTTCACCAACAAAAATGCCTCCTCACTCCAGAGAGAAAAGAAATCCTCCTTTTGCAAAAGTTTTGGAAGAAAGTAGGACGGTATCTTATTTACTCTCTTAGTGTTCTCCCCACAAATATAACTTCTTGGTGACTGAGGACAAAACTGTATGAGGATTCTCCTTAACAGCCACAGGTTCTCTCAGTTTAGAGGTGCCATGGGGATCCTGGGGTTTCTTCCTTCTATGTGGGAAGGTGTCAGATCTCCATTTCTGTTCCCTGGCAAGGATGAGATTGGGAATTCAACATGTAGGAGATCCGTGAGTGTGTGAATTCCCATCCCACCGCTTCCTGAAGCAACCCTTTGCCTGCACCAGCACCCTGGTTTAAACAGCATTGGAGGTGTGACCGCAGCACCAGGCATCGAGGATCTTGGGCTTCTTACCAAATCCTATGGACTCTCCTCCTGTTACTTTCAAAGAAAGAGAAATCAGGCACTGTGAGCCTTCCACCTTAATATTTCTCTCTGTACTCTATATTTAGTGCTTAGGAATATGAAGGCAAAGACCTAACTTGTGTCAGTATCCAACCTGCCTTTTAAAATAACAGAGTTTGTTCATCAGATGAATAAAATTATTGGAAACAATACTGCAAATAAACAACTTTGTCAGGAAGTAACCCCATTGAATTGAACGTTGGGTGAACCATCTGTTGGAGCAAATTTTGGTTGTTCATTCTAATGGAAAACAACAGCATATACTTACAGTATATATTCACATATGCCATGACTATTTGGATTAGCTTGAATTAACTTCCACCACATAGATAAAATTTGCTTTGTACAACCTAATAGACATACTCATTTTATTCCTGAGAGGGGAGTTAATATTCTTTTAAAATACTTACCAAATATTGAATGGCCTAGATCAGGGTTCCCAACCTGGCCCACAGCCCCCTTGTTTAATAGTATTGATCCATGGCAGAAAAAAAATTGGGATCTCTGGCCTAGAGTGGATGTGGAAACAATGTTTCCAATAGTGGGGGAGTCAAGAACCAGAGGGCACAGCCTCAGAATACTGTAAAAGGCATCCCTTTAGAACAGAGATGAGGAGGAATTTCTTTCGTCAGAGGGTGGTGAATCTGAAATTCATTGTCACAGGCTGCTCTGGAGGCCAAGTCATTGGGTGTCTTTAAAGCAGAAGTTGACAGGTTCTTGATTAGTCAGGAAGTGTCAAAGGTTACAGGGAGAAGGTAAGAGAATGAATTTGAGAGGGAAAATATACCAGCCAAGATCAAATAGTGGAGAGGTTTGATGGGCCAGATGGCCTCATTCTGCTCCAATGTCTTATGGTCTAAAGTGCTTATTTTGTCAATAGTAACCACTGATTTTGAACTTTCCTTCCTTGGTAATTTTTATATTTTTATCATGCAGTACCAACAACAAGCTGATTGTAATATTGAAACTTGCACTTAATACAGTAAGCTCTCTTCAAGCAGTATTTTATTTCAGTCCCATCAAAGTCTTGACATCGGTAACCTGCACAAGGTTATATTCTGGGAATCACTGACTGTAAAGATGATGGAAACTGTCAATCAGTGCTTACAGAAGGGAATAGTTTGCAGGGCTATGAGGAAAGAGTGGGGAACTGGAAGAGTTAATATGGACTCAATGGGATACAGTATTTGTCCTCCTCCTGTGCCAGAAGGATTCTATGATTCATGATACTTGTGGTTTTATAAAGAAAAAAAATCAAGGGGAAGCACAGAAAGAAGCCCTTCAGCCTAACCGGTCCAAGACACCAACCTAAGCTACTCCCATTTGCCCATACCCCTATAAACCTTTACATGAAAGTTGTTCTAAAAATTAGGAACTTGGTAACTGTTTGACATATGGTGTGAACTGCGCTATTGTTCCCCTCCTTCATGTTCTATCATTGAGCAGATCGCGGCTGCTCTTTCACGCACCTCTCTCTTTCTCTCCTCCTTTAAGATGTTTGACCAAGCTTATGGCAACATGTAACAAAGGCAAAATCTGTCCATTTCAGCTCAAGTACAGATCTTCCTCAGGTTACCGTAGGGTTCTGCTTCTGGACAGTTTGCAAGTCAGAAACGTGGCCATGAACCACGTCCCCGCACAACAACAGCGGGCAACTCTAGCCCACCAGTCTCACAAATGCTCACTTGTTGAGCATTCTTAACCTGAGGAGGACCCTACGTCCACAGCCCTCTGGAGTCGAGAATTCCAAGGAGTCACATTTCATCACCTCCATCATATTCTGAAACCTCCCACTGCACAACTTCCTCTCAGCATCCACAGTGAATCTTACATTTTTCAATCAGATCACCTCTCATTTTTCCAAATATACATCCAACCTGTTCAAACTCTCTTTGATCCCGTCATGCAATGAATCAACCTGGTGCCTCTTCCTGGACTGACCAAGCGAAGGACCTCCTTCTTTAGGTGCGGAAGCCAGGAGTTACCCAAACGAGCCTCACCAAGGTCCTCTGCAATCTCGCCTGAACTTCTTCACTTTTGTACTCCATTTACTTTATGTAAAGGCTAATACTGCTTCCTATCGCCTACTGAATCCACACGTTAATTTCTGAGTCTCAGTCAGCATACCCAGACTTGTCAGGAAGTCATTAAAAAATTTATATTTATTTAGCACAGTAACAGGCCCTTCTGCCTAATGAGCCTGCCTAACTACTTATCAGCAGCAAACCTGAACATATTCCCATTCTATCTTATGTTAAGCTCCTAAAAAGAGGGAGAGAGATCTGTTGCAGCCCACCCATGATCCTTTACATAGAGTATAGGTCACTTGTCTGAGTGTTACTGGTACCATGTAAACCAGTACTACCTGTCGCACGGTCGGGTGGTTGGCGACTAAACCGGCTCCCCCGCCAGGCTTGCCTGGTGAGGAGTGTGGCTAGACACCCTGCAGGACGACAAACAAGACCCGTTAAAGGGCGGATGAACCCTCTCGTAGGGTCAACGGCCATCTAGCAAACACGTGCCGTGAAGCTCGGAAAGGGCATCCCTTGCATCGAAGTTTGATCTAGCTATTCACTGCAACAGAACTTCCCCCAGCTATCTTGGACTCCACCATGCTGCTGGATCCGGGAGGGGATGTCGAGAGGGTGGGTCTGGACTTGTGCAACCCCCAACTCATCTAAGATCCACTCACGCATATGCTGTTCCTTTCTGAGGAGTGGGATACCACCCCACTAACTGACTGAAAGGAACCATCATCATCCTATGGGATGGATAGCCAGAGAGAGAGAGAGAGAGAGAGAGAGTATACAGCTCAAGCACAGAACTAACATCCCCTCAGAGAATCAAACAGACCCTTCATCCACTGAAAAATTAGCTTTATTTGTTACACGTACATCGAAACATACAGTCGTTTGCGTCAACAACCAACACGGTCTGAGAATGTGCTGGCCGTAGCCAGCAAGTCTCGCCATGCTTCTGGCACCAACATAGCATACACACAACTTACTAGCTTGTACGCCTTTGGAGCGTGGGAGGAAACCAGAGCACCTGGAGGAAACCCACATGGTCTGTAAATTCCTTACAGACAGTGGTGTGAATTGATCCCCAATCTCTGGTTGTACATTTAGAGTTTTTTGCCTTTTTGACTTATACCTATTTGATCAAATTGCTGACAATCTATTTGGCTATGGGCTGGGTTGTGAAAATGAAAAAAAAAACATGTAATATAAGTGTTCAATCAGGAAATGCACAGATAAATCAGGGGGCTGGGTAATTTCATCCCTGGTCCAGCTTGATCCAATATATAATGAGATACAATACTGACCTGCTAATGAACCATTAAATTCAATCTGCTTGTGCGTCTTTTGAACTGAAAAGCATGGGGTGAGATTTCAGTTTGTTATTAATGACATTATAAAAAAATAAATGAATGAGAAAGAAAACAAATACAGGCTGTCCTCTGCAATGCATGTGGAGAAACCCATGAGGCCCAGGTAGCTATGATCATTATGGAGCATGCAGACAGGAGGTTCCTGACAGCCTAGTCACCCACCCAAGGGCAACCAAGATGATTGATGCTCATTGAATCCTTGAGTTTGTAGAGCCACCCATGAAGGAGACTAAGCTGGAACTGTGACGAGAACAGAAAGCAGCCTGGAGTACTGTTTTGGTAAGGAGAGAGATAGTTGTTTTGGAGACGGTTCAGAGAAGGATCACTCGATTGTTTGCTGGAATGAAGAGGTTTTCTTATAGAGAACAAACGAGCAGATTGGACTTCTACTCATCTGAGTTTAGAAGAAAGAAAGCCAAGTTTATTGAAGCAGATATCCTTCTGGGATTTAGCAATGTGGATGCTGAGAAATGTTACCCCTTGTACTTAAGATGAAGGTGAGGACGAATTTCAGAGGCCACAAATCTTTGGAATTGCCTACCCTAGACAGCTTTGGAGGCTGAGTTATTGAATATACTTAAAGTCAAGATTGACAGCTATTTGGATTCACTAGAGTCAAGAGTTATTTGGGAACAGGCAGGAAAGTGGAACTTGGGCCAAGAGCAGCCATGATCTTTTAGAATGGTGGAGCAGGCTTGAGGATCTGCTATTTCTTGTCCAGAGCAATGTCACTGGACCAAGACCAACCCAGGTACGACAGATATAGAGAACTAATAACGAGGAAGTGCTGTCATGAGTATAAAAAGAGTAGGGAGATGCTTAAAAAGGAAATTAGGAAGGTAGAGAGGAATCATGGGAAATCACTGGCAGACAGGATTAAGGTAAATCTGAAGGTGTTTTATAAGTATATTCAGTTCAAAATTCAAAGTAAATTTATTACTTAAGTATATATATGTCACCATGCACAACTCTGAGATTCATTTTCTTGCAGGCAATCCCAAAACTGTAAATACAAGAAACACAATAGAATCTATGAATGGCTGCCCCCAAGAGGATGAACAAAAAATGTACAAAAGACAAGAAACTATGCAAATGCAAAAAAAGAGATAAATAATAATAATAATAAATAAACAATTAATATCAGGAATATAACATGAAGAGTGTTTGAAAGTGAGTCCATAGGTTATGGGAACAGTTCAGTGATGGGGTGAGTGAAATTATCCCCTCTGGTTCAGGAGCCTGGTGGTTGAGGGGTAATAACTATTCCTGAACCTGGTGGTGTGGGTCCTGAGACTCCTGTACCACCTTCCTGATGGCAGCAGCGAGAAGGGGACATAGGCTAGATGGTGGGGTTTTTTGCTGATAGGGGTCTTTGATGATGGATGCTGCTTTCCTGCAACAACGTTCTGTAGATGTGCTCAATGGTGGGGAGGGCTTTACCTGTGATGGACTGGGCTGTATCCATTACTTTTTGCAGCATTTTCTGTTCAAGGGCATTAGTGTTTCCATACCAGGCTGTGATACTCTTAATATACTCTCCACCACACATCTATAAAAGTTAGTCAAAGTTATAGATGTCATGCCAAATCTTTGCAAACTCATAAGGAGCTTTCTTCATAATTGCACTTACATGCTGGGCCCAGGACAGGTCCTCTGAAATAGTAACACTGAGGAATTTAAAGTTGCTAACCCTCTCTATCTCTGATCCCCTGATGAGGACGGGCTCATGGACCTCTGGTTTGCTCCTCTTGAAATCAATAATCAGCTCCTTGGACTTGTTGACACTGAGTAAGAGGTTATTGCTGTGGTATCACTCAGCCAGATTTTCATCCTCCCTCCTAAATGCTGATTCGTCGCCACCTTTGATTCGGCCAATGACAGTGGCATTGTCAGAAAATTTAAGTATGGCATTGGAGCTGTGCTTAGCCACACAGTCACAAGTATAGAGTGAGTAGAACAAGGAGCTAAGCACACAGCCTTGTGGTGCATGTGTGTTGATGGAGATGGTGGAGGAGATCAAGGACAAGGAGGTATTGAGGCCAAGGTTGTGAACCATTGTTGATTAGTTTTGAGGGGATGATGGTATCGAATGCTGAGCTCTAGTCGATGAACAGCATCCTGATGTCGGTATATTTGCTGTCCAGATGTTCCAGTGTTGAGTGAGACCTGATGTGATGGTAGGTAAATTGGAGTGGATTCAAGTCACTTCTCAGTCAGAGGTTGCTATCACAACATGGGCCAGAAGGTACTTTCCCTGATTTCTCCTCCAACTCCACCTCCTCTAGCTTCGGGTGGTCCGACCCGCGAAATGCTGGGACACTGGGGTCCTTCCTAGGCTTGCCAGCTGGGAGCTCAGGTTGTCCACCGCCTGCTGCAGCACCCTCAGACAGGTGCAGGTAGTGGGGGGGGGGGGGTGGAAATCAATCACTTAATCTGCTGTTTCAACAGCCCGTTCAGCCCTGCCGCCTGTAGGTAGTAGGGGATGTGGTACACTCACAAAATGTCAGGCTCATCTCCCTTCAAAAACAAATTTAATCCATGCTTGCACTTCCCTGCCTTCGAAACCTTCACAAGTAACTGCAAAACTTGGAACAAACAATTATTTCCACAGTGAAAAGCTTTAACACTTTTTCCAGGATCAAAGGGAAGGAAAAGACCATTGGTTCGGCCCTGACACATTAACACATTCACACAGCAGCTTAAAGGCACAGCTCTCTTAAAAGGTCAGAGTTCCTGCAAATTCACTCCACTGAGTAGTGACATATTTCAATTGGTCACCTTTTCCGCTGAAGCATAGGATTAATTCAAACATCCTTCCAATACTGATTTAACAAACAAATTACAGACTTTACACTCACTCACTCACTCACTCACACACTCTCTCTGTCACTCAAGCGAACTCACACGTGGCCACACATCCATGCAACATTTTTCAAACTCAATCCATTCTCACTGTATTATGGGGTGGTTGCAGGGTGAATGAACCCCCTCCCTATGGGGGTGGGGCAGAAAGCTGTCACCCACTGCTGGACCCCTGCTGCCACTGAAGGTCCGCCAGTGCTTTTGCAGAGCCTCCAGCAAAGAGATAAAGATAACCCTGAGTGGGATGCAGTGGGCAGGAGGAGCCCTTATCAGGAGAGGGCTTGAAGATTGACCTCCTGACCTCTCTTCCCTGGCAGTGCTCCGCCTACATGGCATAAAGGGTAGGAATGGGAACCTCATTACCAGCTCCTTCGGGACCCCGGCTCTGAGCAACAGAAAAGTCATTCCCTCACAGGTCACGCGGAGCCCTCAACTCCAAAGCCACTTGTTTAATTTACGCACCCTACTCTGGGGACCTTCCCCCAAGTACTCTAATCCCTCCAATAATCTGATAGCAGTGTCTACGTTAACCCCTATTGCTGGTCCCGATAAGGACCGCACCACTTCCTTCAGATGGGGAGCTGCTGCTTTAAGTTGTGACGGGATCCTGAAGTACCCCTATGAACTGTGCTTTTGAAAAGAGAGAGAGAGAGTTATTTACCACCGACATTTTGTTTTGAGAGAGAGAGAGAGACGACGACTAACTGTTGGACTGTCACTTTAAGAAACGAGAAAGAACTGGTTAACTGTTGGATTTCTGCTGAAGTGAAGATAGCACCAAGCAGCTCGTAAGTTGCTATGGTGACCGAGGGTGTTATTAAATAGACAATTGATGTTATGATTTTCGGCAGGTTGTTGATACTTCTTCAAGGACTTTTGCCTGCTTGCATTTCTTTCAGAGAGAGAGGAAGGAGGAGTTATTTGAATGACAGTTGATGCTCAGCATGGGAAGATAAAATAGGAGGTCAGATGCTACAGACCTCAGACACATGTTCTGGACACTGAATGAGCATTGTTGTGCCTGCAGGAAAAGTGGGTTTTGGAGGATCGATCAGGCGGATCGATCCATTGCTCTTGCAGTGAAAAGAGGAAAGGGGTTGACTGGTGGGGAGTTGTCCATGTGTCCACCCTCGCCTGGGGGATAGCTCCACCACAGAAAACCAGTCACCTTTGTTAAAGTCACAGTCGGTGACTTTTAAAGGAGTTTGAAGGACAACGAGAAGATCGACGGCGTCAGCTCACCTGATGACTCAAATCTCTCCCTCTCTCTCCCTCCCCATCACTACTCAACTCAATACCACGAACTGAACTGAACTGAACTTTACTCATCATCGTAAGACTGTATCTTTTTACCGCTAGACTTAAAGAAGCTTGGTTTTTCATACATATATATTCCACACTTACTTTTATGTAATCATTGCTAACCTGTTTGATTTATCTACATTTATATTACTGTATTGCGTAGTTACTAATAAATATTATTAGTCTATAGCAATACCGGACTCCAAAGTGTTTTCCATCTCTGCTGGTTCTTTATTCCCGTCACGGGGTTCGTGACAAAGTAAATACCCCACCACGGTCGAGGTTAATCTATGATCCTCAGTGGGATGTTACCGTCATGATAGATCGCACTGGCAAAGGGCTCTGGTTCCTTCCTCCACTGCACTCCACTACCTCCGCTGCTGCAATTCTCAATCGAGGAGTGAAGGCACTCACTTAGAGGGGGAGCCCAAACCTCTCTTCTAACCTCTCTTTCCCATCCTCCCTGTGCTCTTACCCTCTAACTCCCTGGTCCAGGTCCGTGCTGAGTGGGTGGCCTCTCTCATGGCAACACATTGCTGATTAGCAATTCCATCTCATTCCTCAAACTACCTATCTCTTTCTTCTTTCCTGAGATTATCTTGTGCAGCTGCCTTACTATAGCTGTCAGCAACCTTGAACCATTCCCCTGGTTCCCCTTCCTCTTGGGGAACCCTGCTTTATTAAGTATGGACACGATGTGGTGTCCCATTTTTACCTTGTGGGAGTCCAACTTGTCTGACTGGTCTACAGGCTTCCTGTAGCCTGCCAGTAGTAGGTCAGTAAGCGAGTCTCCCAAATCCCACACTGTTGTCAGTCCAGCTGGGATTTGGCGCTCTTATTTTTCCTTATAAAGATACTCATCTTCTGTTCAATCATCAAACCCTGCTCGCAGCGCCAATAGTTGTGAGAAATCAGGTTTGTGGGTTTGGTGAGAGAGGACAGAAGAGACTCACTACCAGTTAATAGGTTAACTATTTATTTACAAGACAAGACAAACATTAAACATTCTGTTAACCCTTCAAACTAAACTCAGTTAACAGAAACTTATCTAAACAGAGTGCCTGAAGTGGCAGGACAAAACAGACACTAAACATACACACAGTGGCAAATACTTATTTAAAGTGTGCACCCGGCCCTCTGCACTGCAGCACACACCCCACTGTCTACCGTTTCCATGGCACCCTCGTCTACCTGGTCCACGGTGACCTAAGAGGAAAAGAGACAGCGTGGTTACCGCGTGCAGGATTTAAACCTTGCAGCTAAATGGAAGCTAGTGGGAGGGGCTGCAGTCCCCGCTTATATGGGAGAGTGGCTTTCAATGTAAGACAGTCAGATCCTTTCTGCTCAGATGAAATATCGTCCTAATGCTCGCTGCCCTCAGGGGAAGAGATGGCTACCAACCACTTTTCAGACTGTGGATTTATTAAAAGGGTATGGAGATGGCTGCAAGTGTTCACATCCTGGTTCAATCCCAGCAGCTATGTAACAGAGGAGCCTCTGATCTATGGACTGTTCCCTTGTTCACACACAGAGACAGACATCAACTGCTGCTGGAACATCATCCTCTTGGTGCAGGGTGCCCTTTGGTCTGCCCGAAACTTGATGGTCTTCCACCACAGTGAGACGTCTGTAGAGGAATGCTGCTGAATGGCACATTCCAGACTGCAGGAGGATGTCCTGCTTGTCCTGAAAAGCTTGGCTTGCACAAGCGAATGGTTGCTCATGGTGCTTCTGTGCTTCACCACTACTCCTGACGCTGATGAGTTAAGAACACAGGAGCAGGTTGTCTTATTGGGGCAGGGTAGCATGGTAGCCTAGCGGTTAGTGTAGCGCTTTACAGTGCTTGCTGCAAGATCATGGTTCAATTCCCACCACTGTCTGTAAGGAGTTTGTACGTTCTCCCTGTGATCGCGTTAGTTTCCTCATGGTGCTCCGGTTTCCTCCCACAGTCCAAAGATGCACAGGTTAGGGTTAGTAAGTTGTGGGCATACTACGTTGGCGTTAGAAGCACGGCGACACCTGTGGGCTGCCCCCGACATATCCTCAACACAAACAATGCATTTTACTGTATGTTTTGATGTTTCAAAAAATAAAGCCAATCTAATCTTCAACCCCTTAATCAGGATCCTGTACATCAAGCCTACTTTCCTGGCCAATCCCCAATACCTTTCGATTCTCTTAGTATCCAGAGTTTTATCTGTCTCAGTCTTGAATATGTCCAGTGATGCAGCATGGACTAGCCTTTGGAACAGGAAATACAAAACAATCAGGATGACACCTTTGAGTTGAATTCCTGGTAATCACTAGACAGACTGACGTTTTTCTGGCAAGTGCTTTATGTTTACATTGGCCATGGACTTGAGACAAGTCCTGATTACCGCACAGTCATCATCTACAAAGCCCAGTACTCAAGAAGTGACTTCAAATGGCACGCACTGCACACTTTGACCTCACCTATGCAAGATTCTTGAACTGTGGCAGTGCAGCCAAGTCTTGAGCTGATTGAGGACTTCAGGAAGAGTAAAATGAGGGAAGACTCGTAGAGGAATCAGATGTGGAGAAAATGAGCAGCTAGAGTTCCTGGCTGTCAATATCTCTGAGGATCTAACCTGGTCCCAACATATCGATGCAGCTATAAAGAAGGCAAGACAGCAGCTATATTTATGCAGGAGTTTGAGGGTTGTCACCTAAATCACTTGAAAACTTCTATAGATGTACTGTGGAGAGCATCCTGACTAGCTGCATCACCATCTGGTATGGGGGTTGTGATGGTGGCTACTGCACAGGATCGTAATAAGCTGCAGAAAGTTGTAAAATTAGTCATCTCCATCATGGGCACTAGCCTCGGTAGTATCCAGGACACCTTCAAGGAGCAGTACCTCAGAAAAGCAGCTTCCATCATCTAGGACCCTCAGGACATACATACACTTCGGGTTGTTTTGTTTAATTATCATTGTACTGTTGCTGTAAAGTTAACAAATTTCACAACATATGCTGGTGATATTAAACCTGATTCTGATTCTTACTGAATCTGTGGCCTTTGAATCACCTTGTAGGTTCTCCTTCATGTGGATTCCTTGGTGTTTGCCCTCATCAATTTCTTCAACCACCTGTTATCCCATTCTCGTAATCCCCTTTCCACTGGTATCCTGCCAGAGAATTTCACTAAAGGGATTGCATAAAAACTTGGACAGGAAACTCTCCTCACCAGCCCATCCCCAGTGTGACTTTTACATCTTTCCTGCTACTGAAGAGCTTATGGTCTGATGGCTGCCATTTTGTTTGAAGCAAGAATGCAAAGTGCTGCCTCCTGGCATGGCTGACAGTGCCTGTGGCAGATCAGGAGGGTGTAAGGGTGAGAATAATTTATCCTGCAGTAATCTTCCCTTCTCCGGGAACTTTTACAAATGTTGCCATTTCCCAGATGCTTGCAAGTAATTCTGTTGTAGAGGATGCAGCACTTTGGCCCCTGGTCTTCTGAAGATGGCTGCTTTCTTTTGGACACGTCCACATGGATGCATATTTCATGATAGAGAATTTCCTCTTCCACCTCCCTCCTGGCCTGTCTTTCCATGGTGGACAACTCTCACCTGGATCAAACATGTGCCTCCCAGGGCCTCCAGGCAGCCTCTAAGGTGAAAGGGAGTGATGTAACATAACCACTTTTGCTGACAGCACAAGAGCTGGGTGGGAAGGTGGGCTGAGAGGAGTTAGACAGATTAAACAAATTGGTTGCAAATGGAAATATAATTGGGAAAAGTGAAGTCATTTACTTTGGTCATTTCACCCTGGTTCAGAGAAATGTTGGCTTGCTTTTATATACATTATATGATTATATACGTTATATACATGTATATAGTTAAATGACAATAAACGTGACTTGACTTGGTGACTTTGGTAGGGAGAACAGAAAACTGAATTGTTAAGTAGTAAGGAAACAAGTAAATATTGGCCTACAGAGGGGTAGTATGCTGGTTTACAAATAGAAAATAAATTAGTCAGCTCCAACAGTTAGTAGGATGGTGTATAATGTATTGCAAGGAGATTGGAGGCCAAAGTAAGGTAGTTTTGCTGAGATTAATAGAATGTTGGTGAGATCACACCTGAAATTTTAGTCTTTGGACCTACGGGAATCCGGCATAGATTCACTGCATGGATTCCTGTGTTGAGGGAGAAGTTGTATGAGGGAAAATTGATCTTCACTCAAAAGAGTTTGAAAGAATGAGATGCAAAGCCTTACCTCAACTGTAATTTTGCTAATTTTGCGATGAGAGCTTTGCCATGATAGGCCAGGTCATTCAATCCCGTCCTGTTTCTGGGGTCACTGACCTCACTCCCAGCTACCCCCAAGGCTTGCTGCCTACCTCCTCATACAATCCTAGAGCCCAGGCTCACCTCAGCTAGTTGAAGACCCCACAAAGCCAACCAATCACGTCCCTGGACTGGAGCAACGAGCTGGAGTGTGTTATGACATGTGTATTAAAAAGATAGTTATTCTGGTAAGACTGTACATATATGATTTAATCGTAGTGTCCAATGTTTAAAACATATAAAATACTACCATCCTAAACATATAAAATATGTTCAAGCCTTTTAATCTGTTCCCCACCCCAAAAAGGAAAATGCTTACCAACTTTAGGAAATTAATTCAGTAAATAAAAGTAAATGTTTATTTTCTATACTTTTGTCTATCTTGTCCGCAACTCAGCTGCAATTTTTATTTGAAGCTCGTCATGCAATTAAAACAGCCTTAATGAGGGGTTATCTCACTCAACAATTTTGAGAAGAATTGAAAGACGAATACTGAATTGCTCTTTTCTTTGGCAGGCCAATGAAGAACTGGCTAAGGGTAGGCTACTTAGGTTTGAGGTAAAGGATTTTTTTTCTCACTACAAAGAAGTTTCTAAGTCTTTGGAATCCTCTGTCAATGGTGGGTTTTTTGTTGGCAGTATTAGATTGATAGATTTCTGAACATTAAGGGGATCAGACAGGAGCACACCTGAAGGGCTGAGTGGCCTACCCCTATTTCTATTTCTTATACTTTTGGGCTTATAGAATTGATTTTAAAGCTTAAGACAAAGATGGATTTTGAGCCAAAGCTTTAGAGAAATGTCCCCCTGTGCTCTCCATTTACTTGTGTCCCATCTTCTTTCTTCACATTTACAACTGAAACCTGATAAATGCACAGAACTTGCCAATAATTTTATTCCTTGGATCAAAATTATGTTTGGAGAGGGATTTCTTTGAAAACTGCAGATAAAGGTGGCCAATTTCCAAATCTTTGAACTCGAGCCCATGTAATCACTCATCAATTCAATCTAAACAAAAATAATATAAGCATAACAAAAACATACTACACAAAAGTGATGAGACTCTTGAACTGTGCTGCTGTTTCTGGATACAAATTGGCAATAAGGAGTCTCTGTTGAGCATAAAGAACATATGTTTTAAGCAACATTTTATTCTTGCATCAACATTGAACTACATGAGTCATTGCGACAAGGTTTGGTATATTGGACCTAAGTGTTTCACTTAGGCAAGTTCAAACTCAGTGAATATTCTGGAAATCCCTTCCTAATGCACATTCCAGTGCCAGTGATCGAGCCTATTCAAGACTGAAAGCCATTGATTATTGATCACTGAAGGGAAATATGAGGATTGCCTGGAAAGTGGACACAAGGCACAGGATTAGCCACAATTTTGTTGAATGGCAGAGCAACTTTAAAGATGGTAGCTTTGTTCTGCCACCATTCCTTATATTATTAAAGTATCCTGATCCTGATGCAGAGTCTTAACCCAAAACATCATTTGATTCCAAGTATTTGGTTTATTGATCATTACAGAATGTCTCTCTGGTGCTTCCCGCTCCCTCTGCTCTCCCTTACCATTTCCCAGCCATGATTCCCCTCTCGTGCCCCCTTCCCACTCTCAGTCCATAACAGAGACCCATATCAGAATCAGGTTTATCATCAATCACATAGGTCATGAAATTTGTTTTGTTTTTTTGTGGCATCAGTACAGTACATACATACCCCATTGCTTCCACAGATGCTGCTTGATCTCTTGAGTTTCTCCAGTTTGTTTTTGTGCTCCGGATTCCAGTACGGTATCTGCAATCTCTGATATCTCTGTCTCTCTTCTGAAATGATCAGTTTTGTTCCACGCTGGCTGAGATGTGTGACAATAAACCAAAAGGACCTCTGTCCAAATTTCCCCTCCATTCTGATTGGCAAGGTGGCACATGGAGGGTTATGGGTGCAAACCTGTGCTTCTTCCTATCACCAGCGCAGGAATACCATCAATCTGGCCCATCACCGCCACCTAGTGGGAGTGAACATTCATCAAAATCTTCACTCAGTGAAGAAGATATCATTCTATCCTGGCTTTGAATTGCAAATTGTGGCATTAAACATCAGATTTTACCTCTAGCTGTGTTTGGACAGAGCTGTACAATGCAGAAAGAAAGCATTTAATCCATTATGTACTCCTTGGTAAATCACCCTCTTTCCCCACCCTCTTCCCATAGAGGCACAGCACTGAATATAGCTTGGGAGCCTAAGACTTTTGCACAGTACAGTAGTAATTTTATGTATTGCACTGTACTGCTGCCACAAAAAAAAACACAAGTTTCATGACATATGTGAGTGATGATAAAGCTGATTCTGATATGGGTCTCTATTGTGGACTGAGAGTGGGAGGGGAGCACGAGAGGGGAATCACGGTTGGGAAAGGGGGCAGGCAGCGGGAAGCACCAGACAGACATTAAGTAATAATCAGTAAACCAATTGTTTGGAATCGTGACCTTGCCTGGTGTCTCAGGGCTGGGTGTGTCACCCACTGATGCCACGCCCCCCCCACCCCTGGCACTCCTTCTCTGCCACCTGTCCCGCACCCACCCTGCTGTGCTCCACCCGCATCATTCCCAATACCCTTTCCTCCCACCAGATTTACAAACTTGCTCTCCACTCCACATTGATAAAATTCTTATGCACCTTGGCTATGTATGTGTGTCCAAGTCTTTTGCGCAGTATTGTAGTTATCCAAATCGATTTCAAGTATTATACTGAATTCCGTTCTACTGTTCATTTCAGGTGGGAAATTCCAGATCACGACAATTAGCTGTGTCTAAAAGAAATTACCCTCATCACCCATTGTGATCCTTTCATCAATGGAATTGATAGTGCTGGCCTTGTGATGGCCAGGCAGACATGGGAAATGTGAAAAGCCAATTTTGCTTTAAGAACAGAAACCATTTACAGCGGTGTCTTGATAATTCTGCATAAAATGCTAAGGATGGATGAAGGTTGATTGGAGGATCAACTATTCGAAGAATCCTCGAAACACTCTGGAAAAATGGTAAGAATATTTCTCACATTGCCTCACTTTAAGTTTCAATAGGTTTTTGGTGAGACCCTCTAGCATTCTGCATTATATTAGTCCACACCTGAAGGAGATTAGCAAAATAGGCAGACTTTTTAGCAGCAATCCAGCAGTGTCATTGTCAATTTTTATTCCAGATTTATACTTGAAATTAAATTCCTTAGCAGCAATTGTGGGATTCAAATTCATGTCTCTGCACAGATAATCCAAGACTTTGGATGCTGATCCAGAAACTTCATCACTAGGACTGCTGCATCTTCAAGCACATGTGAGTATATAAGTAAGCTGATATTTCAAAGCAGCTATGTCAGAAGTGCTATCTTATTAGAAGTGTCCATCATTTGGGCATGGCATTAAAACAAGGTTTAGTTAGTTCAGGTGAAGACAAAAGATCCCATGGCATGAATTAAAAAGTGAAGGGGGCTTATTTGGTTTTGACTGGTGTGGGAAATTGATGTAAATTGGTGCAAATTAGCTGACACACTTGCGCTAATCATAATATTTGAACATGTCATAGGACGTGAAAGAATTTGAAGCAATTGAAGAAAATTCCAAAGTGCCCAATTCTTACACTAAAAATTTGCCCTCTTTACTGGTGTACACTATTCACAAAATGCACTGCACTTGCTTGCCCAGAATACTTTCAAAAGCCACAACCTCTAAGTAGGGCAACGGCAGCAGGTGTGGGGGAACATCATCCCCTGTCGGTTTCCATCTAAGTATTCCCACCATCTTGACTTAGGAATATGTTGTGGTTTCTTCATCGGCACTAAATCCTGGAACACTCTCCCCAGAAGCACTGTAGAAGATCTCAAGTAGTTCAAGAAAGTGGCCCACCCACTTATTCTTAAAGGCAACCAGGGATATGCAATAAATGCTGCCATTCTGTGGGCGAATGAAAAAGAACAGGCTTGCCCTTCTTAATCTTTGGACTGCTACCAGGTCTAGAGAATTGAGTGACATTCTGGCCAGCAAGTCATTTTTTGTGTGGAGCTTACTCACTCTGACACTCATCCAAATGTGGTGGCGTGGTGGTTAAATTCTTGAACCTCAGAAGTCTGGGCAATTGATTTAGAGGCAGGAGTTTGAATTGCATTGAGACAATAATTCACATAAGTAAATAATCTGAAACTTAATAAAAGCTAGTATCAGATATGGTGACCATGAAATTATTGGATTGTGGTTCACCAATGTCCCAGAGGGACGGAAATCTGCATTTCTTACCTGGTCTTCCCTGTAAGTGACTCCAGTCCCACAGCAATGTAGTTGACACTCAATTCGCCCTCTGAAATGGTCCAGAAAGTCACTCCATACAGGGGCAGCAGCGCTAGTGACCAGGGTATAATCTGCTGCTGTATGTATGGAGTTTGCACGTTCTCACTTTGATGATGTGGTCCTTCAGGTGCTGTGGTTTTCCCTCACTTCCCAAAGACATGCTGGAAGATAAATTAGCTGCTGTAAATTGCACTCTCTCTAAGTGGGTGGTGGGAGAGTCAGAGAGATGGGCTAGTGGGAGAGAATCAGTTTTAGGGAAATGTGGGGAGCTGGGATAGATAGGTGTGCCATGCTTATTGTGTTACTGAATTTACATTCTTTGAAACTTAGAATGTAATTGAAAATCATGGACCTATTATGAGGACTGAGAATCCACAATTTTCCCTCTGGGTCCAGATGCACTAACATGTAGATGAACCCAGACATGGCAGTTGGAATCCGATTCCGTGCAATGCACATCTGGACGGTACTTCTGTAATTTTCATCTGTGTATGAAAATGTCTCTTGGCTTACCATGAAACATCTAGCTAATAAACCAGCTTATATCTATGGACTTGAGTTTTGCCATGTGATTGTAATGTCCAAACAATTTTACCATAAGATAACACAGTCCAGGATTGCCTGTATGATTTATGATTTGCAACAAAAGTTCCTCCTTCTGAGCTGAACTTATTGGGACTTGAGCATCATCAGTTAGTTGGAAGGGAAAAGTGTGGTTCGGGTCACTTTCAGGACATTCCAAAACATTTTATGGGCAATGAGATAAAAGCAGAAATTGCTCAGGATGTCAGGCAGCATCTCTGGAAAGAGAAGCAGAGTTAATATTCTCTTCCCACAGATGTTGCCTGACCTGCTAAATATTTTCAGCATGTTCTGCTTTTATTTACTATTTCTAACATTTGCAGAATTTTTTTGAATTTTACTTACGGCTGGTCTAGCAACGGAGGTGGACCATGAAGGCAATTGGTAAAGACAAGACCAGATGTTGCTTTGCCAGAGCTGATTTATTTCACAGCAATGTGCAGAGCAACTGTTATTATTTTGTTTACCCAGTTTTAACAGTACAGCTTTTCCACGCATTTCCCTTTGATCTGACTTCAAGTATCATTGCTCTATCCATCCAGGTACCTGAACAAGTTCAGAATAAGTACAGTCGCTACAGGTGAAAACATGAAATACTTTCTATCTAAGAACTGCTCTTGGAATCATCAGTGGGTGAACACTAAATGCATTAGTATGATATTCTGTTGTATGGTAATTTAGGCTATCCATTGACAAACAAAAAGTCAAAGTCAAGTTTACGGTCACATGCACAACGAGTACATGTCTGCACAGGTGCAATGAAAAATCACTTGCAGCAACATCACAGGCACTTAGCATCATATACAGTACGCAGCATCCACAAGTAAAACATAGATTATGCGCAATTGTTACAAGAGTGAACAGAATTAGAACAAAAATTAAAAAGTCTATTTTAATGCAAAGTGATCAAAGTCATCATAGTGTTGCTAAACTGTAGTGTTTAGGGTTTTGCCAGTTGGTTCAAGAACCATATGGTTGAAGGGAAGTAGCTGGTCTTGAACTTAGTGGTTCAATAACACCATGTGCATTTGCACTCACTGATACAGTATTACCAACAGTCAATGTTGGCTTCATCTCTGAGGACATTGAATCCACTAGATCTCTTAGTTCCCTCACTGTTTCCCATTTCCTATCTGTATTCATCTTGGATTAGCTTAATCAATCTGACAGCTAAAACCTGCTATAAAATTACAAGAACTATTTTGTCCCTATTTTCCTCAAGTCTATCTTGAAGATTAAGTACTACTCTTTACAAAAAGAATTCTTAGCCTCAGAATCACAGAACAGTTTCCCTGTACTTTGTTCTCATTCTGGAGTCTCTGATGCCTGGGTAATACAAGCAGGATAATAGTCAGTTTGTAAATAACTAGGTATAGCCACAGAGAACGCAAGCTTTGAAATATAACAACACATTGAAGTGCAGTAAATTAAGTACAAATATGATCATTGTTTAGAGAGAATAGATTTTCTTTATAAACCTAGAGAATTTAGTAGCTTTGTGGGGCTTTTTAATATTGCTGATTATTTGAGACATATTACTCTTTAATCACATCTTTGTGTTTATTGAAAGTTTTGCTCCAATGGATATTTTTGGTAAAGAGAGAAATTCTTAGCAGTATTTTACTAAATGGATTCATATAAACAAAATAAATCATCATATTAAAATGTTAATTAGTCAAGAGTCATTTAAGGATTATATGTTGTCTTTTCAGATGATGAGAAGCATACACTGAAAAATTAGAAGGCAATGAAAAATGTTTGTCTCACTAAGCAACCACAGTTTTATCAGATGTTCCTGTTCGTTTGAGAAATAATCATCCAACACTAAAATTAGAAACAGATTTAGGTTCAGATAGAAGTTTTAAACCACAACAGAACATTTCAATAGCCAAGTCCATGCCATATAAAGAGATAGCTTGAGTCTCACCAACAAGGGTTTCATGTTAAAAGATGAGCTCATTATTAATAGGATCCCAGCACTTTGTAGGTATCTTGAGTTGACCTTTATCAATAACCATCACTAAAGCAAAGCAAACAGACTCCTGGGGGCTTCCTTGTAAATGACAACAGTCTTTTTTACAAGTCTTCATTGGAATTAATTTTCACCATGCATATTTGCAATACTTGAGGTGTAAAAATATTTTTCTTCAAGATTTTGTTCCATTCAGGAAGTGAAGGTCCAAGGGTTGGCAACATTACTGAGCAGTGTTTTACCCCTCAGGCAAATTATAATGTAGGTTAATCAAAAGCATGGCTGGTTGGGCGTGTAATGGGAGAGTAAATGGAAGGAAGTGATGGTGAGTGTGTGAGTCGGGGTGGAGGTAGAAAGGGGCCGATCAAAGTAACCTCGGGGACAATCTTTACACCTCCTGGATCCTTTAGTTTTTTCATTTTTCCCTTCTCTTCTTTGCAACTGATCTTCATCCTCCTCCTCTCTCCCTTTCCCTCTCTCCGCCTTCTTCTCCCCCACCCCCTCTGCCCCACCACCCTTTCCCCTCTCCCCCTTCTCCCCCACCCCCTCTGCCCCTCCACCCTTTTCCCTGTCCCCCTTCTTCTCCCCTCCTCCTCCCCTCCTCTCCCTTTCTCCCTCTCACCCTCTCCCACCTCTTCCCCCTCCTTCCTGCTAATCCCCACTTCCCTCCTCCCCTTCCCATTCTCCCCTCTCCCCCTCACCCTCTCCCTCTTCCCATCCCACCTCTTCTCCCTCCCTTTCCCTTCCTCCCCACTCCTCCCCATTCTCGCCCCTTCTCCTCCTCCCCTCTTCATCCTACCCCTTCTCCCTCCCTCCCTCCCCTCCTTCTCCACCTTCTTCCCCTCTCCCACCTCTTTCCCCTCCCTACTCCTCCTCCCCTCTTCCCACTTCTCCACTTCCCTTTCCCCTCTCCCATCTCTTCCCATTCCCTACCCCCTCCTTCCCCCTCTCACCTCTCCTCCTCCCCCTTTCTCGCTGCATCGCCCTTCCTGCAGGACCTACAGCAGCACAGTGCAGGTTAAGTACGATGCTGTCTGCGTGGAGTCTGCACGTTCTGCCTGTGACCGCATGAGTTTCTCTCAGGTGCCTCAGTTTCCTCCCATGTCCCAAAGATGTGTCGGTTGTTATGTCGTTTGGTTGCAGTAATTTGTTCCTCGTGCGTAAGTGAGTGGTAGAATCTGGGGAGGGTTGATGGAGAGAATGAAGAAAAGGGTTAGAGTGGGATTTGTGTAAATGAATGGTTGATAGTCAGTACAGACTCACTGGGCTGAAGGGCCTGTTTCTATGTTTCCTTCTGGAGACTGTTTAAATGCATCATTTGGACTTTCTCAAAGATTTTTAGTTAAGAGGAGGATGCTAGGATGCAGCATTGTGTTGATCCTTACACCCAAAAACCTACTGTGAGTCGCCAGCATAATCTGGCTCTGCCATCTATTAGACCATAAGACCACTAGATATGGGAGCAGAATTAAGCCATTTGGCCCAACAAGTCTGCTCCACCATTCAATCATGGGTGATCCTTTTTTTCCCCTCCTCAATCCCGTTTTCCGGCCTTCTCCCTGTAATCTTTGATGCCGTGTCCAGTCAAGAACCTATCAATCTCTGGCTTAAATACACCCAACGACCTAGCCTCCACAGCTGCACGTGATAACAAATTCCACAAATTCATCACTCACTGGCTAAAGAAATTTCTCTGTATCTCTGTTTTAAATGGATGCCCCTCTATCCTGAAGCTGTGCCCTCTTGTCCTAGACTCCCCCACCATGGGAAACATCCTCTTCACATCTACTCTGTCTAGGCCTTTTAACATTCAAAAGGTTTCAATGAGATCCTCCCTCATCGTTCTAAATATCAAGTACAGACCCAGAGCCATCAATCATTCCTATATGATAACCTTTTAATTCCCAGAATCATCCTTGTGAACTGCCTCTGGACCCTCTCCAATGCCAGCACATCTTCTTTTAGATGTGGAACACAAAATTGTTCACAATACTCAAGGTGAGGCCTCACCAGTGCCTTATAAAGCCTCAGCATCATGTCCCTGCTCTTGTATTCAAGACCTCTTGAAATAAATGCTAACATTGCATTTGCCTTCCTCACCACCACCTCAACCTGCAAGTTAACCTTCAGGGCGTTCCGTACAAGGACTCCCAAGTCCCTTTGCATCTCAGATTTTTGGATTTTCTCCTCATTTAGAAAATAGTCTGCACATTTATTTCTACTACCAAAGTGCATGACCATGCATTTTCCAACATTGTATTTCACTTGCCACTTTCTTGCCCATTCTCCAAATCTGTCTAAGTCCTTCTGCATCCGACCTGTTTCCTCAACACTACCTGCCTCTCCACCGATCTTCGTATCATCTACAAACTTGGCAACAAGGCCATCTATTCCATCATCTAAATTATTGACACACAGCATGAAAAGAAGTGGTCCCAACACCGACCCCTGCGGAACACCACTAGTCACTGGCAGCCAACCAGAAAAGGATCCTTTTATTCCCATTCACTGCCTCCTACCAATCAACCAACCCTCTAACCATGTTAGTAACTTTCCTGTAATTCCATGGGTTCTTAACTTGGTAAGCAGCCTCATGTGTGGTACCTTGTCAAAGGCCTTCTGAAAGCCCAAATATACAACATCCTCTATCTATCCTTCTTGTAATCTCCTAAAAGACTTCCAAAAGGTTCATCAGGCAAGATTTCCCCTCAAGGAAACCATGCTGACTTTGTCCTATTCTGTCCTGTGTCACCAAGTAGTCCCTAACCTCAACCCTAACAATTGACTCCAACAACTTCCCAACCACTGAGGTCAGGCTAACTGGTTTATAATTTCCTTTCTGCTGCCTGCCTCCTTTCTTAAAGAGTGAAGTGACATTTGCAATTTCCCAGTCCTCTGGAAACTTGCCAGAATCCAATGATTTTAAAAAGATCATTTCTAACGCCTCCACAATCTCTACTGCTAACTCTTTCAGAACACTGGGGTGCAGTTCATCTGGTCTGGGTGACCAATATATCCTTAGGTCTTTCAGCTTTTTGAGCACCTTCTCCCTGTAATAGTAACTGCACTCACTTCTCTTCCCTCACACCCTTCGACACCTGGCACACTGCCAGTATCTCCCACAATGAAGACTGATGCAAAATACTCATTTAGTTCATCTGCCACCTCCTTGTCCCCCATTATTATTTCTCCAGCCTCATTTTCTAGTGGTCCTATACCCACTCTCATCTCTCTGTTATTTTTTACAGACTTGAAAAAGCTTTTACTACCCACTTCTTTTAGTTGCTCTCTGTAGGTTCTTAAAAGCTTCCCAATCCTCCATCATTCTGCTAATTTTTGCTTTGTTGTATTGTGACAAGAATACACATAGATTAAGATGTTAGCTGTCCTGTGCTGGCACCAGTGGGATCAGCAGTTGGTCTGCCGCCTGTCTTCAGGAGAAAGAGAGATAAGGAAAACAATGGAGCAGCATTTGGAGATGTTAATGAAGGGACGGGAGAGAGTAACGGAAGGAGAGCTGTCAAGATCGGCTCCCCCTTTGAACCCTGAACTGTTTGAAGTGATGGACAGGCGATACCCCAGCAGGGGGATAAAAAGGGACAGGTTCATTAAGGCAGGACACACACGACACCCGAGGTAACGAGACCCTGGAAGCGGTGCGTCTCTCACAAGTCGGTGGGAAGTTTTGGAAGGCCGGTTGCGGGACCAGGCCATAGACGCACAGGGTGGAAAGGCACGATCAGCGGGAACCTGGTGTGTGTCCACCCTTGCCTGGGTGCCGGGTTCACCGCAGAGAAACGATCGTATCTGGAAACGGAGGGGTCACGGTCTGTGACCTCAGATGACATCACAAAGGACTCGCCCGAAAGCTGACTGCGAAGGTCTGTGTGGAAGCTGTTTTTGAATATTCATTCGTTTTGCTCTCTCTCTCCTTCCCCCCACTGTCCATCTCCCACGGCAGCAATTACTGCAAACTGAACTGAACTAAATTGAACTGAACTTTGCGTCACTTTGAAACTGGTCATTTACCCCTAGACAACGATAGAGCTCGATTGATCCTGTTATCTTAATTCTGTGTACATGTGTGTTTATCATTGCTGAACTGTTGCATTTATTATCCTTTTGATTAGAGTACTGTGTTGCTTGTTTCTTTAATAAAACTTTCTTAGTTCTAGTAATCCAGACTCCAACTGAGTGATCCATTTCTGCTGGTTTGGCAACCCAGTTACGGGGTATGTAACAGTATGCTCTCTCTTTTGTTTGTACATTAGCTTTGTCTTCCCCGGTTGTACTAGTTTGCCATTTCAGTACTATTTGTACTAATAGCCATGGTTGTACTATTTTGCCATTTCAGTATTTCTTCATTTTTGGAATACATCTGTCCTGCACTTCAAGTCAAGTCAAGTCACTTTTTATTGTCATTTCGACCATAACTGCTGGTACAGTACACAGTAAAAACAAGATAACATTTTTCAGGACCATGGTGCTACATGAAACGATACAAAAACTACACTGAACTACAGACCTACCCAGGACTGCATAAAGTGCACAAAACAGTGCAGGCATTACAATAAATAATAAACAAGACAACAGGCACAGTAGAGGGCGGTAGGTTGGTGTCAGTCCAGGCTCTGGGTATTGAGGAGTCTGATGGCTTGGGGGAAGAAACTGTTACATAGTCTGGTTGTGAGAGCCCGAATGCTTCGGTGTCTTTTGCCAGATGGCAGGAGGGAGAAGAGTTTGTATGAAGGGTGCGTGGGGTCCTTAATAATGCTGTTTGCTTTACAGATGCAGCGTGTGGTATAAATGTCTGTAATGGTGGGAAGAGAGACCCTGATGATCTTCTCAGCTGACCTCACTATCTGCTGCAGGGTCTGAGATCTGAGATGATGCAATTTCCGAACCAGGCAGTGATGCAGCTGCTCAGGATGCTCTCAATACAACCTCTGTAGAATGCGGTGAGGATGGGGGGTGGGAGATGGACTTTCTCAGCCTTCGCAGAAAGTAGAGACGTTGCTGGGCTTTCTTTTCTATGGAGCTGGTGTTGAGGGATCAGGTGAGATTCTCCACTAGGTGAACACCAAGAAATTTGGTGCTCTTAACGATCCCTACGGAGGAGTCGTCGATGTTCAGCGGAGAGTGGTCGCTCCGTGTCCTCCTGAAGTCAACAACCATCTCTTTTGTTTTCTTCACATTCAGAGACAGGTTGTTGGCTCTACACCAGTCTATTAGCCACTTCACCTCCTCTCTGTATGCTGACTCGTCGTTCTTGCTGATGAGACCCACCATGGTTGTGTTATCGGCGAACTTGATGATGTGGTTCGAGCTGTATGTTGCAGCACAGTCGTGGGTCAGCAGAGTGAATGGCAGAGGACTGAGCACACAGCCCTGGGGGGCTCCCATGCTCAGTGTGATGGTGTTGGAGATGCTGCTTCCAATCCGGACTGACTGAGGTCTAGGATCCAGTTGCAGAGGGAGGTGTTCAGGCCCAGTAGGCTCAGCTTTCCAATCAGTTTCTGAGGAATGATTGTATTGAATGCTGAACTGAAGTCTATGAACAGCATTTCGAATGTACGTTTCGAACTCTCCTCATTTTTCCTAGAAACTCACACCCTTGCTGTTCCACTGTCATCCTCACCAGCAGCTCCTTCTAATTTACTTTGGCCAACTCCTCTCTCATACCACTGTAATTTCCCTTACTCCACTGAAATACTGCTATGTCAGACTTTACTTTCTCCCTATCAAATTTCAAATTGAACTCAATCATATTGTGATCACTGGCTCCTAAGGGTTCCTTTACCTTAAACTCCCTAATCGCCTCTGGTTCATTACACAACACCCATTTCAGTATAGCTGATCCCCTAGTAGGCTCAACAACAAACTGCTCTAAAAAGCTATTCAATAAACTCACTCTCTTAAGATCCATTATCAACCTGATTTTCCCAATCAACATGTATGTTAAAATCTCCCATGACTATCATAACATCGCCCTTTTGACACGCCTTTTCTATTTCCTGTTGTAATCTGTGGCCCGCATCACAGACACTGTTTGGAGGCCATCAGGGTCCTTTTACCCTTGCAGTTTCTAAACTCAACCCACAAGGATTCAACATTTTCCAATCCTATGACACATCTTTCTACTGATTCGATGCCATTCTTTACCAGTGGAGCCACACCACTCCCTCTGCCTACCTTCCTATCCCTCCAATGTAATGTGTAACCTCAGACATTTAGCTCCCAACTACAACCATCCTTCTGCCACGATTCAGTGATGGCCACAACATCATATCTGACAATCTGTAATAATGCAACTCCTTGCATTAAGATACGACACTTTGAGTGCTGTATTTACTACCCCTTTTGATTTTGCATCCCTAACGCACTGATACTCACCCTACTGACTGCAATTTTGTCCTATCATCTGCCTGCCCTACCTGACAATCTGACTGCACGCTATCTTTGCTTTTTTACCATATGTCCTATCTTGAGTCCCTTCACTCCGGTTCCCACTCCCCGCCAAATTAGTTTAAACCCTCCTCAACAGCTCTAACAAACCTGCCTGCGAGAATATTGATCCCCCCCAGGTTCAGGTGCAACCCGTCACTTTTGAACAGGTCAAACCTCCCACAGAAGAGATCCCAATGATCCAAGAACCTGAAGCCCATCCCCCTGCACCAACTTCTCAGCCACGCATTAATTTGCCAAATTATCCTGTTTCTACCCTCACTGGTGCGTGGCACTGGTAGCAATCCAAAAGCTAGTATCCTGTAGGTCCTGCTTCTCATTTTCTGCCTAGCTCTCTAAATACTCTCTCCAGGACCTTCCTACGTCATTGGTACCAATATGTACCAAGCCATCTGGCTGCTCTCCTCCTTCTCTAAAATGCTGTGGACGCAATCTGAGATGTTCCTGACCCTGGCTCCTGGGTGTCCTGCTCACGTCTACAGAATCTCCTGTCTGTTCCCTGAGTATTGAGAACCCTGTTACTACTGTTCCCCTCTTCTCCCTCTTTCCCTTCTGCACCACGGACCCATGTTCAGTGCCAATAAGCTGGACTCCATGGCGTTCCCCTGGGAGATCATCCTCCACAATAGTATCCAAAATGGTATACTTATTATGGCTACAGGGGTGCTCTGCACTAACTGCCTATTCACATTTCCAGTTCTCCTGACAGTCACCTGCTTGCCTCTTGCAACTTCAGGGTGACTATTTCCCTGTAACTCTGATCCTAGTCATAGTCATAGTCATAGTCATACTTTATTGATCCCAGGGGAAATTGGTTTTCGTTACAGTTGCACCATAAATAATTAAATAGTAATAAAACCATAAATATTTAAATAGTAATATGTAAATTATGCCAGGAAATAAGTCCAGGACCAGCCTATTGGCTCAGGGTGTCTGACCCTCCAAGGGAGGAGTTGTAAAGTTTGATGGCCACAGGCAGGAATGACTTCCTATGACGCTCTGTGCTGCATCTCGGTGGGATGAGTCTCTGGCTGAATGTACTCCTGTGCCCACCCAGTACATTATGTAGTGGATGGGAGACATTGACCAAGATGGCATGCAACTTAGACAGCATCCTCTTTTCAGACACCACCGTGAGAGAGTCCAGTTCCATCCCCACAACATCACTGGCCTTACGAATGAGTTTGTTGATTCTGTTGGTGTCTGCTACCCTCAGCCTGCTGCCCCAGCACACAACAGCAAACATGATAGCACTGGCCACCACAGACTCATAGAACATCCTCAGCATCGTCGGGCAGATGTTAAAGGACCTCAGTCTCCCCAGGAAATAGAAACGGCTCTGGCCCTTCTTGTAGGCAGCCTCAGTGTTCTTTGACCAGTCCAGTTTATTGTCAATTCGTATCCCCAGATATTTGTAATCCTCCACCATGTCCACTCTGACCCCTGGATGGAAACAGGGGTCATTGGTGCCTTAGCTCTCCTCAGGTCTACCACCAGGTCTACCATTCTGCCTTGCTATCTAGTGATAAACGAAAGCTGGATGGCATTCCTTATTCAAGTAGTTTACAGGCCTTTCCTTCTCTTTAGCTGGATCATCAGTCAGTAAAAGCACAGTGAAAGATATAGCCTTGCCTGACCATATGGTACAAAATCAGAGCTGAACAGAGCTCATTTGTGTGGAATGCTGCAATGATTGTTTGAAATCTAGGTTCATTATCTCTTGAGGAGGTGAAAGTGAATCCATTTCTTCCAGAATATTTCTTTGTTGGTCCCAGCTGGATCAGAACATCTAAATGGTGAATACCTGTTGAAAGGCTATCAAAATCCCAGCTACCTTTATTCGGGATCCAGGAGTTGCATTCTTCATTGCATGAAATATGTTCTGTTGATTCCAGGTAAGTCTTGCATTGCTGTGTTTTGTGCATCTGCAAGGAGCTATGGCTGCTTTGTTCAAATCAAATCAAGTTTAATTATCATTCAAACCATATGTAGATACATTAACCTGCCAGTGTATCTTAGGGAAGAAACTGGACCACCTGAAGGAATCCCAAGTGGTCAGAAGGAGAATAGGCAAATTCTATACAGACTGTACCAGAGGACAGGATCGAACCTAGGTCTCTGCAGCTGTAAGGGAGCAGCACTACCTGCTGTGCCACCATACCACCCAATGTACTTCATACTGCTGGTGTATTTAGCTTCTTCATTCCATGTATAGGGTATCTCCTCTTTTTTTCACCATAGTAGTCCATAGCTATTCACTTTCTTCACAACTATTCTTGTTTCCGTCTTTTGTCTATACTGGTATGGTTAGTGCTCCTCAATGAAAGTGCTCCCACAGCTCTGTTGGGGAGGGAGTTCCAGGAGACAGACTTGATAATGATGAAGGATCAGCGATAGATTTCCCATCAGCCTGGTGGAGCAGAACCTGCAAGTGGTGGTGTTCCCATTCAACTACCGCCCTTGTCCTTCTTGATGGTAGGGATTGTGCATTTGGGCAGCACTGTCATGAGAACACAAGAAACAGGCAGAAGTTGGCCATTTGGTCTCTTAAGCTGGTAAACTGGCCCCACCATTCAATAAGACCACATTGGATCTGGTTGTGGCCTCCACTCCATTTTACTGCTTGTTCTCCAAATCCAAACACCAAATATATTCAATGACTGCCTCCACAGAGCGGCAAGACTTCATTCGGAGTTTGAGGAGATTTGGTATGTCAACAAAGACTCCAGCAAAATTCTACAGATGTACCGTGGAGAGCGTCGCGACTGGTTACATCACTAGCTAGTACGGAGGCTCCAATGCACAGGATCAGAAGATGCCGCAGAGGGTCTCCTTCATCGTGGGCATGACCCTCCCCACCATCAAGGACATCTTCAAAAGACAGTGCCTCAAGAAGGCAGCAGCCATCATTAACTACCCTCACCATAATGGACATGCCCTCTTCTCAATACCACCATCAGGGAGGAGGTAGAGGAGCCTGAAGACACATACTCAGTGATTCAGGAACAGCTTCTTCCCCTCTGTCATCAGATTTCTGACTGGACAATAAACCCATAAACACTACCTCAGTATTTTGCTCTCTTTTTGCACTATTTATTTGTTTTAATATACTGTATTTCTTATTGTGACTTATTTTTATGTCTGACACCACAAAACAATGAATTTCACAACATATGCCAGTGATAATAAACCCGATTCTCATCCTGACTGATTCATTCATAACCTCTGAGAGAAGAGATTCCTTACTATTGCCAAATGAAATAGGCAATTCCTTATTTTGAAATTATGTCCCTGGTTCCAGAAAACCCCACCAGAGGAAGTAATCTTCCAGCATCGTTCTGCCAAACTCCACTGGATACATCATGTTTCAATACAAGCCCTTTCATTCTGCAAAACTCACAGTAGAATGAAATGGCTTGGCAAGGAGATTGTCATTTGGCCCATTGAATCTGTACTGGCCCTATGCAAGAGTAGTCTGGCTAGTCCCACTGATTGAGTGATAGAGTACTACAGCACAGAAACACCTCTAGTTCATGCTGCCTGAATTTCTGCTTAGTCCCATCTATCTGCACCCAGACCATATCTCCCCAAATGCTTCCCATCCGTGTACCTATCTAAGCTTCTCCAGATGTGCTCTCTTCACATTATTAACATCATGGAGGATGTACTGGAGGCTAAAGACCCACACTCAACAGCTTCTTCCCCTCTGCCATTAGATTTCCGAATGGTCCATGAGCCCACGAAAAATACCTGGCTATTCCTCTTTTGCCCTATTTATTTATTTTTATCATTGTAACTTACAGTAATTTTATGTATTGCCCTGCACTGCAGCCACAAAACAACAAATTTCATAACGTACAGCAGTGATAATAAACCTGAATCTGATTCTACATGTTATGATTGAACCCACATCTACCACTTCCACTGGCAGCTCGTTCCACACCCATACCACCCTCTAAGTGAAGTTCCCCCTCAGATTCCCCTTAAATATTTCACCTTTCACCCAAACTTATGACCTCCAGTTCTAGTTTCAACCAACCTGAGGGTAAAAAGCCTTCACCCGATTTACACCTCTTATTATTTTATATACCTCTATAAGATCTCCCTTCGTTCTTCTACGGTCTAAGGAATGAAGTCCTAAACTATTCAACCTTTCCCTGTAACTCAGGTTTTCAAGTCCCAGCAACATCCTTGTAAATTTTCTTTGCACCCTTTCAAACTTATTGATATCCTTTCTGTAGGTGGCTGACGAGAACTACACGCAGTACTCTAAATTCAGCCTTACCCACATCTTATACAACTTCAACATTACATCCCAATTTCTGTACTCAATACATTGATTTATGAAGGCCAATCTGACAAAAGCTCTCTTTATGACCCTATCTACCTGCGATGCCACTTTCTGGGAATTATGGATCTGTATTCCCAGGTCCCTTTGTTCTACTGCACACCCTAAAGCCATACTGTTCACTGTGTAGAAGTCCTACCCTGGTTTGCTCTCCCAAAGTTCAACACCTCATATTTGTCTGCATTAAATTCTATCTGGCCGCTTCTCCCGTCAAGCTCTGAAGGCGACTCTCTCCGCCATGAGGAGGTACTTGGTGTCCCTATCCCAGACCCTTCCACACCTTCGGGACACTTTCTTCGCCATCTGTAATGGTCCTACCTGTTATTTCATCCTCCGTCGGATTCACGCCTGCAATCGCCATTTTTTTGACTTTGTCATGTTAGGCAAAGATCGCAAGATCCTACATCTACGGACTCCAGAGCCTGCCGGCCCTGACGTTAGCAGGCATGAACTTCAGATTGCGGCTCCTGCCACTGATCTCACCGGCTCCAACACCTCAGGGCATATTCAAAACCCGGACTCCAGCAACGACCATGGACACCTTCACAGCGATTGCACAACCACCAACTGCGACCCCAGCCTTGAACTCCAGGCCGAGTCTTTATGTGCTGCTGTTGTGACTCCCGTCTCCCCTTCCCCCATCAATACTCTGCAATCCCGTCTCCTTCAGATCCCATCGTCAACTCCTGGGTCCTCAGAGGCTCCATCTTCCTCTCACCCCAACCCTCCCCTCTCCACTGACACCCCCAGCCTCCCCCCTCCCCCCTCTGATCCCAGCTCTCATCCGTGCCGGGTCTTTACCATCCCCTCTGACCTTCAACTGTCGGAGGCAGAGCGCTCTGTTCTCAGTAAGGGCCTCACGTTTGTCCCCCTTCGCCCACACCTCAGCGAGTTCCGTGTTCGCCACGATGCGGAACTTTTCTTCCGCCGTCTCCAAGCCTACTTCTTCGGCAAGGATTCTTCCACCCCCACCGATGACCCCTTCTCCCGTCTTCAACCCTCCTCTTCTTCATGGATACCCCGCTCTGGTCTTCTGCCTGCTCTGGATCTCTTTATCGCTAACTGCCGACGGGACATCAACCGTCTCGACTTTACCGCACCTTGTCCCCATTCCAACCTCACTCCTTCGGAACGCTCTGCTCTCCACTCCCTCCGCACTAATCCTAACCTTATTATTAAACCCGCCGATAAGGGGGGTGCTGTTGTAGTCTGGCGTACTGACCTCTACCTTGCCGAGGCACAGCGACAACGCGGATACCTCCTCTTATTTACCCCTCGATCGTGACCCCACTAAGGAACACCAGGCCATTGTCTCCCACACCATCACCGACTTTATCCGCTCAGGGGATCTCCCATCCACTGCTACCAACCTTATAGTTCCCACACCCCGCACTTCCCGTTTCTACCTCCTACCCAAGATCCACAAACCTGCCTGTCCTGGCCGACCTATTGTCTCAGCTTGCTCCTGCCCCACCGAACTCGTTTCTGCATACCTCGACACTGTTTTATCACCCCTTGTTCAATCCCTTCCGACCTATGTTCGTGACACTTCTCACGCTCTTAAACTTTTCAATGATTTTAAGTTCCCTGGCCCCCACCGCTTTATTTTCACCATGGATGTCCAGTCCTTATATACTTCCATCCCCCATCAGGAAGGTCTCAAAGCTCTACGCTTCTTTTTGGATTCCAGACCTAATCAGTTCCCCTCTACCACCACTCTGCTCCGTCTAGCGGAATTAGTCCTTACTCTTAATAATTTCTCCTTTGGCTCCTCCCACTTCCTCCAAACTAAAGGTGTAGCTATGGGCACCCGTATGGGTCCTAGCTATGCCTGCCTTTTTGTTGGGTTTGTGAAACAATCTATGTTCCGTGCCTATTCTGGTATCTGTCCCCCACTTTTCCTTCGCTACATCGACGATTGCATTGGCGCTGCTTCCTGCACGCATGCAGAACTCGTTGACTTTATTAACTTTGCTTCCAACTTTCACCCTGCCCTCAAGTTTACCTGGTCCATTTCCGACACCTCCCTCCCCTTTCTAGATCTTTCTGTCTCTGTCTCTGGAGACAGCTTATCCACTGATGTCTACTATAAGCCTACTGACTCTCACAGCTATCTGGACTATTCCTCTTCTCACCCTGTCTCTTGCAAAAACGCCATCCCCTTCTCTCAATTCCTCCGTCTCCGCCGCATCTGCTGTCAGGATGAGGCTTTTCATTCTAGGACGAGGGAGATGTCTTCCTTTTTTAAAGAAAGGGGCTTCCCTTCTTCCACTATCAACTCTGCTCTTAAGCACATCTCCCCCATTTCACGTACATCTGCTCTCACTCCATCCTCCCGCCACCCCACTGGGAATAGGGTTCCCCTGATCCTCACCTACCACCCCACCAGCCTCCGGGTCCAACATATTATTCTCCGTAACTTCCGCCACCTCCAACGGGATCCCACCACTAAGCACATCTTTCCCTCCCCCCCCGGCATTCCGCAGGGATCGCTCCCTACGCAACTCCCTTGTCCATTCGTCCCCCCCATCCCTCCCCACTGATCTCCCTCCTGGCACTTATCCATGTAAGCGGAACAAGTGCTACACATGCCCTTACACTTCCTCCCTTACCACCATTCAGGGCCCCAAACAGTCCTTCCAGGTGAGGCAACATTTCACCTGTGAGTTGACTGGGGTGATATACTGTGTCCGGTGCTCCCGATGTGGCCTTTTATATATTGGCGAGACCCGACGCAGACTGGGAGACCGCTTTGCTGAACATCTACGCTCTGTCCGCCAGGGAAAGCAGGATCTCCCAGTGGCCACACATTTTAATTCCACATCCCATTCCCATTCTGACATGTCTATCCACGGTCTCCTCTACTGTAAAGATGAAGCCACACTCAGGTTGGAGGAACAACACCTTATATTCCGTCTGGGTAGCCTCCAACCTGATGGCATGAACATCGACTTCTCTAACTTCCGCTAAGGCCCCACCTCCCCCTTGTACCCCATCTGTTACTTATTTTTATGCAAACATTCTTTCTCTCACTCTCTTTTTTCTCCCTCTGTCCCTCTGAATATACCTCTTGCCCATCCTCTGGGTCCCCCCCCCCCTTGTCTTTCTTCCCGGACCTCCTGTCCCATGATCCTCTCATATCCCTTTTGCCTATCACCTGTCCAGCTCTTGGCTCCATCCCTCCCCCTCCTGTCTTCTCCTATCATTTTGGATCTCCCCCTCCCCCTCCCACTTTCAAATCCCTTACTCACTCTTCCTTCAGTTAGTCCTGACGAAGGGTCTCGGCCTGAAACATCGACTGCACCTCTTCCTAGAGATGCTGCCTGGCCTGCTGCATTCACCAGCAACTTTTATGTGTGTTGCTGGCATTTTAAACTCATTTTCCTAGCTGGTTGAGCAGCCTCACCTTCTCTCCATGGTCCTCACACTCCTTCCTTTCAGATAATTATCCAGCTCCCTTTTGAGCACTGCAATGGAAATTGTCTCCACCAGTACGACAACAGCGCGTTCCAGAACCTAACCAATTACAGTGCAAAAGCAATGTTTCCTCATGCCACTTTGTTTCATTTGCTGATCACCTTTACTCTGTGTCCCCTAGCTCCCGATGCCTTCTCCACCTGCACCAAAAGTGTGTATCTATCTACTATTTTGTCTAAACCCTTCATGGTTTTAAATATCGTCACCAGATCGCCTCAGAATTTCCTCTGTTCCATGAAGACCCATCCAGCTTCTCCAGTTCAGTTCATCTACATAATTAAGCCCCTAACCTCTGGAATAATTTTGGCAAATCTCTTCTGCAACCTCTTTAAAGCCTTCTCATCTTTCACAAACTATGACACCCAAAATTGGACACAATACTCCAGTTGTGATTAAAGCACTGCTTTATAAGAGGTTCATCATAATTTATATTGCTCCATTAAGAACTGGCCCTAGCTGCTCAATCGTTCTAAGAAAATCCGCTCTTCCTAGGTAATGACCCAGTGAACCTTTTCTAAATTGTCTCCTATGCAACTATGTCTCTCGTAAAATGGGACTAAAATTATTTACAATAATCTCAACATCTCCAGAATCAAAATCAGGCTTAATATCATTGGCATATGTTGTGAAATTTGTTAACTTTGTGGCAGCAGTCCAATTCAATACATGATAAATATAGAAAAAAACTGAATTGCAGTAAGTATATATATGTATATTAGATAGTTAAATTAAAATAGTAGTGCAAAAACAGAAATTAAAGAAGTAGTGAGGTAGTATCCATGGGTTCAATGTCCATTTAGGAATTGGATGACAGAGGGGAAGAAGCTGTTCCTGAATCACTGAGTGTGTGCCTTCAGGCTTCTGTATCTCCTTCCCGATTGTAATACTGAGAACAGGGCATGACCTGGGTGATGAGGATCCTTAATAATGGATGCCGCCTTTCTGAGGCACTGGTTCTTGAAGATGTCTTGGATACCACAGAGGCTAGCACCCATGATGAAGCTGACTAATTTTACCATACATCAACCACTTTGTATTAAAGACCAATATTCCTTTTCCCTCCTATTACTTTCTGGAGTTGAATGTTAAATTTCTGTGTTTCATCTACGAGGATACCCCAATCCCTTTGTTCAGCAGCATTCTATAGTTATTTTAGCTTGGGCAAATACATTTTGTAGTAGGTGGTTTTTGGAGGCACTGTGTACTGGTGATGGAGGAGGTGAATATTTTGATGGTGGATGGGTTATCAACCCAAGTGGGCTGATTTTCTTTTCAATAAGACTAGCTTTATTTGTCACACGTGCATCAAAACATTGAAACATACAATGAAATGCATCGTCCACGCCAACAACCAACTCAGTCCGCAGATGTATTAAGGGGCAGCCTTCAAGTGTCACCATGCATCCAGCGGCAACATTGCATGCCCACAACTTACTAACCTTAACCCATACATCTTTGGATTGTGGAAAGAAACCAGAGCACCCAGGGGAAATCCACACAGTCACGGGCCGAATGTACAACCTCCTTACAGACAGTGGTGAGAATTGAACCCCAATCACTAGTGCTATACAGCTTTACACGAGACACTACCATGCCACCTGGCCTCAGTGGTGTTGTGCTTCTTGAGAGTACTTGGCAATCAGCCATGAACGTGTCATGGTTGAACATCAACAACTCCCTGGACTGTTTCTTAACACTTGAAGAAGTGGCTGTTTTACGTTCAAAGATAGATGGGAATATGTAATAAAGCACACCAATTCTTTTTGGGAGCACACATCAAAATAGGTAAATGGCGCATGAGGTTAATAACTGCCTGTAATTGCTCTTTGGATCACAAGAGGCTGCAGATGTCAGAAATCTGGAGCAACATGCAGACCTCAGTGGGTCGGGCAGCAGTTATGGGGGGAAGTGGGCAGTACATATCTCGGTCGAGACCCTTCATCGTATCTCTGGACTGTAATATCCACGTTGGTGAGGTTTTATATGGCAGAATATATCATCATGCTGTTGTATTTCAGACTGGTCACAACATAATTATAGGTCAATAAAAAGCAGTAACACATTCCTGCCACTCTGAAAAACAATTTGCTGCTTCTTGGGAAATGTTGAGACAATGTTGAAACTGAAACCCAGTGTGGTTTCTCCATCTAATTTGAGCAGGGATATTTAAGCTGTTTTGTGAGACGCAGTATTATTCTCAGTATTTCCCCCACTGCCTCAAGAACTTGTGTTTTAAAGTGGTTCAGTTTCTCTTGTTCACCATGTGGGGCACAAAAAAATGGGTGGGCAGCTTCCTGGGTCAGCATATAAAATAGTTCATCTGGTGTGTCAAACCTGAACTCTAGGGAATAGGCACAATTCACTCCTCTTCCAAGTTTGGCAAAATTCTGAAAATTAAATTTTGCTCAACAGACAACCTGCTGGAAGAACAAAATCCCTGATGGGATTCAACCCAACATCGGCAATTCCTTTCCTCCCACAGGTGCTGCTCAGCCTGCCGAATCCCTCTAGTAGATAGTGTGTTGCTCCACATTCCAGCATCTAAAGTCTCTTGCATCTCCATTTAGCTTTGCTCTCTATACTGTACTTGTTCGTCTAGTTATCTCAAGGTTGCTAGTTCGAGCCTCAGCTGTGGCAGCGTGTTTGTGTCCTTGAGCAAGGCACTTAACCACACATTGCTCTAGAGTCTGTGGGAGGACTGGCGCCCCACACAGACTTCCAATCTGCACCTTGTAAGGCATGAAAATGCCCAACGCAGGCCTCTCATGGTCTGGTCTCATGGTCTCATGGTCTTGAATAAGGAGATTTCTAACTGGGATTTTTCCTTCCAAAGGATCTGGAATTTTCCTTTGGTTCAAAAGAACTTCATCCATGATAAGGTTGCAAATCTTAAGGAAACAATCTTGTCTTATTTCCAAACCTAAATAATTGCTGTCTTTCTGGCTATTGTCTTGAAATTCATAAAATCTTGATCTTTTGTTTTTTAAACTCAATATTCAGACTAGTTTACTTAACTGTTATCACAAAGATGAGAAAATCTGCAAAGGTCATCTGCTGGAAATCTGCTGGAGATCCAAAGGTATGCACACAAAATGGTGGAAGAACTCAACAAGCCAAGCAGCATCTATGGAAAAGAATAAACAGCTGATGTTTTCAGGCCGGGACCCTTCTTCAGGACTGGAAAGAAAGGGGAGAAGTCAGAGTAAGAGGTGGGGGGGAGGGAAAGAAGAAGTGGGTGGCAGGTGATCAGTGAAACCAGGAGAGGGGGAGGGGGTGAAGTAAAGAGTTGGGAAGTTGAAAGGTGAAAGAGATTAAGGGCTAGAGGAGGGGGAGTCTGATAGGACAGGACAGAAGACCATGGAAGAAAGGGAAGGGGGAGGAGCACCAGGGAGAGGTAATGGGCCATTACTCTCTTTTTGATTATTTTTGGCAATTGCTAACACTAGGCAGCAAATTGAAGCGACCTATCAACCTATCAGCAGATCTTTGGGGTGTGTCACAAAACATGAGCATCATGGGGAAACCCATGTAGTTACAGGGAGAACATGCAAATAGACCCTCATCCCGGGAGCTGTGAGGCAGTAGCAGCATTGTGCACACAATAAAACACCGTACAATTAGAGAGCAAGTGATCAAGGAATAAACTCTAAACTAGAAATGCAGACCGGTTGAAATCAAGTTAGATGAATTTCTTAAGTCTGGAGTTCCACCCAAAAGCAGAATTTCAGAAACAGAAGCAAAAGTTGGTCATTCGGTCCATATGCCAGGGCACCATGGTCGCGTGGCACTATTACAGCGTGGCATCGGAGTTCAATTCTGGCAGCCTTTGTAAGTTTATACGTTCTCCCCGTGACCATGTGGGTTTCCTCCAGGTGCTCTGGTTTCCTCCCACAGTCCAAAGACGTAGGGGTTGGTAGGTTAATTGGTCATTGTAAGTTGTCCGTGATTAGCCCGGGTTGCTGGGCAGTGTGGCCTGTTTGGCCGGTAGGGCCTGTTCTGCGGTAAATAAAAATCTGACATTCAATAAGATCATTGCTGCTATTTTACCTTAGCATCACTAATCCCTTTCCATATCTACAGACCTAAAGGAAAAGTACATCAGTTTTCAAGTCTGACTGAAAGTCAAGCTTAATCGGACTGAACCTGCCCACATAGGTTACACGTCATGCCTATGTCTTGTGGCATTCTATCTATTCCTAACATTTCTCACCTTTTGACTCAGCAAGGCTGAATGATATGTAGTAGTTCAAGAGTAAGTGAAAATAATTCACTCTGTTCAAACGCATTCTGTTGAAATAATAACTATGGTTATGTAATGAAAAATATCTTCCAGCCTCAGAGATAATAGTAATAGGTTGTGGTATTCAAGAAAAATCAATCATAGCTACATTTTAGATTCCTCCCACTTCAAAGTTTTACTCTTAAGATGCCTTTACAATGTGTTTTATAAAAATAGAATCAAATTTCCTTGTAAAACTATTATGACTGGCACCAACTTCATAAAAGGATGACATAGCTTGAGTGTGAAGCTCTTATCAAGCCAGAATCTTTGATTAGTAGCATGCCAACCATCTGTTTTTGGAGATATTAAAAGTCTCTCTAATACTTTAATCATTTGGTTTGTTTTTTTTTTCATTCCACAAACGGAATGAATTTCAGTTCAGACGTGTGTTCATTGACTTAATAGATTACCCAACAGTGACCATAACTTGCCTTTGTTGCTGTAGCACCTGCCAAATTAACTGCCGACAAAGACGGGCTAATTAATGAACAGTACTGTCTAGGCAAGATTACAATTAGAACAACAAACTAGAGATTGGCCTTCTTTGAATATACACTGAGTTGTGATTCAAGTTATTTTTTTATTGGTCATAGAGTCATACAGCATGAAGATAAGCCATTTGGCCCATGAAGTCTGTGCTAACCATCAAGTACTCATCTATATTAATCCCATTTTCTTCTCCTTACCCACTAATTTACAGCAGCCAATTAACCTATCAACTAAAACATCTTTGGGATGTGGAGGAAACTGGAACACTTAGGGGAAACCCATGCAGTCATAAGGAGAACATGCAAACTCCACACAGACAGGTTTCCAGTAAGTAATTAAACAGCACAATTTAACTATTTATAGGAGTTAATTTATGGTATTAGAGAGGGTACTGAGGAGATTTACTAGGCTGTTGCTAGGGCTGGAGATTGATAGTAAAAGCAATAAGTGCTAAAAGAACTCAGCAGGTCTAGCAGAATGTGTGGAAAGAGAAATAGAGTTAATGCTTCAGGTTGAAGACCAAAAACACAAAATACTCTGCAGATGCTGGGGTCAAAGAAACAGTCACAACATGCTGGAGGAAATCAGCAGGTCGGGCAACATCTGTGGAAACGATCAGTCGACCATTGTCAGAATGTATGACAAAGTCTCTTCATTCAGACACATTAACCCTGTCTCTCTTTCCACACATGCTGCCTGACCTGCTGGTGTCTCTAGCATTTTCTGTTTTTATTTCAGAATTTCTGGCATCTGTCATTTTTGTGCTTTTCATTTACTGTTTACAAAGAAAGATTCTCCAGGCAGTAGATCACAAACAAGAGAAAATCTGCTAATGCCGGAAATCCAGAGCAACACACACGAAATGGTGGAGGAACTCAGCAAGTCAGGCAGCATCTATGGAAAAGAATAAACAGTTGACGTCTCGGGCTGAGACCCTTCATCAGCACTGGAAAGGAAGGGTAGAGATGCCAGAATAAAAAAGTCAGTGGCGGGGGGTGGTGGAGGGGAAGGACAGCTAGAGGGTGATAGGTGAAGTCAGGTGGGTAGGAAAGGTAGAGGGCTAGAGAAGAAAGAATCTGATAGGAAAGAAGAGTGGACCATAGCATAGGAGAAAGGGAAGGAGGAGGGGACCCAGGGTCAAGTGATAAGCAGGTGAGAAGAAGTAAAATGTCCAAACTGTGATTAGTTTATTTGGAACAAAGAAAGAATAGGGAAAATTTAATCTAGATGTGTAAGATTATGAGAAGTCTGTACAGGATAAACAAAATTCATGTTTCCTTTAACAGAGAAGTCAACAACTAGGGCACTGGACTTGCCTTAATAAATTAATCAGTGGAAGAATTAGAGGGTGCATGTGAAAAAAATATCAAGTCAAGGTGGGTCAGGCAACCCTCACAGGTCAGCTAATCCCTCACAGAATCATCGGGATTAGAAGTCTGTGCCCCTAGGTCTGCAAGTTGGCAAATCCAGGATTTGAGGTCCCATCATTGTCGAGTCCTGTGGTCAATACCGAAGATCGAATCCCGAAGGTCAATTGGAAGTCCTGAAGTCAAGGCCTGACGGCCGCAGCCCTGAGTCTGCATGACCACTGGGGAAGCCGAAGGCTGGATGTCTGCGAGTCTGCAAGTCCAACGGAGGCTGGAAGCCCAGAGGTGGTCAGTCTTGGGGTTGGACGACTGTGCGTGTGAGTGGGTGGGTGGGTGAATGGGAGAGAGGAAAGGGGCTTCTTTTGCTGTTGTTATTGTTCTTGCTTCTTGTGCTGTTCTGCTGAGCGTGCTGGGCATGTCATGTTGGTGTCAAAATGTGTGGTGACCTAAGGGTGTTCTGTAGATTGTTAATATAAATGATACAATTTACTGTATGTTTCAATGTACATGTGATAAATAAGTGAACCTGAAAATCATTTCCCTTGACAAACGACATAAGGGCGGTGGAGGCAGAAACCCACTCGGCATTTAAAATGTACCTTAGTGATGCCTTGAAAATGGGCTGCAGACAAAGAGCTGGAAGATGGGATTAAACTAAAGTCCATTTTTGTCTGGAATTGACCTCGTTCTTTGCCATAACTTTCTATGATTCTCAAAAGCGTCAATTCAGTCAGCAGTGCTGGAGACAGCTGGCTCCACACAGCAGTGCAAGGATCACTGGGAATTCCATCCTTCTGTGTTGCTTCTAAATTGTTCGATATACAAATGGAAAGGATACCCATTGTTGCCGTATCTATTAATTTGTGAAAAACAAAGCCAATTCTACAAAGACATTTTAATTGCAAATTTACAGTTGTCAAACAAGCAACAAGTAGCAGTTCAGAAAGGCTTCCAATGTTGACACCTTCCTCTGTAACAAATTGATGGGCAGGATTCCAGTGAGTCTATTACACGGACAGCCACCAAAAAAGTTGCCAGGAATGTTTAAGAGGAAAACCCACATCAAAGGCCTGTTGATTCATAGATGAAACCATATCCGTTCAACAGGCTGATTGGTGTTCTAACATTTTTTTTATATACAAGACAGAACTCAGGAATTGAACAAAAATTGATATGGGACCCTTGAAAATAGTTGGTCCAGGAACCCATCAAAACCAGACAGGAGTCTCACCAGCCATGCAAATCAGAGCGATGTGTAACTGGAATTTATGTGCCATTCTGGCATAGCAGTGGGTAAAACGTTTGTTCTATCTGCTCCACCCACTTCTGCTCGATGTTGGAGAGATCCAACCTTCAGACCTTAAAGGAATGCTGCAAGCTGCTCATTTTTTTTAAAACAGTCGCCAATTTCTGCACGACCAGGAATACCATTGAAGCTCCTTCCTGCCTTAGCATTTGACCTGACTCCCATGGAATTGCCACTCTGCCCACCCTCCCTCCTGTGTTCAGCCCTAATAGTGGCTTTTTAGCCTCACTATGACCTCCTCTATCTTTACCCCACTTGTCCCTCTGATGTCTTGTTCAATGAGAGCACCTCATTGCAGGCAGGTATATCAGCAACCACATGTCACCCGCTCCATGAACTTTCCTCCGGGGCTGGCTTAACTCCCTGCCTCTCGCTTTTACATATTTTGTAGAAGTTTGCATAGATTCAGGACGTAAACCAAAAACTATGACAAACTTCTGCAGTGAAGAGTATCCTAACTGGTTGCACCTCAGCCTGGCATGGAAACACCAATGCCCAGGAATGGAAAAGTCTGCAAACCGTCGAAGGTCATGGGCGACGGGTACACGAAGCAAAGGCCAAGATCAGATCACCCATGATCTTAAAACTAAATGGCAGAGAAAGCTTCAGTACCCAAATGCCTTACTCCTGTTCCTGTTTCTTATCTTCTTACTATGGGAGTGATCTTCATTAGGACTCTGAGCAGATTTGGTATGTCACCAAAGACTCTAGCAAATTTCGACAGATGTATGGCGGAGAGCATTCTGACTGGTCACGTCACTGCCTGGTATGGAGGTTCCCGTGCACAGGATCAGAAAAAGCTGCAGGGTGTTGCACATTCAGCCAGCTCCACCATGGACACTAGCCTCCCCAGCATCGAGCACATCCTCAAAAGACAAAGCCTCAAGAAGGCAGCATCCATCATTAAGGATCCTCTCCATCACCCAGGTCATGCCCTCTTCTCATTACTACCATCAGGGAGGAGGTACAGGAGCCTGAAGACCCACACTCAATGTTTTCAGAACAGTTTCTTCCCCTCTGTCATCAGATTTGTGAACAGGCAATGAATTATGCGCACTATCTCGCTATTTTGCTTTCTTTTTGCACGATATATTTATTTTTAGATATTCCCTATTGTAACTGACAGCAATTTGTTATGTGTTGCACTGTACTGCTGCCACAAAGCAACAAATTTCAGGACAATTGTCAGTGTTAATAAACCTGATTCTGATCTCAAATGTGGGAGTCAAATAGGCACCTTTGGCTGCCACTGGACGCTTGCCTGCTTGCGTAAGGGCAGCTATTGCCCTCGACAGTATGAGGAACCGTAACCCAGAGCAGGTTAGCACTTGTTGGAGAGGCGGGGGAAAGACAGAGACTCCAGAGCAGACCTGGACATGACACAAATACTGTCGTCAAGTCAGCTAACAGAAACAGAATATTTCACTGAAATGTTATACCTTTTTGACAGGATATCATCTTCATTACAAAATGCTATCAGTCAGCCAGGGATACATTACAAAGTGTGAGAGGGTCCTTTATTGGATTTGAGCTTGTATGCACACTTGTGTCTGTCTCATTAATATCCACAATGGCCCCAAACCATCTTTTGGACTGAAAGCCTCTTTGTACTCCACCCCTGACCAATGACCATCCATTGTTGTCAACATCTTTAAAGGCAGTGCTGGACACGTTGCACGCACAGGGTTAATATTTTTTTTAAGTCGCAAAGTCTCCCTTTGAAGCTGACAATGAATAATGGAATACCATAAACCTGACAAGCAGGCCCGGGAGGCAGCTCTTGATTTCCAGCTGTTTGATCTGACTTACCTGTGGTTAGGCGCAGGCTCATTCAATTGTGGGAAAGCATTGCACAGGCTCCTGGTTACGAAATACAAATTGCTTTTGATTATCAGTGGGGGACGAGGAATGGGTAAAAATGTGAAATTCAGCCCTTTGTTTTCAACTAACTACTTCTGCGTTTTAATGTTTGCTTTCAGTTTTCAGCAAATTTGCAGATCAGAATCTCCTTTCATTGTAGAGGGGCACTCAGATTGTGTTAATGATTAAAGGCAAATGCAGGAAGCACAAAATGTACATTTAAACTACATCAAACCTTAACTCATAGTTCTCACCAGAGTTGGTAGTTTTGAGCTTTGACAGACCTGATACCTTTTCCACAGTTTGCAGTACAAAATAACTGGCTTTCTGAGCAGAAATTATTATGTATTAATTGTACCGATCCATTGTGCCAACCTATCACCAAGCTGGTGTTTCATCAGTGTGGTTTGCCACCTTCTGCTGTTTGACCATATGCTTTGGCTCTTCTGTACCACTTTCTCGGTTTCATTATTGTAATTAAATAATGTTTAATTACATACAAAGATGCAAACATCAGGATGCTCTTTATCTATTACAGCTCAGCATTCAATGCCATCATCCCCTCAAAACTAACCAATAAGCTCCAAGACCTTGGCCTCAATACCTACTCGTGCAATGGGTCCTCAATTTCCTCACTTGCAGACCCCAGTCAGTTCACATTGGCAATAACATCTCCACCACAATCCTCATCAGCACAGCTGCTTCACAAGGCCGTGTGCTTAGCCCCCCGCTCTACTCGCTTTACACTTATGACTGTGTGGGTAAGCACAGGTCCAATGCTATATTCAAGTTTGCTGAAGACACCACTGTCGTTGGCCGAATCCAAGGTGGTGATGAATCAGCAAAGAGGAGGGAGATTGAAAATCTGTCTGAGTGGTGCCACAACAACAACATCTTACTCAATGTCAGCAAGAGGAGGAAACCATAAGTCCATGAGCCAATCCTCACTGAAGGATCGGAGGTGGAGAATCAGCAACTTTAAGCTCCTCAGTGATATTATCTTGGACGATCTGTCTTGGGCCAAGAACATAAATGCAATTACGAAGAAAGCACGGCAGCACCTCTCCTTCCTTCGGAGTTTGTGAATATTTGGCATGACATCTAAAACTTTGACAAACTTCTATAGTTCTGTAGTGCATAGTGTATTGACTGGCTGCATCACAGCCTGGTATGGAAACACCAATACCCTTGAATGGAAAATCCTACAAAAAGTAGTGGATACGGCCCAGCCATCATGGGTAAAGTCCTCCCCACCATTGAGTACATCTACACAAAACATTGACACTGGTTCATGGACCACGCAGAACTTTGAATGTGGAGGGGAAGAAGCTGTTCCTCAACTATTGAATGTGGTACTTAAAGCTCCTGTCTTGCCTCCCTGGTGGTATAACGAAAAGAGAGCATGTCCCGGATGATTACGTTCCTTCATGAAGGATGCCGCTTTATTGATGCCACACCTCTTGAAGGTGTCCAGTGGTGGGGAGGCCAGTACCCATGAATCTAGAACTCACTGGAACCTCATTCAATCCTGTGCATAGGAGCTTACCATACAGGCAGTGATGCAACCAGTCAGAATGGTCTCCACCATACATGTGTAGAAATGTGCTGGAGTCCTTGTTGACAGACCAAATCTCCTCAAACTCCTACTGAAGTATAGCCGCTGGCATGTCTTCTTTGTGATTGCATCAATATATTGGGCCCAGGTTAGATCCTCTGAGACATCGATGTCCCCAACTTGAAGCTGCTCGCCCGTTCCACCGCTGACTCTGGTGTGTGTTCTCCCAACTTCCCCTTCCTGAAGTCCACAATCAATTTCTTGGTCTGGCTGACACTGAGTGCGAGGTTGTTGTTACGACACCACTCAACCAGCTGATCTATCTCACTCCTGTGCGCCTCCTCGTCACCATCTGAAATTCTGCCAACAATGGTGTCATCGGCAAATTTGAGTTGTGCTTCGTCACACAGTCATGGGTGTAGACAGAGTAGAGCAGTGGGCTAGGCACTATCCTTGAGGTGCACCAGTGTAGAGTGTCAATGAGGAGGAGATGTTATTACTGACCCACACTGACTGGTGGATCATCACCCAATGAAGTCAACAATCCAGTTGCAGAGGGATGATAGTGTTGAACGTTGAGAGCTGTAATTGATAAACAACGGCCTGACATATGTATTGCTGTTGTCCAGGTGATCCAAAGCCAAGTGAAGAGCGAGTGTGATTGTGTCCATTGTAGACCTGTTGTAACAATAGGTAAATTGCAATGGGTCTAAGTTCTTCATCAGACAGGAGCTAATTCTAACCATGAGCAAACTCTCAAACCACATATTCACAGTAGATGTGAGTTCTACCGGGCCATAGTCATTGAGGTAGCTCACCCTGCTCTTCTTGGGCTCTTTTTGGATGTAGATCTATAGACCTGGGTTTGAATCCCACTGAGATAGCTGGGGAGATTAAATTAGAGGGTAGCATGGGGGTGTGGGATCAATCCTGACTTCCGACTGCTGGCTGTGTGGAGTTTGCATTCTCCCCACGACTAAGTCATTTTCCTCCCCCATCTCAAAGACATGCAGATAAGTCAATAGGCTACTGTAAGTTACCCCTTGTGTCGGTGGATGGTGGGAGAATCAGTGAGCAGTTAATGGCCATGTGTAAAAGAATAGGTCACAGAGAAATAAGAGGGAAATGTGTTTGATGGGATTGCTCTGAAAGCTGGCATAGACTTACATCTGTTCAGAACTATGGGCAATAAAGTAATTTGGAATCAAAAGTGTAGATTGGTATTTAAAAACCTATCTGCATTTGTATTTGGATAGACACGGACTGATTAAGGATCATCAGCATGGCTTCATACATGGTAGGTCACGTCTAACCAATCTTATAGAGATTCTTAAGGAAGTTAGCCGGAAAGCAAGGCAGTGGATGTTGTCTACATGGTCTTTAACAAGGCATTTGACAAGGTCCCACATGGAAGGTTGGTTAAGAAGGTTCAGTCGCTTGACATTCAAGATGAGGTAGTAAATTGGATTAGACATTGGCTTTACGGGAGAAGCCAGAGATTGGTAGTAGATGGTTGCCTCTCTGACTGGGAGGCCTGTGACTGGTGGAGTGCCACAGGGATCGGTGCTGGGTCCTTTGTTGTTTGTCATCTATATCAATGATCTGGCTGATAATATGGTTAAATGGATCAGCAAATTTGTGGATGACACCAAGACTGGGGGTGTAGTAGACAGTGAGGAAGCCTATCATGGCTTGCAGAAGGATTTGGATCAGCTGGAAAAATGGGCTGAAAATGGAGATTGGAATTTAATGCAGACAAATGCAAGGTTTTGCCCTCAGTAGGACTGACCAGTGAATGGTAAGGACTGAGGAGTGTGGTAGAACAGAGGGATCTGGGAATACAGGTACATAATTCGTTGAAAGTGGTGTCACAGGTAGATAGGGTTGTAAAGAAAGCTGTTGGCATATTGGCCTTCATAAATCAATGTACTGAGTACAGGAGATGGGATGTTATGTTGAAGTTGTATAAGACGTTGGTGAGGCCTAATTTGGAGCATTGTGTCCAGTTTTGGCCACCTGCCTACAGGAAAGATGTAAGCAAGTTTGAAAGAGTGCAGAGAAAATTTAGATAGACAGATACTTTATTGATCCCAAAGGAAATTACAGTGTCACAATAACATTACAAGTGCACAGATATACAAATATTCAAATATTAGAAGTAAGAAAGTAAAAAATAAGTTACCTCAAACAGTCTAACAGGAGGGGGTTACAACTTCCCCAGCTATAATTTGACTCATCATATAGCTGAATAGCCAAGAGTAAGAATGACCTCATATAATCAGAGCGCTAAGCAGTATTACACCCATATTGGATTGTCTCAGTACTTGTATATTTGTATGCTGTAGCACTTACTTTTTATTCGCAGTTATTTTGTAAATAATACTATTCTTTTGCACTTCTGGTCAGATGCTAATTGCATTTCATTGGCTTTGTATCTGTACTCGGCACAACGACAATAAAGTTGGATTTGATCTGATCTAATCTAATCTAATGGATTTTGGAGTAGCGCAGTTGTTTCGGTCAAAACATTGTCCGGAATTTCTAGAATGTTACCACAGGCTCCAGTGTGTCCAGTTTGACTCCTGTAACAGAGCCAGCCTTTCTAACCAGTTTATCGAGCCTGTTGGCATCACCCGTGTTGATGCCATTGCCGCAGCACCCCACCCCATAGAAAATTGTATTGGCAACAACAGACTGGTAGAAAATGTGAAGGAGAGGCCTGCATACTCCAAAGGACCTCAGTCTCCTCAGGAAGTAGAGGTGACTCTGGCCCTTCCTGTACACAGCCTCTGTGTTGGTGTTCCACTCAAGTCTGTCATCCAGGTGCATCCCAGGTACTTGTAGGTCCTCACCACACCCACGTCCTCACCATCAAAAGTAACAGGGAGTAATGCAGGCTTAGTCTTCCTAAAGTCCATCACCATCTCCTTTGTCTGACTGATGTTGAGCTAAAGATGATTCAGCTTGCACCATTTGACAAAGTCCTCCACCAGGGCCCCGTATTCGTCCTCCCGTCATCCATTTATACACCCAGCTATTGCTGAGTCATCAGAGAATTTCTGCAGATGACATAACTCAGTGTTGTATCTAAAGTCCAAGGTATACTGCAGGGGATCGAGGGCTGATCTCATCAGGGGTCAGAGGTGGGCCAGGACCAGCCTTTCTAGGATCGTCATGATGTGTGAGGTCAGGGCCGCTGGATGGTTGTCATTTAGGAGGGAGGAGAAAATGGCGGTGCGACATGGCGCGCGCGGCCTCTCCGGTGAATGATATCGGTATTTGTAAGTAAGTACCGTGCGCAATTCTGATCTGATGGAGACAGACGTGAGAAGCACAGAGGAGCATCTGGAGAAACTCCTGAAATGCCTGCTTCGCTGCCGTTGCAACTGTGCAATCGAGAATCTCCAGGGGGAAGGCCCCAAATCCTCGGCTTTGCCTGTTGCTGGTGGCCGGGGCTGGGGTCGAAGCGCTTGGCAGAGATGGTGCTCGGTGCTTGGTGTCACAGGGCTGGTCAGAGGCTCAAAGTTTTCGGACGGACTCAGAGTCGGACTGTGGTCGGGTGCTTCCAGGATGCTGCATCGGCAAGTTTGCGGCGCTGGAAGCTCATGGCAGGGAGAGTTTTCTTCCTTCTACTGTCTGCGTGAGATGATGGGACTTTCGAGAGACTTTGAGACTTTTATTTACCGTGCCCATGGTCTGTTCTTTATCAAATTATGGTATTGCTTTGCACTGTTGTAACTAGGTGTTATAATTATGTGGTTTTTGTCAGTTTTTCAGTCTTGGTCTGTTTTGTGTTTCTGTGATATCACACTGGAGGAACGTATCATTTCCTGATGCATGCATTACTAAATGACAATAAAAGAAGACTGTGTGTTCTCATAATCTAATCTAATCTAATCTAATTGCCATTTGAACTGATTTAGTAAACCACTCAGGGAATAAGAGACGGCTATTAAAGGGGATCGAGGGCTGATCTCATCAGGGGTCAGAGGTGAGCCAGGACCAGCCTCTCTAGGGTCTTTATGATGTGTGAGGTTAGGGCCACTGGATGGTAGTCATTCAATGCTTTCGGTTGGCCCTTCTTGAGTACTGGAACCACACATGATGTTTTCCACATAGTCAGGACCCTTTCCAGGCTGAGACTCAGACTGAAAATACTCTAGAGAGCTCCACACAACTGCTCAGCACACTCGTTCAGGACCTTGGGTCACACCATCCGGTCCCAATACTTTGCCACGTCGGAATTTCTCCAGAGCCCCTCTCACCTGCTCAGTAGTGAAGGTGAGTCCATGATGACCGGGGAGTTGGTGGAAGGTAGGAGCTGGGGGAGGTGAAGATCGGGACATTATCGGTTGGTATGTGGAGGTGTGGATGGTAGGCGCAGGGCAAGGAGGAGATGTAGACAGTCGTAGCCCGAGTTGTTCATCCACGTGTTGAGTTGGAGGGGAGAGGAGGAGGGAGAGGTGGAGTTGGTGCTGGGGGAGCATTGAGTACCTCTGCACCTGGACTGGTGTTCTGAGGGAGGTGTGAACAGGAGGGCAATTGTCAAACCTATTGAAGAATTGGTTTAACTCATTAGCCCATTCACAGCTGCATTCTGAGGCTCTACAGCTGAGCTGATTGAAACCAGTGATGTTCTTCATGCCTCCCCACACATCCCGTGTGCTACTCTGCCCAAGCTTGTTCTCCAGCTCCCTCCCGTATTCCTCTTTAGCCACCTTGATCTTCTCCTTCAGCTCCTTCTGCACATGTTTCAATTCCTCCCTGTCTCCTGATCTAAAGGCTCTCTTTTTATGGTTGAGAAGAGCCTTTAGATCACTGGTGACCCATGGTTTGTTGTTAGGGAAGCAGTGAACAGTCCTTGATGGTATTACAGTGTCCACACCGAAGTTGATGTCACCAGCGATGGAATCGGTAAGTCCGTTAATGTCCTCCCATAAGGTTCACAAAGCACATTCCAGTCAGTATCCTCAAAGCAGCCCTCTGGAGACCATTCCTTTACTATTTTGGTGGTAGCTAGCTCTTGCTGTACTTTGGGCTTATACAAGGATGTTGCCAGCCCTGGAGGACCTGAGTTATAAGGAAAGATTGAATAGGTTAGGACAGCATTCCTTAGGACATAGAAGAATGAGAGGAGATGTGATACAAGTGTACAAAATTATGAGGGGTAGAGATACAATAACTGCAAGCAGGCTTTTTCCCCTGAGGTTGGGTGGGACTATAACCAGAGGCCATGAGTTAAGGGTGAAAGTTGAAATGTTTAAGGGGAACATGAAGGGAAACTTCTTCTCTCAGTGGGTGGTGAGAGTGGACGAGCTGCCAGCGCATAGGAGCTCGATTTCAACACCTAAGAGAAGTTTGGATAAGTACATGGATAATAGGGGCATGGAGGGCTGTGGTCCGGTGCAGGTCGATGGGAGTAGGCAGTTCCAATGGTTTCAGCATGGATTAAATGGGCCGAAGGGCCTGTTTCTGTGCTGTTCTCCTCTGTCTGGTTCTGATGACCTTGTTCGATCTGGCCAACATCTGACTCTGGAATCACCAATGGCCTCAGTGGTGAGGGTTGGACAACAAATGCAGGCTTTGCATCATGTCGAGCAATGTAAATAAAATAATGGGCAAAATAATGTCAGAATCAGGTTTAATATCACCAGCATATGTTGTGAAATTTGTTAATTTAGCGTCAGCAGTACAATGCAATACATGATAAATATAGAAAAATAAATAAATTACAGTAAGTGTATGTATGTATATTAAATAGTTAAATTAAAAATAGTGCAAAAACAGAAATAATAAAAAGAAGTAGTGAGTTAGTGTCTAAGGGTTCAGTGTCCATTTAGGAATCGGATGGCAGAAGGGAAGAAGTTGTTCCTGAATCGCTGAGTGTGTACCTTCAGGCTTCTGTACCTCCAGCATTAATGTGGAGGGGAAAATAAAAAGACTTAAGATCAATACAGTAAATTTTGCTCCTGAATTTGTTGGCTGAAAGGGCAGTGGATGCAAATTCAAAAGAAACTTTCAAGGCAAATCGAAAGGAAAATTTTGCAAATCTTGGGATTAAACTATTTCAAAGAACCAGCACAGGCTCAATGGGCCAAATGGCCTCCTTTGTGCCATTCCTCACCTTCAGCACTTTTGTCAATTCCTTCTTATTTCAAGGACGTTGTTTTGTACTGTCACTGGGTTTTCAGGGAAGTGTTCAATGTTACACATTCAAAATACTGGAGGAACTCAGCAGGTCAGGCAGCATCTACGGAGATGAATAAACAGTCTACATTTCAGGCCGAGACCCTTCTTCAGGACTGGAAAGGATAAGGGAAGACAACAGAATAAAGAGGTGGGGGAGGGGAAGGGGGATAGCTAGAAGATGATAGGTGAAGCCAGGTGGGTAGGAAAGAAAGGGCTGGAGAGGAAGAAATCTGATAGGAGAGGAGAGTGAACCATAGGAGAAAGGGAAGGAGGAGGGGACCCAGGGGAAGTGAGAAGAGGTAAAGGGCCAGAGTGGGAAATAGAAGAAGAGGGGAGGGAGAGGGAAAAAAATGTTATTTTCCTTGCAAATCAACGGGAATATACTCTTAAAGGAATTCACTCTGTCTGAACTGATTGGGCTGTCAAATGAGGTAGGTATTATATTGACAAAAGTTCTTTCTCTTTCAACTAAAAGCATCCTGCTATCCAGTTCCAGGTTTTATCCCATTGATGAGGTGGATATGCTTAGAGAATGCATTTCAAATTTCCTTACATTGGACGTGAAATAATTCAGCAACAAAACTGTGAGGAGTTTGAGGTAATTAACTCAAATCATACCTTGTTACAGCTTTAAACTAAAGAGATGAATCCCATGCTGAGACTCTTGACATCAAGGTAATGCCTGTAAAGAAAGCCATGAGCATTTCTTCCAAATATATCTTTGAAGGATCAGCTGAACTTAATGGATCTTTCCATTTGCTGACCTCCTGTCCACCAACTTTGTTGTGAGGTAAGATTTCACTTTCACATGTATTGTGAAGCATTTCAGTTCCATACATTGCCTGTGCCATACAACCTGCCAGTTATTGGCAGCCTTTGCCCTGAAGGTCCAAATGACAGCTCCGAGTTGTCGTCTGTCAACAGGACTAAACGCTACAGACCTGGGGAAGTCTAGCTCCTCGTGTCTATCCAGTTATTTGAGTGAAGCTTAATCCCCCATCCACTATCCCCAGCTCTGGAAATGTTGACAGTCTGTTCAGTATCATTAGCCTCCACCTACCACCTTTTAGCCTCTATTGCTGTTTCCACTCTCCCCTCCTCCTCCACTGCCTATCACCCTTTCTCACTTGGATCCACTTTTCAGTCACCAGCTCCTCTTCTTCCTGTCACTTCTTTATACCGGCGACCTCCCCACGACATTCAGTCCAAGTGAGGGGTGTCAAGCTGAAACATCGAATGTCCATTCAGCTTCCCCTCCCCCCCCCCCCCACACACACACAGATGCTGCTCAATCTGCTTCGCTCCTCCAGCAGATTGTGTATTGTTCCAGGTGCCAGCTCCTGCCGTCTCTTGTGTCTCCATCTGCAGCTGGGTCACTCGTCCCACAGTCTCCATTACTACAGCTCTGAGAGGACAGGCCAAATTCCCACATAGGTTTCAACTGCACATTAGATGTGAGTATGACGGTAATGAGGTTAGAATTCGGAACTTACAACTTCGATCTGTGGTGGCCAGTGCGATCACGTTTGCTGTTGTGTGCTGGGGCAGCAGGCCGAGGGTAGCAGACACCAAAAGAATCAACAAACTCATTCGTGAGGCCAGTGATGTTGTGGGGATGGAACTGGACTCTCTCACGGTGGTGTCTGAAAAGAGGATGCTGTCCAAGTTGCATGCCATCTTGGTCAATGTCTCCCATCCACTACATAATGTACTGGTTGGGCACAGGAGTACATTCAGCCAGAGACTCATTCCACCGAGATGCAACACAGAGCATCATAGGAAGTCATTCCTGCCTGTGGCCATCAAACTTTACAACTCCTCCCTTGGAGGGTCAGACACCCTGAGCCAATAGGCTGGTCCTGGACTTATTTCCTGGCATAATTTACATATTACTATTTAACTATTTATGGTTTTATTACTATTTAATTATTTATGGTGCAACTGTAACAAAAACCAATTTCCCCCAGGATCAATAAAGTATGACTATGACTATATATGGCATCGAGAGAATGTACGTAAATGCAAATAATTAAGTAAATCTGAACATTAAAAATCTGGTGGCAGCAGTTTGCGACTTCAGATCCATTTGGACGGCACAGTGAGCTTTTGCCTCATAGCGCGTAAGAACCGGGTTCGATTCAAACTTCAGGTGTTGTCTGTGTGGAGTTTGCATGTTCTCTTAATGACTGCATGGGTTTCTCCTGAGGTGCTCCAGTTTCCTCCCACCTCTGAGGGAGGAAGAATTGATGGGAATGGAGGGGTATGAAAAACGAGAGACAGCAAGATTCTGTTTCCATATTGTATCTCTCTATGTTCAATGAGGAGCACAGGAGCACCCGTTTACACCAATGTAATGGAATTCTCTCCACATTCCCACATCACCAAGACAGAAACACACGCAGTCACAGGGGCAAAACCTAGGCTGCTCCAGAGATTGAGGTCGAACCTAAGTCACTGGAGCGCTGAGACACAAACAAGAGAAAATCTGCAGATGCTGGAGATGCAAGCAACGCACAAAAAATGCTGGAGGAACTCAGCAAGCGGACAGCATCTATGGAAAGAAGTACAGTCGATGTTTCGGGCTGAGACAGTAAAAAAAGTTAATATTTTTTACTGGTCAAAAAATTTGGTATGGAAGAGGGAAAAAAAGATCTTGCACTTTTACAGTGCCTTTCACCTAAATACTTTACAGTCATCTTGAACATTAGTCCCATGTAATGAAAAATGTGCAAAAACCAAATTGTGCACATGAAGCTCCTACAAATGGCAATACATATTCACCAGCTGGTCTGTTTTCAGCCATGTTGATGAGGAATAAATACAACTGGGGAGATATCCCACACTCGGTGCCCAAAGATAGGAGAAAGCAGAGATGGCATTGGGTTTACATCTCTACTGAAAAGCTCCACTTCACTGACCTTTACAGTGGACAATCAAAATCAGAATCAGGTTTATTATCACTAACATATTGTACGCCATGAAATTTGTTGCTTTTGTGGCAGCAGTACGGTGCAAGACATGAAAATTGCTGTAAGTTTCAAAAATAAACAAATAGTGCGAAAGACAAATAGTGAGTTCGTGTTCTTCAGTTAATGGACCATTCAGAAATCTGATGGTGAAGGGGAAGGAGCTGTTCCTAAAGCATGTGGATCTTCGGGCTCCTGTACCTCCTCTCTGATGTAATAAGAATAAGGCATGTCTCGGGTGGTGAGGGTCCTTAATGACGGGTGCCACCCTACTTGAGGCCCCACCTCTTAAAGATGTCATCGAAGGTGAGGAGGGTGTGTCCACGGTGAAGCTGTTTGAGTCTATAACCCTCTTTGCTGACCTGTGCATTAGAGGCTCCATACCAGGCTGTGATGTAACCAGTCAGAATGTTCTCCATGGTACATCTGTAGAAATTTGCTAGAGTCTTTGATGGCATACCAAATCTCCTCAAACTCTAATGAAGTAGAGTCGTTGGCATGCCTTGTTCATGATTGCATCAATGTGTTGGGCTCAGGATAGATCCTCTGAGATGCTGACACCCAGAAACATAAAACTGCTCACCCTTTGCACTGCTGACCCTCAACTTCTCCCAACTTCCCCTTCCTGAAGCCCACAGTCAATTCCTTGGTCTTGCTGATGTTGAGTGTGCTCAACCAGCTGACCTATCTCACTGCTGTACGCCTCCTCATTGCCATCTGAGATTCTGCCGACAACAGCGATGTCATCTGCAAATTTATAGATGGTGTTTAAGCTGTGCCTAGCCACACAGTCGTGGGTGTAGAGAGAGTAGAGCAGTAGGCTAAGCACACACCCCTGAGGTGTGCCAGTCTTGATTGTCAGCAAAGAGGAGTTGCGATTTCTGATCTGCACTGACTGGTCTCCCAGTTAGGAAATCAAGGATCCAGTTGCAGAGGGAGGTACAGGGGTCCAGATTTTGGAGAGGATGATGGTGTTTAACAGCAAGCTGTAATTGATAAACAGCAGCCTGACATACGTATTGCTGTTGTCTAGTGCTCAAGTCGCTGGCGTGATCCTTAATCCCACAGTGGTATGACTCATAGGCAAGGTTGCAAACCACCATGCCTGTGCTGGCACCCACCAGCATTGTCATAATATGATAAAGTCAAAATATATTATAGAAAATTACGTGAAGTAGTTATGAGGCAATCGCATTTAATCATCACTCTATGATACACCAGCTCTCCTTATTTGGGCATTGCCCTTCTGTGACTCACAGCTATGCTTGCAGCTGCCAGTTTAACCACTAGATGGAAGTTCATGAACTGTAACTCTGGAAGTGCTGCATTTTAAAGGAATTTCACTTTATGCCTGTGCATAAAGTCAGAGGAGATCGAAGGAGAATTACGAAACATCGGGTTGTGAACATGACTGAGTGAATGGAAGTCTGTAAGAAACAGGATGGGAATATCACAGACTGTGAAAAAGTTGGAGAGGCAGTTGGGATTTGTATGCTTGGGGAACAAGGTGTCATTGGAGGTGGGGGGGGGGGTAGAAAGACAAAAGGAATTTTATGAAAGAATTTCTCAAATTATTAAAGGGCTGTATACAGACCATAACAGATTGAATCATATATGGTTGACAGACAGGGTAGATTATAGGGATAGGGAACTCAGAACTGAAATATTGACTCTGTTTCCCTTTCCACAACCTGGCTTACTGGATGCTTCCAATTCACTTTTGATTTTGATTTCCAGCATCTGCAAGAAGTTAATTTTCATAGATAATAGGGCTTTTTCTTGTTTGATACTCTATGTTATTTATTCAAGGAACATGGGCCAGCATTTATTGCCTCTCCCTAATTGCCCTGAAATAAGTGGTTTAATGAAGCTTTTGAAACACTCCAGAGTTACTTATTGGCCAGACCCCGTAAGGTCGGCAGATTCCAATTCTTTGAAAGGCATTAGAGACAATTATTTTAACAATACGATAACTCACTGTAAGTCAGAGCGTCACCATTCGCCTTTGGAATCTAATGCCTGAAATGCCCACAGATTGCCCTTCCCTTCCTAACTGCCTGTACAAAATCACCATATTTGGAAGTCCACGAAGAATAGATTAATTGTGGGTTTTCTCTAATGTTGGAATACATGGCACCTTCCAGCAATTGTACTTAAAGTCAACTGTGAAAATAATCGACAAGTTGATGCTGCACCAAGCAAATCCCAACAAGTAAGACCCTTGGGTATGGAGAAATGGTGAAATAATCACTCCAGCAAGCAGCCTGCCTAGGGCTGCCGAAACTATGGCCCAAGATGGCACACACAAAAATTCTGTTAGTACACAGCATGCCAAATGAGGCAGCAAATGATCTGATACAATCCAAAAGAAGTGAGATGTTTTCACAGGAAGTGTCTCATACCAGCATAGTGTCGGCTAGATGGTTGCAAGAACACATGATGTTGGATTATACATTTTAAAATCCTTGCAGACCTGGTGTACACATCAGTATTTGGATAGTAAAGGATTACAATAGCAATACTATTTAGAAATAATTTTACTCTTCAGTTGTATTTTTAAAAGATTAGTACTAAGAATTTTAAACAGGTATTCTAAAATGCTTCATTTATTTCATTTATAAAAGTTATACCTTTATTAATAGTAAAACAATAAATGTAAATATGCAACAGGACTCATCCTTTTTCCTTAAAAATCAATAATTATTGTTAATAATTCATTAATGATAATATCTTGATGGAATCAGTTGTTCTTCATGCTTTTAATAAGGTATTAATTAAACTAATATTTTAGCTGGACTGAATTTGTAGTTTCACTAATATATAACTTGTATTTTTCACAAGAAGTGTTGTTAAACTTCACCAATGGGTGGTAAAACGATATAACAGTTACATAACAGATTATCACCTTTCATTTTTCATTGGCTAAGTATTAAACATGCTATACCTGTGTATCTTCCCATAGACCCTCCCTTATCCTAGCAATTTACCTTAACTTAGTATAAAAGTGTCAGTTGGTGCAAAAATTGTCATCATTGCTCCTTGTTTTTAAGCTCTTTTTTTCCTTTAGTTTCTACTCATCTCCTAGCAGTAACTATTGCCACGTGCTCTTTGCCTGCTTCTTTGTTTTAAACTTTCAATAAACAGCCATGAAGCAATAAGTTTTCAATCAATTCTTGAAATCCTAAAAGAATCTGCAGATTGAAAATCACCAGTTCCAACAATTTTGTCATCACAAACAGAATGGTTATGAGAAATGGAGTTTGAAAATTACTCAGACAAAGAAGGAGCTTTTAGTGCACAACTAACAGGAAGTAAGAACACCCTCCATTCCTGAATTGTCATAGAAATCGTTTGATTCTGCTTCGGTACACTATCTGAAGGAAGAAAACTCTTTTATTTTGTTATCTGTGGCGGATATGTGCTAAATATTCTGGTTCATAACTCTATTGATAACTTTTGGGCACAACTCTACTAAATACTTCAGGTTGCACCTCTATTGAGAACTATTGGGCACAACTCTACTACAATATTTCGGGTTGTGACTCTATCTATGTTTTGGGCTATAACTTGAGTATTATATTTTTGAGCGTAACTCTAGTCACACATTTTGGGTTGCGATTCTAACAACCGTGACTGATATCTAAGTAAAGAGTACTCATTGAGATCAAACTAGAATAATTGTCAAAGTTGAGAAACAAACTGCAGAATTTCTAGCTGTGAGAAAATAGATAACTGAGGGTTTAAGTGCTTATCTGAATAACGTATATGAATTTGATGCGATTAACGAAAACATTCAGAAGAAATGTGCTTTTGAAAATTAGCTTATGATGATGTTGAAAAGGTATGGAATAACATTCAGAAGTTGTGGTCAGGATATAAAAAAACTGAGGAGAGGATAAAAAGGATCAGCCATGTTTGCATGGTGGAGCAGACTCGATGGGCCAAATGGCCTAATTCAGCTCCTATGTCTTATGGTCTCAAACTGGCTGGACGCTTGCAGTATTATCAGAGCTCAGAAAGTGTGAGCGTGCCAAGCTAGGAAGTCAAATAAATTAATTTAAATGTGAACGTGCCAAGTCAGAAAATCAAGTGTTTGAACTGAAACAAGCACACAGTGAATTGACTGAGCAAGTAAATAATTTAACTCATCAATTGGGGCAAAAGGAAGTAATGTGTAACATGCTGAATAAATAGTATGATAGAGACAGTAAAAAGTCTAATGAACAAATCTCCCTGTCAACTGAATGAGTGAGAAAACAGCTTGATAAATGTAGCTGTAATCAACACTGTTCAGAGTTACAGGACAGAGTGAAACAAAGTTGCAATGTACAACAGAGACCGTCGGTGGACGGTTCTGCCAACCTAGTGGGCAGTATTAACAGTGATGTAATTGACGTTGGAATGCAGCCAACACTGAATGGTCCCCAGAAACAGCACCACCTTGAACTGCAAAATGGATATAACACTGACTCAACAGAGACCTCTGTTGACTTTCAGATGTGGTAGACACGTGGTCAAGGTCATAAGAATGACGAGGTCAATAGACAATAGACAATAGGTGCAGGAGTCGGCCATTCGGCCCTTCGAGCCAGCACCGCCATTCACTGTGATCATGGCTGATCATCCACAATCAGTATCCAGTTCCTGCCTTATCCCCATAACCTTTGATTCTGCTATCTTTAACAGCTCTATCCATCTCTTTCTTGAAAGCATCCAGAGACTTGGCCTCCACAGCCTTCTGGGGCAGAGCATTCCACAGATCCACCACTCTCTGGGTGAAAAAGTTTTTCCTCAACTCTGTTCTAAATGGCCTACCCCTAATTCTTAAACTGTGGCCTCTGGTTCTGGACTCACCCATCAGCGGGAACATGCTTCCTGCCTGCAGCGTGTCCAATCCCTTAATAATCTTATATGTTTCAATAAGATCCCCTCTCAGCCTTCTAAATTCCAGAGTATACAAGCCCAGTCGCTCCAATCTTTCGACATATGACAGTCCCGCCATCCCGGGAATTAACCTTGTGAATCTACGCTGCACTCCCTCAATAGCAAGAATGTCCTTCCTCAAACTTGGAGACCAAAACTGTACACAGTACTCCAGGTGTGGTCTTCCCTGCAGCCCCTGTTTGCCTTGATAGAGCAAAATTCAGACAGCTTATGTCTACCACATGACCTTGAGACAATACCTTAGGTACTTTCCAGGCAGTGACTCAACTATCACACAATATGTGGATGATATCTTGATTACCTCCAAGGCTACAGATCAGCATGAACATGATATCCTTTTATTCGTTCGATTATCTAGCCTTCAAGGGGTACAAAGCAAATTTGGCCAAGGCACAATTGCAACACAGGGAAGTATTTACTTGGAGCACAAACTTTTCCAGGGCAAGTAAGAAGTCACTAAAGATCGTGCAAAGGTCAGCAAAACCACCTGCAACAGTCCAGCAACTTCGATCATTTCTGGTTTTGTGCAACTACAACAGAGCATGGGGCGATTCATCTGCTGATATTGCTCAACCCCTCACTAGTCTGTTGAAAGGCAGCAAGTTCCTCGATGACCCTGTGACTCTTCATGAAGAACAGATGGAAACCTTTCAAGCTTTAAAGGCGATATTGAGCACTGCACCTGCTTTGGGAGCCCCTGATATGGGAAGGCCATTTACTCTGTATGACAACAAGAAGCTTTGCTACATGACAAGAGCACGGAGACCAGCAGCGTCCCGTTGACCTTTTGATGGGGGTTCATGTCTGCAAGCAGTGCAGGCAACCTACCTGGCAGTCATGAATGTTTCCAACATTGTGCTAGATCAGACTTCAACTGTTCGATATTAACACTCAATGCATACTTATCTGACTATAAACAGGGCCACCCTCTCAAGTGACGGCTGCTCAGTGGCCCAGTGTTCTTGAGGCATCCAGCGAGCAAATCCAGTGAATCCAGCTACACTGTTGCCAGTGGACATGGAAGATTATGATGATCATGACTCTGCAAGAACAATAACATGTCAAGAAGATGCAAATTACCTAAAGAGGTCCCTTTATTGAACTCAGATTTGATTCTGTACACTGATGGCTCCTCAACCATTGAGGGAGGAATCCGAATGGCTGGTTGGGCTGTTGTCACAGAAAAGGAAGTGATGGCTTTAGGAAGCATGGCCCCAGTACCTCCACACAACAAGCAGAGCTGAAAGCTAACAAGGTCAACAACAAGTTCAACCCCCTACCTCGCAAAGAATTGGACTCTTTGATCTGACGGCACAGTTATGGAGACAAAGAGGATTTCTTACATCATGGGAATTCCATTCAAGAAAGGCCAACTAGTACGAGAACTAATGGAAGTTATACAACTCCCATCAGAAGCTGCTGTATTGAAGTGCAAAGGCCACTCTAAAATGGCCACAATGGAAAACCATAGAAACGCATTCGCAGACAAAACTGCAAAAAGGGCAGAGGGATGGAATAAAAAAAAATAGAAATAGAAGAAAACCTGATAACTGAAATTATGGAAACCAAGTTGAACTCTGTACCACAGACAAACACAAGATATTTGAGAAATGCAAAATCAATGCTTAGACTAAGAGAAGTGGTCCTGGATAGAAGATAGTGGGTTGTTGAACAATGATGGAGTATGGAGATATAGCACAAGTTATAGACTAGTGGCCTCAACTGAACTGCTTCCTTATCTGGCACAGCAGATACACACCTTCAGATACACTGAAGTGCAAAAGATGATTGGCAGATTCTCCTGATGGTGGTGGAATCCAAAGATCAGGATGCAACCTTGACAAACAGTTGAGAGGTGTATGACATGCCAGAAAACAAACCCCGGATCGGTGGAAAAACCACCCCAACTAGGTGCTGCTGCCCCACCTGGTCCACTTGTACATCTACACGTGGACTACATTACTTTACCAAAGTGCCAAGGATATTCAACTGTCCCATTAATAGTGGACAAACTTTCAAGATGTGTGGAAGCCATCCCAGCAAGAAAAACTACTGCTACACACACAAAGCCAAGGCTCTGATTCAGGAGTATATTCCTAGATGGAGATTGCCATGCCTCATTGACTTTGACCGAGGAGTCATCCGGACAAGTTGAAATAATGAATGGCGTCATCAAACAATGGCTGACTAAGTATCACAAGGACCATAGCCTACAGTTCTTATTTTGCTTTTATGTAACATCAGGGCAACCCCAAATAAGAAAACAAACTGAGTCAATTTGAAGTGGTAACAGGGTGACCTTGCTCTCAGAGGCTGATATACACATTATGGAAGATAGCTTGGTTGATTATTGTGTAATTAACCTGAGCTGTTCAGTAAGCTTCCCAACAGGCTTATGCTGCTTGGAGTGGTCCATTGGAAAGAGGACACACCCTGATTCCTGGCGAGTGGATCTTTGTTAAGAAACCACTGGGAGCTCGGTGGAAGATCCTTACCAAATATTGTTAATTACCAATTCAGCAGTCAAGGTAAAAGTAAGTGTAAGGGGTTTCTTCTTTTATGTCACTGCGTAGTCTAATTAAAATGGCTTCTTTGTTATGTTATAATTGAAATGGATTCTTTGTTATGTTAACTGCTGAGAAAGTCCTCCCACTAGTAGTTTGTTTGGATCATGTTACTAATAAGAGGTTGAACAAACCAATTGGGATAGATGTTATTCTTTCTGTGTGTCTGTAAGTTAGTGTGATGTGCGGGTTTTTGGGCAGAAGGCGGGAGAGAGAGACAGAGGATGGACCAGGTGCTGTGAGTCCGCTAACGGGGTCGGACCCCGAGCAGGAGTACGAGGTCCGGGGTCTTCGGTGAGGAGAGGAGACGGAGACAGACTTGTATGGAGCATCTGGTCGACCACCGTTGTTTGTCCCAGGTGGCAGGTCGAGGTAGTCCGAGGGGATCACAGGGTGAAGAAGGAGGGTCCTGAGCTCCAACTGTTTGTGCACGAAGAGATTGAACTTTGATAAGTGTGACGCCTTTTATTTTCCTTTTATATTTTATTCTCTATTAATTATATAGTTCCAGTAATATCTATAAACTGTAAATCATTTAATTGCATCTGGTGTATTGTCTGTTATTTGTGCGGGGTGGGGTGCATCACACAGCATCCACACAAACTAATTACCCAGTTTCGCGGGGCCGAGGGCTGTTTCCTTAGACGACAGCGAGCCGAGCGACCCTGAGGCTGGCCAGGGAGGCTACATAAGTGGATACACATCAGCCACTGTAAGCAAGTTAAAATGACACCAGATTAAGACAAGTGCTGTGATACTTCAAGTGAGCATCACCAGAATAATCCAAACTCATCAAACTCCTATAAGTGTGCCTGATGTGTCCAACCATGACATAATTCTATAAATGCTTTAAAGATATATTCTTTGATATTATACAAATGAAGTAGTTTTTGATTACTCTGTAATGTAGACATTTTAAGTTTCTCTGCCTCTCAATTTCAGATTTAATAATTCTAAATGTCTGATTTAGAATCAAAGGGGGTATTGTTGGGATCGGTTGTTCTTTATGCTTTTAATAAGGTATTAATTGATGAGCCTTTAACAAGACTGAATTTGTGGTTTCATTAACATATAATTTGTATTTTTCACAATATGTAGTGTTAGACTCTCCTACAGGTGGTAAAAAAATATAACAGTTACATAACGATTTATCGTCTTTCATTTTTCATTAGCTAACTGTTGAACATACTATTCCTGTGTGTCTTCCAACAGGCCCTCCCATATCTCAAGAATTTGCCTTACCTTGATATAAAAGTGTCTGTTTCTGGAAAAATCACCATCTTTGTTCTTTTTTTAGTTTCTGCTCATCTCCGAGTAATAACTATTACCATGTGCACTGTGCCTGCTTCTTTGTTTTAAACTTTCTTTCAATAAACGATTGTGAAGCAACAAGTTTTCAACTCATTCTTGAACTCCTAAACGAACCTGTGCATCGAAAATCACCAGATCTGACACTCTGCTCAAAATTACCATGGCATACAAGAGAAGTTTTTAGAAGGTTAACATCAATTTGGGCACACGTTCTCAAAAAAGGTTGCCACTCCTGGCCTAGACAATGCCTCATAGGACAGCACAGTGGAGAAGAGTATAGTGCCGCAGTGACCTGGGTTAAGTCTAGATGTCCAGTGTCATCTGTGTGGAGTTTGCAGGTTCTCCCTGTGACCACATGGGTTTCCCTTCAGTGTTCCAATTTCCTCCCACATCAATTGGCAGGTTAATTAGCTACTGTAAAATATCTGTAGTGAGTGAAAATGGAATCGAGGGAAACTGACAGGCAGGTGAAAGAGAATAGGATACAGGGAGATAGGACTTATGAGAACACTCTGATGAGCTAAATGACACGCTTCTGTGTCAAAAGGAACAATATGAGAAATCGCGTTACTCCACCCAAGTTGGAAAGTGCACTGTTTTACAAGGATGAGAATGTTAAATCAAATCACACATAATAGGCTATTGTGAAATATGGATCAATGTTTTTTATTATAGTATTCCTTTCCTCATTGGCATCAATAATTCCCTGGAGGGAATCTGTAGGGAAATGACTCTGCCCCTTTGTGGGAAAGTTCTGTATGCACATTTCCTGGGGTTATTCAAAAGTTAATTGGTCCATGTTTAAATCTCTACAATACTTCATGATCGATGGCTTACTGATCAACCTCTGAAGGAAATGAAGATTGTTCAGTTGAAGTGAATATTACATGGCAACGGTGATGGGGATGAACGTTACATGGCAACAGGGATAGCACATTGGCTGGAAAGTATGTTGGAGTATCAGGTCATGAATAACCTATGGAGAACAGTCACCTCTGACTGTGTGGCTAAGTACAGCTCCAACACCATATACACGTTTGCTGATGAGACCACTGTTGTGGACACTGAAAATGTGGCTGAGTGGTGTAATAACAACAACCTCTCACTCAGTGTCACTAAGACCAAGGAACCGATTGTAGACTTCAGGAGAGGGAAACCAGGGGTCCATGAGCCAGTACTCATCAGAGGATCAGAGGGGGAGAGGGTCAGCAACTTTAAATTCCTAGGTGTCACTATCTCAGAGGATCTGTCCTGGATTCATCATATAAAGATTATTGCAAAGAAAGTACGACAGTGCCTCGATTTCCTTAGGACTCTGCAGAGATTCGACGTGATATCAAAAACCTTGACAAATTTCTATAGATGCATAGTGGGGAGTGCATTGACTGGCTGCATTATGGCCTGATATGGATTTGGCCCAGTACAGAATGGATAAAGCCCTCCCAACATTGAAAACATCTATATGAAACTCTGTCGTAGGAAAGCAGCATCCATCATCAAAGGTCCTCACTACCCAGGCAATGCTCTCTCCTCTGCCTCAGGACTCACACCACCAGGTTCAAGAACAGTTACTACCCCTCAACCATCAGGCCCTTGAACAAAAGTGGATAACTACACTTATTCTATTTTTGGTGTTCCCACAACCGATGATCTCACCTTTAAGACTCTTTATCTTGTTATTTCATGCTCTCATTATTTATTGCTATTTATTTATATTTGCATTTGCACAGCTTGTTGTTCATTGATCCTGTTTACTGTTACTGTTCTATAGACTTGCTAAGTATGCCCGCAGGAAATGAATCTCAGGGTTGTATGTGGTGACATGTTTGTACTTTGATAATAAATTTTACTTTGAACTTTGAATGGCACTATCTAAATGCAAATGCTTTCGTTCTTCCTTGAGATATATAGTTGCTAGCAGTAAGTCTTTGATATGTCCCGTGTGTTGCTTTCAACTTATTCATTTGTTGAGATTTGGGCAGCATCAGCAAAGCCAGCATTCGGTAACCATTCGTGAATGCCCTTGAGAAGACTGTCAAATTACTGTTGCCCTTCTAGTGAAGGTTCTATTGAATGTGAAGCTTCAGGATTTAGAATGAACCATGTTGAAGGAGTGGGGATATGTTTTCCAGTCAGGTGGCGTGTGCCTTGGAGAGAAACCTGCAGGTACTGGAGTACCCTTCACCTTCTACCCTTATCCCTCTTGACAGTTGATGTCACGGGATTTGGGAGTGCCATCACACTGTTGCAGAAGAGTACAGGTCATCCAGTGGGGAAGTTACATCAATAGTCAGAACTTGGGAAGAAGGGCTTTAAAGACTTAAAAGACGTGTTTTCTGACTGCCTACTCAAAAATAAATCTGTAGGGCAAGCTAAATGTGAAGCATGCAGAATTTTTAAAAATTTCAATCAATATGTTAAAGCAGTGGATGGCTGGGTGGTACGGCTCATTAGGCTAGAAGGGCCTATTCTGTGCTGTATCTTGAAATAAATAAATAGACAGACAGACAAACAAACAAATAACATTCACACAGATGTGATTGCAAAATAAACTTACTTTAATAGATAAAACTATGCCAGCAAGAAATGTCAACTATGCAGAATGACCTGAATGAGGAAGTAGAAGCAACACACATCAAAGTTGCTGGTGAACGCAGCAGGCCAGGCAGCAACTCTAGGAAGAGGTACAGTCGACGTTTCAGGCCAAGACCCTTCGTCAGGACTAGTCTTGGCCCGAAACATCAACTGTACCTCTTCCTAGAGATGCTGCCTGGCCTGCTGCATTCACCAGCAACTTTGATGTGAGTTGCTTGAATTTCCAGCATCTACAGGATTCCTCGTGTTTGAGGAAGTAGAAGGGTGGGTTAGTAAGTTTGCTGATGATACAAAAGTTAGGGGCTGTTATAAATAGTCTGGAGGGTTGTCAGAGGTTACAACAGGACATTGATAGGATACAGAACTGGGCTGAGAAGTGGCAGATGGAGTTCAACCCAGATAAGTGTGAAGTGGTTCATTTTGGTAGGTCAAATTATATAATATTAATGGTAAGACTCTTGGCAGTGTGAAGATCAGTGAGATCTTGGGGTCCATGTTCATAGGACACTCAAAGCTGCTGTGCAGGTTGACAGTGTTGTTAAGAAGGCATATGGTGTGTTGACATCCATCAACCGTGGGATTGAGTTTAAGAGCCGTGAGGTAACGTTACAGCTATATAAGACCTTAGTTAGACCCCTCTTAGAGTACTGTGTTCAGTTCTGGTCACCTCACTACAGGAAGGATATAGATACTATAGAAAGAGCGCAGAGGAGATTTACAAGGATGTTGCCTGGATTGGGGAGCTTGCCCTATGTGAATAGGTTGAGTGAACTTGACCTTTTCTCCTTGGAGCGAAGGAGGATGAGAGGTGTCCTGATAGAGGTGTATAAGATGATGAGAGGCATTGATCGTGTGGATAGTCAGAGGCTTTTTCCCAGGGCCGAAATGGCTAACACGAGGGGACATAGTTTTAAGGTGCTTGGAAGTAGGTACAAGGGGGATGTCAGAGGTGAGTTTTTCACACAAAGTGGTGAGTGGTGGATAAGGTCTTTTAAGATACTCTTAGATAGGTACATGGAGCTTAGAAAAATAGAGGGCTATGCGGTAGGGAAATTCTAGGCAGTTTCTAGAGTAGGTACATGTACGGCAGAGCATTATGGGGTGAAGGGCCTGTAATGTGCTGTAGATTTTCTATGTTCCTATGTTTACATTGCTTTGATATAAGAACAGAAAATGCTGGGAACATTCAGCATGTTAGGTAACATCTTTGGAGAGAGAGGGAGAGAGAGATACAGGCAAAACATATTAGGTAAATAACCTTTTGTCCATTTCCTATAAAAATGTAGTCAATATTAAGATATACTGTAGCTGCATATTAAGGGAGGTGGATGAGGATTGTCATACTGGACAAATAGACTTAATGTTTGCTTCTTGCTACATGTGATAGTAATTTGTAGTCTCTCCAGCCGTATCACAGTTATTACCAAAATTGCCGGTGTGGAAACAGGGTAGATCACAAGTCGATGCACCCAGGCTGTTCAATAATAAGGCAAAATTAAACCTTTGCAAAATCTTTACTTACTCACACTTCTACTCATTAGAAGTTCAGTGTTATCATTAATCACAGAGCATCCTGTTTTCTCTTTTCCCATGCCAGAAGCATTACAAAAGCTGATTGAAGTGACAACCTGCTGCTCTCCTGCGACAACACAGTGTAGCTGTGCTCAATGCTGGGGAGGGCTTTACCCGTGATGGACTGGGCTGTATCCATTACTCTTTATAGGTTTTTCCATACCAGGCTGTGATGCAGCCAGTCAATATACTCTCCACCACACATCTTTAGAAGTCAGTCTGTAACACAACATTTACAACAGAGGAACAGGTTGTTAGGCCCATCATGTCCATCATGTGTTTATGAACCTTACCCTGTCACTATATTCTTCTGTTCTCTCTTTCCTCGTACAATTATCAACTTTCCCTTTAAATGCGCTGACGCCAGGTACTTCAACCATCCCCACGAGTTTTCATGACTTGCTAGTTTTGCTAGTTATATTGCAGAGAACATTTCCATACCCTCCGAAGTGTTATATAACTATGATTTGTTATCGTATGTGCTGACTGATGACCAAGGGCTGGTTGATGTACTGCGCATCTGCAGTGCCTATAAAAAGTATTCAACTCCCCCCCATGGAAGTTTTCATGTTTTATTGTTTTACAACATTGAATCTCAGTGGATTTAATTTGGCTTTTTTTTTAGACTGATCAACAGAAAAAGTCTCCTTTGTGTGAAAGTGAAAACAGATCTCTACAAAGTGATCTAGATTAATTACAAATATAAAACACAAAATAATTGATTGTGTAAATATTCACCCCTCTTTATTATAACGGACCAAATCATCACTGGTGCAGCCAATTAGTTTTAGGAGTCACATAATTACAAACATAGTAAAACAGAGATCACCGTGTGCAGTCAAGGTGTTTCAATTGATTGTAGTAAAAATACACCTGTATCTGGAAGGTCCAACTGCTGGCGAGTCAGTATCCTGGCAAAAACTACACCATGAAGACAAAGGAACGCTCCAAGTATCTCAGTGAAAAGGTTATTAAAAAGCACAAGTCAGGAGATGGATACAAGAACATTTCCAAATCACTGAATATCGCTTGGAGTACAGTTAAGTCAATCATCAAGGAATGGAAAGAAATTGGCACAGCTGTAAATCTGCCCAGGGCAGGCTAACCTCAAAAGCTGAGTGACTGTGCAAGAAGGGGACTAGTGAGGGAGGCCACCAAGAGACCTATGACAACTCTGGAGGAGTTACAAGCTTCAGTGACTGAGATGGGAGAGACTGTGTATACAACAACTGTTGCCCGGGTGCTTCACCAGCCGCAACTTTATGGGAGAGTGGCAAAGAGAAAACCACTGTTGAGAAAACCTCACATGAAATCTTGGCTAGAGTTTGCCAGAAGGCATGTGGGAGACTCTGAAGTCAGCTGAAAGAAAGTTCTGTGGTCTGATGAAACTAAAATTGAGTTTTTGGCCATCAGACTAAACACTATATTTGAAATAAGCCAAACACCACACATCATCAAAAACACACCATCTCTACCATGAAGCATGGTGGTGGCTGCATCATGCTGTGGGGATGTTTCAGTGTAGCAGGCCCTGGAAGGCTTCTGAAGGTAGAGAGTAAAATGTATGCAACAAAAATACAGGGAAATCCTGGAGGAAAACCTGATGCAGTCTGCAAGAAAACTGACTTGGGAGAAGATTTGTTTTCCAACAAGACAATGACCTCAAGCATAAAGCCAAATCTACACAGGAATGGCTTAAAAACAACAAAGTTAATGTCCTAGAGTGGCCAAGTCAGAGTCCAGACCACAATTCAATTGAGAATTTGTGACTGAACTTGAAAAGGGATGTTCACTCACAATCCCCATGCAATCTGACAGTGATTGGCCAGTTTTTTAAAGAAGAATGGGGAAGAATTGCAGTGTGCAGATGTGCAAAGCTGATAGAGACCTATCCACGCAGACTCAAAGCTATAATTGCTGCCAAAGGTGCATCTACTGACTTGAAGGGGGTGAGTATTTATGCAATCAATTATTTTGTGTTTTATATTTGTAACTAATTTAGATCACTTTGTAGTGATCTGCTTTTACTTTGACACGGAAGAGTCTTTTTCTGCTGATCAGTGTCAAAAAAAGTCAAATTAAATCCACTGTGATTCAATGTTGTAAAACAATAAAACATGAAAACTTCTTGGGGGGGTGTGGGGCGAATACGTTTAATAGGCACTATATGTGTGTAACTCGTCATAGGGACAAAGCTGTAATCATGTTGAAATACAGCCTGAATTTTTTGTTATCTTTTGATTTGATGTCCCGCTTGGTGGTGCGATAATATCAGCACCGGACTCCGGAACAAAGGTTCCCAAGTTTGAATCCAACTCGGGATGAGCTTCGAGCTAGCAACTCGGCCTTGTAAAAACAAGAATAGCTTGCTACGGAAACACCGTCATGACGGTGCCCCGATAACTCCACTGCCGAGTTAAGGGCTATTCACCTTCTTCTTCTTCTTTTGATTTCATAATGATGCAAAATGTATATCATTAAAGATAATTCCAATATTCTTCTCCGTGGATTGTCAATATTGGTCTCCGTGGGACCAATATCCTGGCAGGGAGATTAGCGAGGGCTACTGAGGTGACTTTAAACTAGAATGGTTGGGGGGTGGGAATCAAATTAAAGAGGCTAGGCGTGAGGAGGTTAGTTCACAACAGGGGGATGGGAACCAGTGCAGAGAGACAGAGGGGTGTAAAGTGAGGGTAGAAGCAAAAAGTACTAAGGGGAAAAGTAAAAATGGCAGGCCGACAAATCCAGGGCAAGCATCAAAAAGGGCCACTTTTCAACATAATTGTATAAGGGCTAAGAGAGTTGTAAAAGAGCGCCTGAAGGCTTTGTGTGTCATTGCAAGGAGCATTCGTAATAAGGTGGATGAATTGAAAGTGCAGATTGTTATTAATGATTATGATATAGTTGGGATCACAGAGACATGGCTCCAGGGTGACCAGGGATGAGAGCTCAACGTTCAGGGATATTCAATATTCAGGAGGGATAGACATGAAGGAAGGGGAGGTGGGGTGGCGTTGCTGGTTAAAGAAGATATTAACGCAATAGAAAGGAAGGACATAAGCCGGGAAGATGTGGAATCGATATGGGTAGAGCTGCGTAACACTAAGGGGCAGAAGACGCTGGTGGGAGTTGTGTACAGGCCACCTAACAGTAGTAGTGAGGTCGGAGATGGTATTAAACAGGAAATTAGAAATGTGTGCAATAAAGGAACAGCAGTTATAATGGGTGACTTCAATCTACATGTAGATTGGGTGAACCAAATTGGTAAAGGTGCTGAGGAAGAGGATTTCTTGGAATGTATGCGGGATGGTTTTTTGAACCAACATGTCGAGGAACCAACTAGAGAGCAGGCTATTCTGGGCTGGGTTTTGAGCAATGAGGAAGGGTTAATTAGCAATCTTGTCGTGACAGGCCCCTTGGGTAAGAGTGACCATAATATGGTGGAATTCTTCATTAAGATGGAGAGTGACATAGTTAATTCAGAAACAAAGGTTCTGAACTTAAAGAGGGGTAACTTTGAAGGTATGAGACGTGAATTAGCTAAGATAGACTGGCAAATGACACTTAAAGGATTGACAGTGGATATGCAATGGCAAGCATTTAAAGGTTGCATGGATGAACTACAACAACTGTTCATCCCAGTTTGGCAAAAGAATAAATCAAGGAAGGTAGTGCACCCGTGGCTGACAAGAGAAATTAGGCATAGTATCAATTCCAAAGAAGAAGCATACAAATTAGCCAGAGAAAGTGGCTCACCTGAGGACTGGGAGAAATTCAGAGTTCAGCAGAGGAGGACAAAGGGCTTAATTAGGAAGGGGAAAAAAGATTATGAGAGAAAACTGGCAGGGAACATAAAAACGGACTGTAAAAGCTTTTATAGATATGTAAAAAGAAAAAGACTGGTAAAGACAAATGCAGACAGAAACAGGTGAATTGATTATGGGGAGCAAGGACATGGCAGACCAATTGAATAATTACTTTGGTTCTGTCTTCACTAAGGAGGACATAAATAATCTTCCAGAAATAGTAGGGGACAGAGGGTCCAGTGAGATGGAGGAACTGAGCGAAATACATGTTAGTAGGGAAGTGGTGTTAGGTAAATTGAAGGGATTGAAGGCAGATAAATCCCCAGGGCCAGATGGTCTGCATCCTAGAGTGCTTAAGGAAGTAGCCCAAGAAATAGTGGATGCATTAGTGATAATTTTTCAAAACTCGTTAGATTCTGGACTAGTTCCTGAGGATTGGAGGCTGGCTAATGTAACTCCACTTTTTAAAAAAGGAGGGAGAGAGAAACCGGGGAATTATAGACCGGTTAGCCTAACGTTGGTGGTGGGGAAACTGCTGGAGTCAGTTATCAAGGATGTGATAATAGCACATTTGGAAAGCGGTGAAATGATCGTACAAAGTCAGCATGGATTTGTGAAAGGAAAATCATGTCTGACGAATCTCATAGAATTTTTTGAGGATGTAACTAGTAGAGTGGATAGGGGAGAACCAGTGGATGTGGTATATTTGGATTTTCAAAAGGCTTTTGACAAGGTCCCACACAGGAGATTAGTGTGCAAACTTAAAGCACACGGTATTGGGGGTAAGGTATTGGTGTGGGTGGAGAATTGGTTAGCAGACAGGAAGCAAAGAGTGGGAATAAACGGGACCTTTTCAGAATGGCAGGCGGTGACTAGTGGGGTACCGCAGGGCTCAGTGCTGGGACCCCAGTTGTTTACAATATATATTAATGACTTGGATGAGGGAATTAAATGCAGCATCTCCAAGTTTGCGGATGACACGAAGCTGGGTGGCAGTGTTAGCTGTGAGGAGGATGCTAAGAGGATGCAGGGTGACTTGGATAGGTTGGGTGAGTGGGCAAGTTCATGGCAGATGCAATTTATTGTGGATAAATGTGAAGTTATCCACTTTGGTGGCAAAACTAAGAAAACAGATTATTATCTGAATGGTGGCCGATTAGGAAAAGGGGAGGTGCAACGAGACCTGGGTGTCATTATACACCAGTCATTGAAAGTGGGCATGCAGGTACAGCAGGCGGTGAAAAAGGCGAATGGTATGCTGGCATTTATAGTGAGAGGATTCGAGTACAGGAGCAGGGAGGTACTACTGCAGTTGTACAAGGCCTTGGTGAGACCACACCTGGAGTATTGTGTGCAGTTTTGGTCCCCTAATCTGAGGAAAGACATCCTTGCCATAGAGGGAGTACAAAGAAGGTTCACCAGATTGATTCCTGGGATGGCAGGACTTTCATATGAAGAAAGACTGGATGAACTGGGCTTGTACTCGTTGGAATTTAGAAGATTGAGGGGGGATCTGATTGAAACGTTGTAAGATCCTAAAGGGATTGGACAGGCTAGATGCAGGAAGATTGTTCCCGATGTTGGGGAAGTCCAGAACGAGGGGCCACAGTTTGAGGATAGAGGGGAAGCCTTTTAGGACCGAGATTAGGAAAAACTTCTTCACACAGAGAGTGGTGAATCTGTGGAATTCTCTGCCACAGGAAACAGTTGAGGCCAGTTCATTGGCTATATTTAAGAGGGAGTTAGATATGGCCCTTGTGGCTACGGGGGTCAGGGGGTATGGAGGGAAGGCTGGGGCGGGGTTCTGAGTTGGATGATCAGCCATGATCATAATGAATGGCAGTGCAGGTTAGAAGGGCTGAATGGCCTACTCCTGCACCTATTTTCTATGTTTCTATGTTTCTATGTCACCTTGTCGTGGTGGAGAAGCTTGTGTGGTCCTGTGATCCCGAGAGCAATGCCATCTGGAGCTATGCTCCTGATAGGGTCACGCATGGCGGTAAGGTCAAGGGTGAGGTCCCTGACAAAGAACAATCCAACCAAGACCTCAACGGTGGAACAGGCGGATGAAGTTACTTTGTACTCAACGGCTGTGAAGGCGGATAAAGGCTGCAGTCGTCCATCAGCTCCAATCGTTGTGGTTTCCATGCCACTGGAATCAGTTGGTTGATTTGTGAAGTATCGTGTGCTTCTTGGAGTGCAACATCAAGTACACGTTAAGCAAATACACGCACAGGCGTCTTCACTCTGTGGGCCACTTCTTCAGAACGAAGACCATCATCCTCGACCTCGAGGGATTCCAATATTAAAATAGATGCATAGTACCATCAGTAACCACAGGCTAAAGCCGATAGATTTCCAATTTATTGTGCCTGTGTGATCTATGACAGCAGGTTCACTACTGACCAATGGCTTTAAACTCAGGAAACAGAAATGAGAAGAAGCCGTTCAATCCATCAAGCCCATCCTTCCACTTTTCATGATCTTGTCTTAACTCCATCTAAAAGTTTTTTCTATTCTTAATAGATTTGTGAAATATTTATCCATCTTAATTTTAAACTTTTCAGTTGACTCCTAGCCTTGTGGGGTGGACAGTTGGAGATGAACACAACTCTTTGTGTGAAGAATTGCTATGTGTCTTGACCCCAGAATACTCCAGGGCTAACTTTATGGCTATTCCTTTTGTTGACTCCCTCATCCCGCCCCACCAAAACCTGCTACTTCGTGTCTCAGCATAACATGAAACATGCTCAAGCACCTCACACACAGAATCAGAACCTGGTTTCATATCACTAGCATTTGTTACCTTAGCAGCAGCAGTATAATGCAATACATGACAATATAGAAAAAAACAGTAGTAAGTAAAGCAATTACAGTAAGTATATAATACTGTATGTATATCAGATAGTCAAATTAAGAATAGTGCAAGAACAGAAGTAATAAAAGTGAGGTAGTGTCCAAGAGTTCAATGTCCATTTAGGAATTGGATGGCAGAGGGGAAGAAGCTGTTCCTGAATCGCTGAGTGTGTGCCTTCAGCCTTCTGTACCTCCTACCTGATGGTAACAGTGAGAAAAGGGCATGCCCTGGGTGCTGGAGGTCTTTAATAATGGACACTGCCTTTCTGAGACACCGCTCCCTGAAGATGTATTGAATACTACACGAGGCTAGTACCCATGATGGAGTTGATTTAGCTTTGCAAAGGCCTTCAAACACACATTACACTATTTAAGTTTGAACCCTGAGTAAGCTTTGTCCATTTGTCACAGTACCCCTTTACACACCTTTTACCAAACAGTTCTTCCTTTTTGAAATATTAAGAACGCAAGACCATAAGACATAGGAACAGAATTAGGATTCGGCCCATCGCGTCTGCTCTGCCATTCCATCACAGCTGATTTATTATCTGTCTCAACCTCATTCTCCCACCTTCTCCCAATTACCTTTGACGCCCTGACTAATCCAGAATCTGTCAAATTCTGCTTTAAATACATCCAATGACTTGGCCTCCACAGCCGTCTGTGGCAATGAATTCCACAGATTCACCACCCTCTGGCTAAAGAAATTCCTCCTCATCTCCATTTTAAATGGACATCCCTCTATTCCAAAGCTGTGCCCTCTGGTCCTAGACTCCCCCACTAAAGGAAATATCCTCTCCACATCCACTCTATCTAGATCTTTCAATGTTCCATCGGTTTTAATGAGACCCTCCCCCCCATTCTTCTAAACTGCAGTGAGTATAGGCCCAGAGCCATCAAACGCTCCATTCTATTTATCATAAAAATAACAACCTCAAGGTTAGTTCCTTTTCACTAATATTTCCAAGAGTTCAAACAGAGTTCACATACTGCTCAAGCCTTCACTTGTGGTTTCAGATTGTTGAGCTACTCAGTGCCGTGCTGCTTGGTACCGCGCGTCTCTGTTACCCTGTTTATAAACACAGACAAACACAAACTGTCCCATTACACAGCGAAATGGACATTTCTGTGCTCAAGTGCACAGAAGCCTCATCGTCTCCATACGTAGATCTGTGTTCTCTGTCTTCATGCAAGCATTAGGGGATTACTGCCCTCTGCCTCATGCCTCCTGGCGAACTATTCAAAAACCTGAAACTGTTAAATCCCACTTAATTACTATCCAGCCCTTGGCAGATAATGGAGTCTTCTTATTTTACCTGAAATTGATGAGGGGACAGAGAAGGGGAGGGGGAAGCATTCTAGCAATTTTACTTGTATTAGGGTCGATCAGACTTTCAAGTAGACACAGAGAGTGCGGGCTCTCGCGATATTCAGCTGTGCCGGGGAACAATGCAGTCCACTGTATTGAGGTACTCTGCAACAGGTAGTTCCTTCCCCTCAGAGTGGTGTGGTGAGAGCTTCTGCACTTCACCTGACCTCAACCGAGCTGCACTCACTCGCAATTCTGATCTGACGGAGCTGACAGTGTTCTGAGGCGGGGCCTGCTTCAGCCCCAAGGGAGTACGAACACACCAGTTAACGATAATAATAAGCAGCAGCTCTGAAAAAAGTCAATTGCAGAGTACAGAGGAGATGTAACATTTAGTTCTGTAACTCTGACACAATCCCAATTATTGTATTTCGCGGTACATTCACTGCGAGTACTGCACCTATAGCAACATATCTGTCACAAATTGCAGACTTAAACGAGTACAACTACACCCATTGACATTGTATCTTTAATCTTGCAAAATGTTTGATGTTAATAAACAAAGAAAATGTTGATGCTGCGTCAGAGAGTTGCACCACATTATGGCTGTGACCAAAAACATTGGCAAGTTTGGAGTCAGCTAAATGGCAACTTAAGAGTTAAGGGTAAGTTCAAAAGGTCTTTGATTATTTTCAATGAGAAATATAAAATTTTGGAGTCTTACTCAGTTTTAGTTTAATTTGTGCATTGAAAGCTTGGAAATACCATGAACTGATGACACAAAGGTTAGGTGTGTTGTGGTTAGTGTGGAGGGCTGTCAGAGGTTACAGCGGGACATTGATAGGATGCAAAACTGGGCTGAGAAGTGACAGATGGAGTTAAGTGTGAAGTGGTTCATTTTGGTAGGTCAAATATGATGGTAGAATATAGTATTAATGGTAAGACTCTTGGCAGTGTGGAGGATCAGAGGGATCTTGGGGTCCGAGTCCATAGGACACTCAAAGCTGCTGCGCAGGTTGACTCTGTGGTTAAGAAGGCATACGGTGCATTGGCCTTCATCAATTGTGGGATTGAGTTTAAGAGCCGAGAGGTAATGTTGCAGCTATATAGGACCCTGGTTAGACCCCACTTGGAGTACTGTGCTTAGTTCTGGTCACCTCACTACAGGAAGGATGTGGAAACCATAGAAAGGGTGCAGAGGAGATTTACAAGGATGTTGCCTGGATTGGGGAGCATGCTTTATGGAATAAGTTGAGTGAATTCAACCTTTTCCAGCGATGGAGGATGAGAGATGACCTGGTAGAGGTGTATAAGATGATGAGAGGCATTGATCGTGTGGATAGTCAGAGGCTTTTTCCCAGGGCTAAAATGGCTAGCACAAGAGAACATAATTTTAAGGTGCTTGGAAGTAGGTACAGAGGAGATGTCAGGGGTAAGTTTTTTGTGCAGAGAGTGGTGAGTGCATGGAATGGGCTGCCAGTGACGGTGGTGGAGGCGGATACGATAGGGTCCTTTAAGAGATTCCTGGATAGGTAGAAGGAGCTTAGAAAAATAGAGGGCTATGGGTAACCCTTGGTAATTTCTAAGGAAAGGACATGTTGGGCACAGCTTTGTGGGCCGAAGGGCCTGTATTGTGCTGTAGGTTTTCTATGTTTCTAACTAGCATTTTCCATCTTAAGTCCATAAGACCATAAGATATAGGAGCAGAAGTAGGCCATTCGGCTCATCGAGTCTGCTCTGCCATTCAGTCATGGGCTGATCCAATTCTTCCAGTCATCCTCACTCCCCTGCCTTCTCCCCATACCCTTTGATGCCCTGGCTAACCAAGAACCTATCTATCTCCGCCTTAAATACATCCAATGACTTGGCTTCCATAGCCGCTCGTGGCAACAAATTCCACAGATTTACCATCCTCTGACTAAAGCAATTTCTCCACATCTCAGTTCTAGATGGATGTCCTTCGATCCTGAAGTCGTGCCCTCTTGTCCTAGACTTCCCTACCATGGAAAATAACTTTGCTATGTCTAATCTGTTCAGGCCTTTTAACATTCGGAATGTTTCTATGAGATTCCCCGCCCACCATTCTCCTGAACTCCAGGGAATACAGCCCAAGAGCTGCTAGACGTTCCTCATACGGTAACCCTCACATTCCTGTAATCATTCTTGTGAATCTTCTCTGACCCCTCTCCAATGTCAGTATATCCTTTCTAAAATAAGGAGTCCAAAACTGCCCACAATACTCCAAGTGTGGTCTCACAAGTGCCTTATAGAGCCTCAACATCACATCCCTGCTCTTATATTCTATACCTCTGGAAATGAATGCTAACATTGCATTCGCCTTCTTCACCACCGACTCAACCTGGAGGTTAATCTTTAGGGTGTCCTGCACAAGGACTCCCAAGTCCCTTTGCATCTCTGCATTTTGAATTCTCTCCCCATCTAAATAATAGTCTGCCTGTTTATTTCTTCTGGCTGGTGAGTTCTCTTATTCACTAAAGAATTGTTGGGAAACAGTGTGAAAGTTCAGTTCATGGAAGATGAAGAAAGTTTTGATTCAGCTGTTTCATAATATAACACCCCCACTAACATGGAATTCTCTAATACAATCTTACTTGATTTTAAAACCGCACATTCACCTGTCCCAACTTAATAGCATAGATTCGTGAAGGAAATTAGACTTGACCTGAACATGACCCAGACATCCCGAGACTAAAGGATATAGTCTGCATGTGTTGGGTTTTGGGTTGGTTTAGCCTTGAAAAAAATTAAGCCCTTGGGTTTTGGATTGGATCAGCTTTTAATTAATAAATAGACTTACGTTCAGGAACATATAAATAGCTGCACTGCAGATCCCAGCTAACTTGTAACAGTGCATTTATTTATAAATTCTGAGACATAAGTGTATTTAATTATAAAGAACTGGCTCAATTTTCTTTCAAGCTGACCCTGATCCAATACTCAACCCATTGATCTTGGGCACCAACCCACAAACACCTCATTAAACTGCCACTCTCAGTGCACGAAAAATGGTGGGAGGCGCTCTTTTAGGCATTGTATAACTCTTTAACAAACAGCAAATGGCAATTAACAAACAAAAGTTCTGCGAATTAGTTTCCTTTTTTAATCGAGAGTCCTTACTTGCTGCACAGAACCTGTGATGACTCCACCCCTTAGCGACACTCTTTAAGAAGGGAGGAAGGCAAAAGAAAGGAAATTATAGGCCATTTAGCCTAACCTCAGTGTTTGGGAAAGTGCTGGAGTCCATTATTAAGGATGAGGTTTTGGGGTACTTGCAGTCTAATAATAGGTAAACATCAGTATGGTTTCTGTAGAGGGAAATCTTGCCTGATAAATCTGTTAGAGTTCTTCAAGGAAGTAACAAGTAGGGTGGACAAAGGAGAGGTAATGGATGTCATCTACTTGGACTTCCAGAAGGCATTTGATAAGGTGCCACACATGAGACTGCTTTCTTTAAATCTTTTTATTAAATAAGTATACAAAGGGTAAACCATAAAGGCACTAATACACTGTTAGAAATTACAGGAGATATTAATACAGAAGAAAAAATTGATACAAACAGTGCAATTTAAACATAAAATAATATAATAAAATAATAGTATACTGATTTATATATATATATATATCAATAGAGAAAAGGGAAAAAAACCCAAAAAAAGACCCCAAAAAAAAACCCACCGTGCAACTAACTAAAAGCAAAGCAAAGCAATGGGCTAACTTGGAAACAGGTAGAGTTAAAGACTTTAAAATCACATCCTCAAACCCGACCTCCATTAAAAACAGTTAAAAAAAGGCAAGAAGGGAATATAAATATGGAAGAAAAGAGAAAAAAATTACATTAAATGAAAATATTGAATAAAAGATCTCCAGGTCTGTTCAAATTTAAGTGAGGACTCATAAAGATTACTTCTAATTTTCTCCAAATTTAAGCATAATATCGTCTGAGAAAACCAAAAAAAGGTAGTTGGAGCATTAGGCTCTTTCCAATGTTGTAAGATACATCTTTTCGCCATTAAAGTAAGAAATGCAATCATTCTACGGGCTGAAGGGGAAAGATTACTGGAAATTTTAGGTAATCCAAAGATAGCTGTAATAGGATGAGGAGAAATATCTATATTCAATACCTTTGAGATAATATTAAAGATGTCTCTCCAAAAAGTTTCCAGAGTAGGACAAGACCAAAACTGCTTAACAAGATAAAGTTCTATAGTGTTACAGGAAAGATACTGGCATGGATAGTGGAATGGCTGACAGCAAAGAGGCAGGAGGAATAAAGGAGGCCTTTTCTGGTTGTCTGCCAGTGACTAGTGGTGTTCCTCAGGGGTCAGTTTGTCAATGAATTAAATAATGGAATTGATGGCTTTGTGGCAAAGTTTGCGGATGATATGAGGATAGGTGGAGGGATAGGTAGTGCTGAGGAAGCAATGCAATTGCAGCAGGACTTAGATAAATTGGAAAAATGGGCAAAAAAGTGGCAGATGGAATACAGTGTTGTGAAATGTATGGTAATGCATTTTGGTAAAAGGGACCATGGTGCAGACTATTATCTAAATGGGGAGAAGGTTCAAACATCAGAGGTGCAGAGGGGCTTAGTAGTCCTTGTACAAGACTCCTAGAAGGTTAATTTACAAGTTGAGTCTTTGGTAAAGAAAGCCAATGCAATGTTGGCATTTATTTCAAGGAGAATAGAATATAAAAGCAAGGAGGTAATGCTGAGGGTTTATAAGATACTAGTCAGGCCACACTTGGAGTATTGTCAACAGTTTTGGGCCCCATATCTCAGAAAAGATATGTTGTCATTGGAGATAGTCCAGAGGAGGTTCACAAGGATGATTCTGAGAATGAAGGGGTTAACATATGAGGAGCGTTTGGCAGTTTTGGGCCTGTACTCACTGGTATCTATTAGAATACAGGGCGATCTCATTGAAACCTACCGAATGTTGAAAGGACTAGATAGGGTGGATGTGGAGAGGATGTTTCCTATAGTGGGTGTATCCAGAACTAGAGGGCACAGCCTCAAAATTGAGGGGCAACCCTTTAGAACAGAGGTAAGGAGAAATTTTTTTTTAGCAAGACAGCACCGAATCTGTGGAATGTTCTGCCACAGACTGCAGTGGAGGCCAAGTCTGTGCGTATATTTAAGGCGGAAATTGATCGTTTCCTGATTGGTCAGGGCATCAAAGGATATGGGGAGAAGGCAGGTGTATGGGGTTGAGTGGGATCTGGGATCAGCATGATAGAATGGCGGAGAAGACTCGATGGGCTGAATGGCCTAATTCTGCTGCTGTCTTATGATTTTATGGTATAACATTCCCTTTCCACCTGTTGCTGAAGATCTTAGAAACAGATAGCAATACTCCCCAGTCTAGTCCACGACATAGCACCATAGTTCAAGTAAGAGAGGTGTTCAGGGGCAGTTTAAGCAGACACTTTTTGATATGATAAGTAGGTGAAATCTGAAAACTTCTCCTTGTAAAAGCAACTGAGGTTGGGAACTGGAATGATAGAAAGGTTGTCTCTTGACAATTAGAAACGTAGAAAACGTACAGCACAATACAGGCCCTCAGCCCACAAAGCTGTACCGAACATGTCCTTACTTTAGAAATTACCTAGGGTTACCCATAGCCCTCTAGTTTTCTAAGCTCCATGTACCTATCCAGGAGTCTCTAAAAAGACCCTATCGTTTCCACCTTCACTACTGTTGTCGGCAGCCCATTCCACACACTCACCACTGTCTGCGTAAAAAACTTACCCCTGACATCTCCTCTGTACCTACTTCCAAGCACCTTAAAACTGTGCCCTCACGTGTTAGCCATTTCAGCCCTGGGAAAAAGCCTCTGACTGTCCACACGATCAATGCCTCTCATCACCTTATGCACCTCTATCGGGTCACCTCTCATCCTCCACCGCTCCAAGGAGAAAAGGCAAAGTTCACTCAACGTTTTCTAATAGGGCATGCTCCCCAATCCAGACAACATCCTTGTAAATCTCCTCTGCACCCTTTCTATGGTTTCCACATCCTTCCTGTAGTGAGGTGACCAGAACTGAGCACAGTACTCCAAGTGGGGTCTGACCAGGGTCCTATATAGCTGCAAAATTACCTCTCAGCTCCTAAACTCAATCCCACGATTGATGAAGGCCAATGTACCGTATGCCTTCTTAACCATAGAGTCAACCTGCGAAGCAGCTTTGAGTGTCCTATGGACCCGGACCCCAAGATCCCTCTGACCCGCCACACTGCCAAGAGTCTTACCATTAATACTATATTCTGCCATCATATTTGACCTACCAAAATGAACCACCACACACTTATCTAGGTTGAACTCTATCTGTCACTTCTCAGCCCCGTTTTGCATCCTATTGATGTCCTGCTGCAACCTCTGACAGCCCTCCACACTATCCAGAACACCCCCAAACTTTGTGTCATCAGCAAATTTACTAACCCATCTCTCCACTTCCTCATCCAGGTCATTTATAAAAGTCACGAAGAGAAGGGGTCCCAGAACAGATCCCTGAGGCACACCACCGGTCACCGACCTCCATGCAGAATATGACCCGTCTGCAACCACTCTTTGCCTTCTGTGGGCAAGTCCGTTCTGGATCCACAAAGCAATGTCCCCTTGGATCCCATGCCTCCTTATTTTCTCAATAAGCCTTGCATGAGCTACCTTATCAAATGCCTTGCTGAAATCCATATACACTACATCTACTGCTCTACCTTCATCAATGTGTTTAGTCACTTCCTCAAAAAATTCAATCAGACTCGTAAGGCACGATCTGCCTTTGACAAAGCCATGCTGACTATTCCTAATCATATTATGCCTCTCAAAATATTCATAAATCCTGCCTCTCAGGATCTTCTCCATCAATTTACCAACCACTGAAGTAAGACTCACTGGTCTATAATTTCTTGGGCTATCTCTACTCCCTTTCTTGAATAAGGGAACAACATCCGCAACTCTCCAATCCTCCAGAACCTCTCCCATCCTCATTGATGATGCAAAGATCATCGCCAGAGGCTCAGCAATCTCCTCCCTCACCTCCCACAGTAGCCTGGGGTACATCTCTTCCGGTCCTGGCGACTTATCCAACTTGACGCTTTCCAAAAGCTCCAGCACATCCTCTTTCTTAATATCTACATGCTCAAGCTTTTCAGTCCGCTGTAAGTCATCACTACAATCACCAAGATCCTTTTCCACAGTACCTATGCAGAATTCCATGCAAATATCCCCTGAACATCTGCCACATTTCAGCCGTACATCTCCCTGAGAACATCTGTTCCCAATTTATGATGCCAAATTCCTGCCTGATAGTCTCATATTTCCCCTTACTCCAATTATACGCTTTCCTAACTTGTCTGTTCCTATCCCTCTCCAATGCTGTGGCAAAGGAGATAGAATTGTGATCACTATCTCCAAAATGCTCTCCCACTGAGAGACCTGACACTTGACCAGGTTCATTTCCCAATACCAGAGCAAGTACAGCCTCTCCTCTTGTAGGCTTATCTACATATTTGTGTCAAGAAACCTTCCTGAACACACCTAACAAACTCTACCCTATCTAAGCCCCTTGCTCTCGGGAGATTCCAATCAATATTTGGGAAATTAAAATCTCCCACCATGACTACCCTGTTATTATTGCACTGTTCCAGAATCTGTCTCCCTATCTGCTCCTTGATGTCCCTGTTACTATTGGGTGGTTTATAAAAAACACCCAGTAGAGTTATTGACCCCTTCCTGTTTCTAACCTCCACCCACAGAGACTCAGTAGACAATCCCTCCATGATTTCCTCCTTTTCTGCAGCTATGACACCGTCCCTGATCAGCAGTGCCATGTCCCCACCTCTTTTGCCTCCCTCCCTGTCCTTTCTGAAACATCTAAAGCCTGGCACTTTAAATAGCCATTCCTGTCCCTGAGCCATCCAAGTCTCTGTAATGGCCACAACATTGTAGCTCCAAGTACTGATCCACGCTCTAAGCTCATCAACTTTGTTCATAATACTCCTTGTATTAAAATAGAGACATCTCAAACCATCGGTCTGAGCACGTCCCTTCTCTATCACCTGCCTATCCTCCCTCTCGCACTGTCTACAAGCTTTCTCTATTTGTGAACCAACGACCTCTTCCTCTGTCTCTTCAGTTCGGTTCCCACCCTCCAGCAATCTAGTTTAAACTCTCCCCAAAAGCTTTAACAAACCTCCCTGCCAGGATATTAGTCCCCCTTGGATTCAAATGCAACCCGTCCTTTTTGTACAGGTCACTCCTGCCCCAAAAGAGGTCCCAATGATCCAGAAATATGAATCCCTGCCCCCTGTTCCAATCCCTCAGCCACACATTTATTCTCCACCACATTCTATTCCTATACTTGCTGTCACGTGGCACAGGCAGTAATCCCAAGATTACTACCCTTGTGGTCCTGCTTCTCAGCTTCCTTCCTAACTCCCTGTGGTCTGCTTTCTGGGCCTCCTCCCTTTTCCTACCTATGTCATTGGTACCAATATGTACCACGACCTCTGACTGTTCACCTTCCCACTTCAGGGCATCATGGAGGCAATCAGAAACATCCTGGACCCTGGCACCTGGGAGGCAAACTACCAACTGTGTTTCTTTCCTGCATCCACAGAATCGCCTGTCTGACCCCCTAACTATGGAGTCCCCTATCACTGCTGCCATCCTCTTCCTTTCCCTACCCTTCTGAGCCACTGGGCCAGACTCTGTGCCAGGGGTGTGACCACTGTTGATTCCTCCAGGTAGGCTGTCCCCCCCAACAGTACTCAAGCAGGAGTACTTATTGTTAAGGGGGACAGCCAGAGGGGTACTCTCTAGTATCTGACTCTTGCCCTTCCCCCTCTCTACTGTTACCCACTTATCTGTCTCCTGAGGCCCCGGTGTGACTACTTGCCTATAGCTCCTCTCTATCACCTCCTCACTCTCCCTGACCAGACGTAGGTCATCGAGCTGCATCTCCAGTTCCCTAACGCAGTCCCAAGGAGCTGCAGCTCGACGCACCTGGCGTAGATGTGGCCGTCTAGGAGGCTGGGAGTCTCACAGACTTCCCACATCTGACACCGAACATAGAACACTGGCCTCACACACATACTTCCTGTCTGTATTCTGCACAGGCAACCTACCTCACCTTGACCCACTATCGCCTGAGCCCTGTTAAACCAAAGCCCTCCCACTCTGTCTCCCTCTACTCCGACACCCACTCCTCCTGCACTCGCTCCATAAAGCTGTCTCCTTTTAAACTCTTCTCACTGTTCTAACTGGCTGACGTCCACGCGCTTACACAGTCGTGCCCCGATCAAACGGCTGAAGAAATAACCGTCTCCTTTTAAACTCTTCTCGCTGTTCTAACTAGCTGACGTCCACATGCTTGCACAGTCGTGCCTCGATTGGTTTTGATAGATAGATTTTAATTTGCCAGGATATTAATGGAAACCAAGAGCATCAAAGTACCACTTTAACTTCCAGATCGGTTATGATCACGCTGGATGGCGAGAAGGGTCAATGTTTCTTTTCCTCTTCCTGTTCTTCAGCCACAGTTCAGCCCATTTGCGTGGACGGTATGACTGCTCTACAGCTCGAAGGAAAATCAACATGTCCCACTTGGACACTTCCATTCTCAGTGTAAAGTGGCTCTTGATTTTCCCTCCTGGTATATTGACCCTCCTCTCATCAGCATTTCTTTCTGGAACAATCATTAATGCTTTACAGCCTTTAAGAATTTTTATAACTTTCAACTAAGTTTTTGAAATGCTGTAAAAAAGTGAATAGACATAACTAAGAAGTAAGCCAAAGTTGAATGCAGTATTGAGGCTTTTTGGGAGTGGGACTGATGTATCATCGCGGGCCCAGGAATTTTTTTGCGCCCTATAAATGTGTGCTAAAGAAAGACTACATAGGGGCCTGAGCCAAAATTGCGTGCTGCACATAAATCCCCTCTTCTGCATTGTATATGGAATTCAAATTTTGATTGCAACTCATTACAGAGGAGTTTATTTGAAGAGTTACCACATGTGGGTTGACACAAAACTATGGTCACCATCCTTAAAGGAAAGTGTGAAGCCTCATTCTTTTTCTGCTCCACTAAATAGGGCAGGATGGAAAAGTGATGATTTTGTTTTTGCTGCACATTGGATAGTCTTTTGGTATGTTTGTGCTCCGCTTGGAGTGAGTTCAAGTCCTCTTTATTGGTCAGAGATTGATGGAAAGGCCCACAGATTCTCCAAATGATTGTAACAATCTTGGTCGCTAATCTCCAGTTCTGCAATATATTATTCACAAGATTTAACATATGTGCAAAGCTAGCCATTGCCAAGAAAAAAAAAGGTTAGACTTTGAAATCTTATTCAAGATTTGTTTACCCAAATAACAAGAAAAAAAAATCAAGAATAATATTCGGAGAAATGGTGCACAAAAACAGACTGAAATTCCTTGTCATCTTCAAGTTGCATTTTCGCATGTGGATGTTGCTTCAACAGAAAGACACAAAACCAGGCCAGTCTTTGTGCTACTGGTTATTGTTGATGGGAATATCATTTTTAAGCATAAGTTGAATTTTGAGAGCTACAATTTTGAGAGACAATTTGTTTTAAGCAAGGAAGTTATTCTTGGCAAAGTACTCAGTATCACAACCGCTCATCAGCATAGTTTACAACATGTTTGACTCTGTTATCTGGGATTATCATGCCAACTGATGTCATTTGGCTGACTGCACTCACTTGATAATGTATAGCATGAAATACATGCTAGCAACTCTGTATGTGTGTACAGAGTTGTTCCCTGGTGTGAGGTGCGCTGAAAACAATGGTCAATAAGTTTATTATTGTCAACTGTATTGAGATACAGTGAAAAGTTTTGTTTTCTATGCTGTCCATACAGATCATTTTGTACAACAGTACGTTAAGATAGTACAAGGGAAAACAATTACTGAATACAGAATAAAGTGTGACAGTTACAGAGAAAGTGCAGATAGACAATAAGGTGCAAGGTCATAACAAGATAGACTGTGAGGTTAAGGGTCTATAGGTACCAGTCAATAGTGTTACAACAGTGGGATAGAACCATGCGCTTTCAGGCTTTTGGATCTTTTGCCCAATGGAAGGGGGATGGTGAGAGAGTGAACAGGGTGAGTGGAGTCCTCGATTATGCTGGCTGTTTTACTGAGGCAGCAGGAAGAGTAGTCGGGGTCCATAGAGGGGAGACTGGTTTCCGTGATGTGCTGAGCTGTGTCCACAACTCCCTGCGGTTCCTTGTGGTCACGTGCAGAAGAGATGCCATACCAAGCTATGATGCATCCAGATAGGATGTTTTTCCATCATACATCGATAGAAATTAGTGAGGGTCAAAGGGGACATACTAAATTTCTTTAGCGTCCTGAGGAAGTAGAGGCTTTGTTTTAGATGAATTAGCGTTCAGTCGTTGAGGAAACTAAAGCAGGGGTTCGACGAAAGCTGGATGGAGGCTCCTAATGTAACTCTCAAATCTGTCTGAAAAGTCAAGGGTAGATTCTGCAGGTGAGCACCGCCCTTCCTCCAGACTGCACGGTATCCTGGCCTGGAAATGTATCACTGTTGCTTCATCGTCAATGGGCCTAAGTATTGGACTTCTCCGCACTGTGGGAGCTGCTTCAGTGTGATGGACTGCAGTTGTTCAAGAAGGTGGCTCACTGCCACCACCTCAAAGGCAACTGGGGATGAACTGTAAATGGCAGCAATGCTTATATCCTGTCAATGAACAAGACAGGGGACAGGCAAAGTTTGAAAGTAGGAGAGAAAACTTAATACTTCAGTCCTTATGAAGAAGTGAAAAGAGGGCATTGGGATTGGGATTTAACCAGGAAATCTGATAGAGTGGGAAGACGGGTGCTCTTGGAGATGAGTACATAACAAAATCAAGTGGGAGTTAGGGCATGTATGCTTTGATTCACAGGCCCAAACCTTCCATTTGACCGTCCATGCTTGCTGATCCTGCTCTTGCCTGGTAGGACATTGGAATGACCGCCACCAGGAAAGCTGGCTCCAAGTTGATTGGAAAAGCCCAGCACTACCCCCTTCCCTCCATCCGCCCTGCCCCTGAGCACCCTTGACCATGCTCCCAGGCTTTCCGGCTGCCGTTCATGACCAGGAGTTTGAATGGTTAACAATGTTCCCGAGGTTCGCAAACAATTTAAGAATATAATCTGCCGAAATCTGTACTCTACAACTGAGCTCACGAGAAGTTGAGTGTCAGAGAAGAGTGGAGCTGTCTTGCCCACCCAAATACATTTGTATATGAGTCCCATGTTTATGCACAATCAGAGGGGTAGGTACCAATAGTTTTTAACTGAAAATTTGAAGCTGTGAATCTACAGCAGAGAATTCTGCTCAGCTGTTAATTAGTTCTATCTGCTCCTCAATCCCAAGGTACTGCCAAAACAGAAATAATCTCATTTCCTGACTGTATTACTGTATTTTAAAATTTCTGTGTGATTCCCTGTTAAATTATGTTAAATTAGAGTTATAGAGTACTACACCACAGAAACAGACCTTTTGGCCCATCTCGTCCATGCTGCACTATTCTGCCTAGTGCCATCGATTGTAGCCCTCCAGACCCCTCCCATCCCTGTACCTATCCAAATTCCTCTTAAATGTTGAAATCGAACAAATATCTACCACTTGTGGTTGACAGCTCATTCCACACTCACACTACCCTCTGTGAAGAGGTTTCTGTGCAGGGTCCCCCTAAACTTTTCACCTTTCACCCTTAACCCATGACCTCTAGTTCTAGTCTCACCCAACCTGATTGGAAAAAGCCTGCTTGCATTCACCCTATCTGTACCTCTCATAATTTTGTATATCTCCATCAAATCTCCCCTCATTCTCCTACGCTCCAGGGAATAAAATCATAACCCATTCAGCCTTTCCCAAAAACTCAGGACCTCAAGACCCGGTAGCATCTTTGTAAATTTTCTCTGCACTCTTTCAATCTTATTGATATCTTTTCTGTAGGAAGGTGACCAAAACTGCACACAATGCTCCAAATTAGGCCTCATCAACATTTTATACAAATTCAACATAACATCCCTTCTCCTGTACTCAGAACTTTGTTTTATGAAGGCCAATATGTCAAAATCTCTCTTTACAACCCTATCTACTTCACTGTTTCTGCTTCATTGGTCATAATCTACTGGTCCTCTGTGAGGTTGTCTTCCAATAATTCTTTTCATGAAAATCTTTGTCTTTACTTCTTTGTTGTTAAATTGCCAACTAGCGAAACAACCTTTCCCCTTTTATCCTCATCTGTCTATATCCTGGACATTTCACTATTCAGAGTCTTTATTCCCTTGTTAGAGTCATAATCTTTTGTGATGATATTGGGTTCGTTGTTCATAAAGTTCTGAACTCAAACGATGATCTTAAGTCCTATCTGATATAGCTAGCTATGGATACCCTCACTAAAGGAAGGCTATTCTGTAGCCATCTACCCTTCAAAGGCTAGATCACTTCTCTGTTTATCCTCCATGTTGAGTTTATCTGTCAATATCCATTTATTGAACCATGAGTTTCCTTCCCCCACCCCCCACCAAGGAGGAGATACTTCCAGCTAGTGAAGTAGTTTAAACTCAGTTCTTTTATTTCTAGTGATGTACATTTAATTTCAAACAACATTCTTAAAACACATTCAAAACTCACAGAGGATTTCTATTATTTACAGTTTGTTGTCCATTGATCCTGTTTACAGTCACTGTTCTATAGGTTTGCTAAGTATGCCCACAGAAAAAGAATCTCAGGGTTATATGTGATGATGTGTATGTACTGATAATAAGTTTTACTTTGAACTTTGAACTTCTGAACTTTATCTTATAAAATACTTCCAAATTGCAAACATTTCTAAAACACAAAGGATTTCCAAATCACAGGTACAATTCCTATAAGCTAAAAAGTCATACCAAAAGTTGCAGCTGAATGAGTCGTCCATCACAGAAATCGAAGGCAGAGGAAAAAAATCTAGTCACATCTTTCTGTCATTCCTCTGGTCATTCCCTTGATCATTCCTAACAAGCCTAATTGTTTAAGCAACACACATAAAAGTTGCTGGTGAACGCAGCAGGCCAAGCAGCATCTCTAGGAACAGTCGACGTTTCAGGCCGAGACCTTTGTTTGCTAACATTTATACTATTTTTTTGCTACTTGGTGACTTCACACATGTGATTTTTTTTCAGATACCTTTGTTGGTAAATTCACACATATGTTCTAAAAGCTTTGGGGACAGAGATTCCAGACACCCAAAATTAATGTTGTGAGGGCTGAATCTTTGAGCACAAAAATCTTCCAACTATTGATAGATTAGTAATTTGATGTACTAACTGATAATATCAGTCTGGTCTGCAAGATTTCTTGAATTAAATAATTTATCCAATGTTGTGTGGTTTGATACAGGCCAATTAACATAACCCCATTGTCTTACAGTGCATCTCTTGAGCAGCCAGTACCATTCTGTGGGCCATCAGCCTGTGCTCTATAGACAGTGCTGTTTGTTTGCAAGCTGTCCTTTTAACTTCAGGTTTATTAATGCTTGCAATTTACATTACAAACTGAAGACTGGATCTTGCTTACGACAAGAAGCTGAGCAAGGACTTTTGGTTGAGAGTTTCATCTACTCAAAAACAACATTTTGACCCCTGTAAGAGTCAGCTACTGAAATTAGAAAGCTGAGCCCCCTGTGCCTTGGACAGTGAATATCCATCACACTTTGAAACCTTAAGTCAACAATCTCTTTGTCCCAGTACCTTTCTAGTCAAGCTTTGCTGCACATTTTCCATGGCCAGCACATGAACATTGATAACACATGACTCAACAGCGACCTGCGAGTGTAGGACACAAGTATCAAAGATGGAGCTCCATCAGCCCTAGGATGATTCTTTCCCTAAAGGTGGCTCCCTTATGTTGAACAGTGACAGATTAAAGCACTTTAACTTCCAAGAAAAAAGTCTATGAACTACCTCCTCATTTCAAACTGCAGGACACCAGCTTAAACCTGTATCATATACACTGAGCAGTCCTTACTGATGGTCTCCTTAGATGATGTGTCTATGTTCCAAGCAGAACAGAATCAATAATATTCTGTACAATGTGTGACTATGTTGCATTTAACCCATTTTGCCTTTCAGTTTTGCTGTTAACTAGATCATTATAGAAATCCTTAAAAAAATAAATCTGCGTGCATTTCTCTTTTATTAAGGGAAGAGTATCTGCTGTGTTCTGGAGGAACAAGTGCTTTCTAATCACCTGTCTTGCCAAGGCATGTCTATTTGGCATTTGTGTTCCAAAGTTTTGTGGCTTGAACTGAAGATAAATAACCTGCTTTCATCTATATTATCTATACCTGTCAACTTTTAAATATCTCAATGATGTCATCTCCCAATCTTGCCACCAGTGAAAACCTGAACTTGAAATAAATAAAATGTTTAAATTGTCATTCTCAGACTTCTTCTGTGAAACATTCTGTGCTCCATCTTCCCCCCTGCCATTGTTTTAACTTATTATGGCATAAGCATTTATTTTCCATTCCCAATCGCCCCTTGAGTAGGTGGTAGTGGGCTGCCTTCTTCAACTGTGGCAGCCCACTGGTCAAAGCTGTCCCACTGTGCTGTTGGATAGGGAGGTCCAGGATTTAGACTCGGTGACAATAAAGGAACAATGATCTATTTCTAAGTCAGAACGACGGATTACCTGGAGGGGAATATTCAGTGGATGATGGTCTTGGTGTTCCTGAAGCCTTGGCCTTCTTGGAGGTGGAGGTTGTGGATTTGGAGGGTGCTTTTGAGTAACCTGGCCAAGTAGTGGGGATGTTGGCCTGGTAGAGAACACTATCGTTTGGTTTTCTTGTCCGTCTGGTGAATTTGTCAGATTTTGTGAACCCATTGTTGGTGGCACGTTGAGGGACCTGGTGTAGCTAGTCCAGGTCTCAGAAGCATAAAGCCAGGGCATTTTGTGGATGGCACAGACTGCAGTCAGGGTGTACCAGAGATGGAGGGCATGAGTGGATGAGGTGCCAATCAAGCGGGTTGCTTTGCATGTTCTGGGGTATCAGTTAATGGCATTATGCTAATTACTCCTTGTGTTGGTATTATTATATTTAATCCAATCCCTTAACACATTCCTTCCTTTTCTTATTTAAACCCATCTCCCTTTACCCTCAATGGGATTAATTTCTCTTCTGTGTTTGCCAATGGTTTAATCCTTCCCCCTTTACTTTAATTGATTTCCAATTACCGTCTTGAGCTTTGAGCCTGCAGCATGACTACTGATCTCTTTAAGTGCAGATTTGTCTTCCTGTCCAGTGTAACAGGAAAAATCCAAATAACCTACAAAGTTAATTTACAAAATTAACTCCCTTCCCCCTTTAACTAATCTTTGTTCCCTCAAAATCCCGAGGTATTGGTGAGTGGAATCTGCGCAGCACAGCCTAGGAACTGTTTACTTTAAACCCACCTATCCTATAATTGTTTTCCATCACTCCTCTACCGTTCTCTCTGTGATTTCATGAACGCCCACAGCTTTATTAACCCTCTCCATTTTTTTAAATCAGTGCTTGCTTCTAATTCTATTCTCCTTCCTGGTGTTTTAAGTAGCCTTCTATTAATATTATCCCTGTTCATAACAGTTACATTTTGTAGATAGATGCTCCCATTGTAGGTAGAATATTGCCAGGCAGTCAGCTATACCTGTGAGAGGTCTTTGTTCAATGTTGCATCTGACCCTTTGAGCCTACAGGGAAAAACATTGAAGATGATGGTGAATTTTATCACTGGTGTTCTCCTTCACAGAGAAGTGGTCCATGCTTTCCAGGGATCTTGCCATGAACCCTTGTTGACGAAGGGCAGTGTTATTGCTTAAACATACAATATGTTAGTAGATAGGTTTTTATCATGGAAGGATTTTAAGGGTCATTGAAGGAAAAAAAGAAAAACTTTGATTTCTTTAACACCTTTTACAGTTTCGAATCATCCCGAAGTGCTTTCAATAAAGTGTGATCACTATTGTAATGCAGGAAACACAGTAGCCAAATTGTGAATCCACAACATGAAGCAAAATTCTCCTCCAGAGATAGGAGTGCAAAGATCCAGGTTGACAGCCCATTGCAGTACTTTGGAAGTGTTGTCTTTGTGCTTTCCTGGACCATATTTATCATCACATTGCACTGCATAAATAATTAACTATGTACTGCTCTGAGAACTTCCTGTACACAAAATTGGGCGCTGCCTTTCTTATGTGACACATTGTATGCACTTCAAAAAGTACATCAATGGCCACAGAGCTTTTTGGGACTTCATAAAATGGCTTGTGAAAAGAGCTACAAAAGTACAAGATGGTCCTTATTCATGTTTTCTGATGGCATACAAGTATAATTTTCATCTTGCTACTGTTTTCAGCCATGAACTGGAACCTGCAGTTCTAAAGATTAGCTTTATTTGAAGATTAGTTTTAGTTGTCAAATGTCCAGTGAAGTGCATGAACAGCTAATACAGTTCAAGGATTGTGCTGGGGCAGCCCGCAAGTGTCTCCACACTTCTGGCGCCAACAGTGCATGCCCGTAACTCACTGAGCTTAACCTGTACATCTTTGGACTGTGGGAGGAAACCAGAGCACCCGGAGGAAACCCACGCAGTCACAGGGAGAACGTACAAACTCCTTACAGACAATGGCAGGAATTAAACCATGATCAGCGATTGCTGACGCTGTGAAGTGTTACGTTACCATGCCAACCCTAAGTAGCATTGTGTTGTTATCTGGATTCTAAGCTCTAAAATTTCCTCCTCAAACCACTTTCTCTGCTTTTCTCTTTCTTTCCCTCTTGGTCTTTCCCCTTCGAGTTCCCCATCTAAAAAACATGTTTCTTCAAGTAAGCTTTTGGTTGCTTGTGCTGACATCACATTTGAGAACACTCCTGTGAAACATCTGAGTTTGTTTCATGACACCAAAGGTGGTGTGTAGATGCAGGATGTTGCAGATGCTTTCAGCTTTACTACCAAGAGCAGCTCTGTTTTACTGTGATATGGCAGAGATCTTTATACACATGCCATTATCCAGTGTACAGGAGAATGCTGTTTAGCTCTCTCATTTTTGCTGCCTAAATTATCTTTAAATATAAACTACTATCCATAGTATAGCATATCCTCGTTCTGGCAACTCCTGTGACGACACCGGTGCCAAGCTGTATCAGCCCTTGCCCTTCCCTTGGACAACATTGGTGGCATGGAGAGGGGAGACTTGCAGCATGGGCAACTGCCAGTCTTCCATACAACCTTACCCAGGCCTGCGCCCTGGAAACCTTCCAAGGTGCAGATCCATGGTTTCGCAAGACTAACGGATGCCACCATAGGAAAAATAACTTATGTTCTGCCAAAGTGGGACAGATGTGCTGTTATCTGGTTTCAATTTGCAATCATCCTTTAATTTTCTGCTCTAAGTTGCAAGTGGTAGAATTTCATTGGAGTCTGTGACTTTACAAACTATTGTCAACATTTCTTCAAGCTCAAACAGACTTGGAGTGAGTCGATGCATGCCCCAGAGCAGACTGGTGGCTGGGCTTGAGGTGAAAATATACTTATAGCCTCCAAAGTTACAGATAGTAACTGACGTCCATTTTAAAAGCCAGAAGCAACTGATACCACCAACTGATCCCAGTGGCCACCCATTTTAATTCCACTTCCCATTCCATCCATGGCCTCCTCTACTGTCGTGATGAGGCCACACTTAGGTTGGAGGAACAACACCTTATATTCCATTTGGGTAGCCTCCAACCAGATGGCATGAACATCGATTTCTTAAACTTCTGGTAATGCCCCCCAATTCTTTCTCTCACCTTATCTCCCTGCCTGCCCATCACTTCCCTCTGATGCTCCTTCCCCCTTTTTCTTACCTCCATGGCCTTCTGTCTCTTTCAAAAATCAACTTCCCACCTCTTTACTTCACCCCTCCCTCTCCCGGTTTCACCTATCATCTGGTGGTTCTCTCTCCCTTCCTCCCACCTTTTAAATCTACTCCTCAGCTTCTTTTCTCCAATCCTGCTGAAGTGTCTTGGCCTGAAACATCAACTCTACTCTTTTCCACAGATGCTGCCTGGCCTGCTGAGTTCCTCCAGCATTTTGTCTGTGCTGCTCGGATTTCCAGTGTCTGCAGATTTTCTCTTGTTTGTGATACTTCAGAAATCTTGTAATTGCCAAAATTGCCGTGGCATCAGTCAATATGGTCACACATCAGTTTTATTCCTGCCTGTTATACAGTATATTTGTATGTGCAACTGAGCTACCTCTGCATTGTTGATGCTTGAAGGTTAGATGAATGTGTACAAGTAGGAATATGCATAATATTAAAACAACAGAATTTAACAAAGTCGTTGACGGCATTGGCTGTTTTACAATATGAACTTTATTCAGAAAAATATATGCAAGAAATACCAAACAACAGTGCAAGGCTCTCTTTATATTCAGTTTTATCAGTTCTATTCATTGGTAGCGTTCACACATCCTCTGCACAGAGCACCAGTGCCACTCATGTGGTCTCCTGGGATGATACAAGCCAAGTGTTAGAGAGGTTTCTACACAGGGCACAGCCTCGAAGTGTTTCATACGAGTAGGACTGTGATACGGTCCTTCTCCCCCCACCCCCACTGGCTGCTTTCAGCTAATTGACGATCTTCCAGCAGCACTTGATTTCTGTCTCGGTTTGTGCCCCGGCGAACAGTCCATAGATCGAAGATCATAGATCTCTGTTACTTAGCTACTCAGGATGACCCCTGCACCCTTCACCAGACCTTTAACGCAGATACACAGACCACAAAGATATGGGCGGCTGTGTCATCCTTATCGCAGTTGTCTTGAGGGCAGCACAAGTGGGGAGTGTCTTACACATAGGATCTGGTGGGGTGAGGGAACTGTTAAGAGCAAAGCCATCTGAATGTACCAGGAACCTTCAAGATGCTTTTAAAAAACGTAACTCAATCAGCCAATCTTTACTAACAAGTGGCAATATTCTGGCTTCTCCAGAAAATGCACTCTTGCTGGGTTACAGTTTGAAAGGCACTATTTCCCTTTCAGCCTTTCACAACCTCAGGTTCTGCAAGGATGCTCTGCAGCCAATTTAGAATTGTGGTCATTACTGCAATGCAGGAACTCATGCAAGCTCCCATAAATAGCAGTGTGATAATGACCTGTTTCATGAACATTGAATCAACCTGTCAGCACAGCATGGACTTCACTTTCTAAGGATGCTGAGATCCTTCAACCTATGTTGGAGATCTTTTACCAGTCTGTTGTAGTGAGTGCAGTCTTCTTTGTGGCTTTATGTCGGGGTGGGGGGGGGGGGGTGGCAGCATTGGTACTGGTGATGCAAAAAGACTAAATAAACTCATCAAAAGAAACTGGATCCATCTTTGGCTACAACCCGCACTCTTTTGAGTTAGTGGTGGAGAGGAGGTCACTAAACAACCTGTCATCCATTATGGACAATCTGGCACATCCTCTCCATGAGCTACTGAATAAGCAGTGGAGCACCCCTTGAAACAGACTTACTCATTGCCACTGTCACAAGGATCGGTACAGAAAATCTTTCCTACCAAATGCAATAAGCATATACAACAGTTCATCTCTGTGTGACAGGAGAACACACATGACAGTACAATAGTCTCTGTTTTATTATTTCGTACATTATTATTGTACAGTACTGCAAATTATTGCACAGTGGTAAATTATTATTGTACATATTATTATTCTGCACTTTACTATTAGTTATGTCTGCACACTGCTAAATGTGTTTTGAAATGCTGCTGTAATGAAAAAAAAATCTCTCACTCGGGATCAATAAAGTATTTATTATTACTATTTATTAGGCATCTGACATGATCACACATGGCAGTCTGGTCCTGAAGGTTAAGGCACATTTAGAGCCATAGAGTCATCGAAAAGTACAGCACAGAAACAGGCCCTTCAGCCCATCTAGTCTGTCTTGAACCATATCCAAGGCAAGCTGGCTAATTGGATCCAAAATTGGCTCAGTGATAGGAGGCAGAAAGCCATGGTCGAGGCATAATTTTCTGATTGAAAGTCCGTGAACAGCGGTGTATTGTTGGGACCCTTGTTATTAGCAGCTTGCATGTGAACGTAGAAGGAATGATTAGCAAGTTTATAGATGATACAAAAATTGATGATGGTGTATATCATAAGGAGGATTATTAAATGCTAGAAAGTTGGGCAGGTAGAACTTAACCCTGATGTGCAAGTAATGCATTTTGGGAAGTCAAATAAGGTTCAGACATGTACTGCAAATGATAGAGTTTTAAGGAATATTGAAGAATGAAAGAGACCTTGGAATCTAAAGCCATTGCTCCCTGAAAATGGTAACACACATCAATAGAGTGATGAAGAAGTCATGAGGCATGTTCAATTTCATTCGGGGCATAGAATATAACAGTTGGGACGTTATGTTGCAATTTTACAAAATACCGGCTGGACTGCAGTGAGTCCAGTACTGTTAGAAGGATGTGATTCTGCTGGAGAAGGTGCAGAGGAGACTTACCAGAATATTGCCCAGACTGGGGAGAGATTAGATCATCTGTGTTTGTGCAGTGACCTAGATCATGAGAGACATAGACAGCCAAATTTGATATCCCTTTCCCATGGAAGGGATATCAAAAACACGAAGGCACTGTTTTAAGGTAAGATTTAAAAGATTTAATGGGGATCTTGGGGGCATAATGGTTGATATCTGGAATGCATTGTCAGAGGAGGTGGCGGAATCAAGTGAAATCACTCTGTTTAAGAAACATTCAGTCAGACACGTAAATAGCAAGACAGAAGGTTACGGCCCAAGTGCAGACAAATAGGATTAGTGTAGATAGCCAAAAAAGTCAACATGGAATTGATGGGCTGAAAGGCCGATTTCTGTTTTGAACAGTTCAATGACTCTATGAAAGAGCCTCAGTTTAACTTCATAAAAGATAGCAACATGATCAGCCCATCAGACTGAAGGATTGGGCTAGATTTATGTGCTCAGGCTTAGGAGTGGAGCTTGAACCTTCTGATGCAGGAAGAAGAGTACAATACACTGACTTACAGCTGAAGGGTGGACAATATGGAATCAGGGGACATAAATTCAAAATAAGGGAGGAGTCTGCCATTTAGGGCTGAGGGGAAAACATGTTAATCACAGAGGATGTAATTCATAAAGAAATGGAAAGGTGAGCAGGCATTTCCTTATGGAACATTGTGAATCTTCACAATTCTGTGTTACCCGGGGCTTTGGACAATCTGGTGTGAGAATGGAGATGAGGATGAGAATTAACCATGATCTTACAGAATAGCAAAGAAATCTCAAACTGAATAGCTTCTTCCTTCTCTACTGTATGATTGTGCACTCATAACAAGTATATATTCTTGATTACACTTAATAATTGGTTAATAAAAGCGGGATTGGTGTAATTGTGAATTATAAGCTTCAGATTGTTATGTTTTACATTCTTTAAATACAAAGTGCTATTTGCCACACTTCCCTCACCATAAGATCAACTAATAAATATCTCCTATTAACTTTGACATGATTGAACTGTAAGACCCTAGGAATGTGTGTGTGCAAGTCTGGGACTGACATCTGGAGACATCTGGTGGAGCTCCGTGGATCCTACACATTGCGAATGCCAAGCATCTCAGTCATTTTGGGGTTTATTTTAACATGTCTAGACTAATGTAAGCAGGGCAATAATATAACTCAAAGGACCCTGCATACCTTGTCACTCTATCTGCACTGCTGTCACCAATTTAGAAGGGTCTACTACTGGGATGATTTGTTGACGGAACAGGCTGCATGTGACATGGAATTCCCTGTCCATTGACTTAGGACCTCTATTATCACTTCCAAAGTGAACTGATTGGTTTGTGTGCCATCCAGTCTTGAACTGCTTCCATAGCTGATGAGAAGAGAAGCCCAATCGAGAAAAAGGATCTAAAACAAAGTAATCTGGGCCTCTCCCACCATAATATGATCTTGACTCCTCACCAGCCCATTCAACTGACCCATTCTTTCAAAGAAAGATCATACCCTCCCACTGCAGTTTATTGCTGGGTGGGGTGACATGATATTGGGCTGCTATTTGCCATTCTGTATCCCACTGGTTTGAAGTAAACAAATCAGGACTTCAAACACCACCGTAATGGGCCATATCTTAATTAACAATGAGTCAGAGTACAGGAAGGAGATAGAGAGCTCCTTCAACATGACGACAACATTTCCCTCAATGTCAGCAAAACAAAATAACTGGTCGTTGACTTCAGGAAGGTAGGCAGTGCACACACTCCTGTTTACATCAACGGTGCTGAGGTTGAGAGGCTTGAAAGCTGTACTTCCTGAACATTACCAATAGCTTTTTCTGGTCCAACCACATAGAAGCCACTGTCAAATAAGCTCACCAGCGCCTCTACTTCTTTGGGAGGCAAAAAAATTTGGCATGTTCCCTTTGATCATCACCAATTTTAATTGAAGCACCATAGAAAGCATCCTATCCAAATGCATCTCAACTTGGCATAGCATCTGCTCGGCCAATAACCATAACAAACTGCAGAGAGTTGTGGACACAGCTCAGCGTATTACAGAATCCACCCTCCCCTCTATGGACTCTGTCTACACTTTACAGTATTATGATCATTCTTGCACTACCATCTTATCAATGTGAACTGGGAAATCTTGGAACCTTTGACTTGTAAATCTTGTACAACTTATTTTTAAGGTAACTTATTTTTTATTCTTTCTTACTTTTCTAATATTTGTGTATCCGTGCATTTGTAATGTTACTGTGACACAGTAATTTCTATCTATCATTTCTCACTGCCTCAGTAAAGGCAACATAATCAAAGACCACACCAAACCTAAACATTCTCTCTTCTCCTCTCTCCCGCTGGGCAGAAGATACGAAAGCCTGAAGGTGCGTGCCATCAGGCTCAAGGACAGCTTCTATCCTGTGGTTATAAGACTATTGAACAGTCCCCGAGTATGATAAAATGGACTCTCGACTTGACATTTTTGCACCGCACTTTCTCTGTAACTGTAACATCTTATTCTGCTTTCTGTTATTGTTTTCCCTTGTACTACCTCAATGCACTGCTGTGATGGAGTGATCTGTATAATGACATGCAGAACAAAATTTTTCACTGTCCTTTGGTACACATGACAATAGTAAACCAATTTACCTTTTCACTGCTGAAATAGGCTAGTTAGATTGCTACATTGGCCCTGTTGGGATTACACCTCGTTTTTGTTTGGATTAAGGGGACATCTATGATCGATTAATATGCATTAATATTCATTCATTTACGATTCCAATTGAATAAAAAATATAGAAAATAATAAAAATATGCATAGATCACTCAGCACTTGTCTAAAAACATTTTGAGGTTTTGCAGAAATGTACTTCAGAATCAGAATCAGATTTAATATCACCAGCATACATCGTGAAATTTGTTAGCTTAGCAGAAGCAGTACAATGAAACACAATATAGAACAAAATAAATGTGAATTACAGTAAGCATATGTATGGATATTAAATAAATTAAAAATAGTAGTGCAAAAACAGATATAATTTAAAAAGTAGTGAGGTAGTGTTCATGGGTTGAATGTCCATTTAGGAATTAGATGGCAGAGGGGAAGAAGCTGTTCCTGAATCACTGAGTGTCTGCCTTCAGACTCCTGTACCTCCTTCCTGATGGTAACAATGAGAAGAGAGCATGACCTGGGTGGTGGAAAACCCATTACCAAGGAGGAAATCCAAAAATATACAGAAAGGTTTTAGTGTGTTTGGGAAAATAGAGAGATTGAAGATGGTGGACCAGCCTCTCACCCTCCCAGGCCATGGAGAAGCAAGTAGATTGCCCTCATCAAAGTTGCTTGAATTTCCAGCATCTGCAGAATTCCTGTTGTTTGCGTCAGTAGATTGCACTGAGGGTTTGTATTGATGAACATGTGCAACCTGAGCCCACAACTATGATTCTGAGGGGTGGATAGTTGTTTGGAGAAGCAGCACTGACAGATTTTTGGGATATTGCAGTGGCAATAGTTCAGGGATGGGAAGCCACTGCTGAAGATGGTATGACTCCTATTAGTTTAGGACAGGAAGGACATGTGAAAGCAGACGTACTGAGCTGGATACTGGAACACAAGATTTGGTGAGAATTTGGAGTTCAAACTGGAAAAGTGTGAAGTGATTCACTTTGGAAGGTTGAACTTAAAGGCAGAGTACAGGGTGAATGGAAGGACTCCTGACAGAGTGGAGGAACAGGGGGACCTTGGAGTCCACGTCCGTAGATCCCTCAAAGTTGCTTTGCAAGTTGATACAGTTAATAAGACGACATATGGTTGCAGCTCTATTAAAACCCTGGTTAGACCACATTTGTGTTCAGTTCAGGTCATCTCATTTATTTATCACGTACATTGAAACATACAGTGAAACTTGTCATTTGTGTTAACAACCAACACACACAAAGATGTGCTGGGGGCAGCCCGCAAGTGTTGCTACACATTCTGGCACCAACATAACATGCCCACAGTATTCAGCAGAACACACAAAGCAGCAACAACTGTTGCAGCAAGCACCCGACCGCGCCAGCTTCTGAGGTTTAGGTGCTCTAACTCTCCGGAATATGGATAGTTGGCGCAGACCCTTTAAAGACCAGGCCTGCCCTGCTAATTGGCAGCCATGTTTTGGCGCCAGGATTTTAATATTTAAAGAGCACCTGAACTGAGGTTCAGTGTTCAATCGTCAGCTCTATTTTGGATTCTCAACTAGCATCTAGTTTACAACTCTGTCCTTGTTTCAGTCTCATATTGTGTCTAAATTCTAGTCCCGGGTACTCCAACACTTGGGTCCTCACCATCCTCACCTAGGTCTCTCATCACAACATCAACAAAACCGAAACAAGATAACAACAGCAAAAAAAGCCACTTTACCACCCTCCCACCCCCACCATCATACACACACAGGCCTCCAACCCAAGGATGGACCACCTCTGGGCCTCCAGACTCACAGACACTGGGTCTCCAACCTCCAGTTTCTGGCCTGGACTCACAGACTCAACCTTTGGGTCTCTGCCTCTAGACTCGCCAGCTCTGGACTCTGACCTTTTGCCTTGCCCTCCAGACTTCACCAACCTCTAGGTATTGACCCCAGGATTTGCTGATCATGGGTTTATCTGTAGGCCCCGGCTACAGGACTTGCTAATCACGGGTTTAACCTTTGGGCCGTGACTTCTGGACTCAGACAGGCCCTTGTGTCTCCTAACTGTACAGACCTCTGACTGAAAACTTGACGACCTGGGACTTGCTGGTCTCCTCGGAGCCTGCCGACCCCACCTCCAGGATCGCTGAGCTTTGACCACAGAAGTCGAACTCAGTTTTGAATGAACTCAATAACTGGACCGTCACGGTCTTCTGGGGTAGAGAGTTCCAAAGACTCACCACCCTCAGAGTAACAAAATGCCTCCTCATTTTAAGCCCTAAGTAGCCAACCCATATTTTGAGACTGTGACCCGTAGGTCGACACCCCTCAGTCAAGGGAAGCATTATCTCTGAAAGTGCCCGAGTACGTTGCACATACGGATTTACAGTGGAGAGCATTCTGACTGGTTGTGTCACCACCTGGTATGGAAGCTCCAATGCACAGGATCAAAAAAAGCTACAGAGAGTTATAAACTCAGCCAGCTCCATCACGGGCACTAGCCTTCCCACCCTCGAGGACATCTTCAAGAGGCGGCATCCCTCATTAAGGACCATCACATCCAGGACTTGCTCTCTTCTCATTACTACCAACAAAGGTGGTACAGGAGCCTGAAGGCACACACTCAAAGTTTTAGGAACAGCTTCTTCCCTTCCACCATTAGATTTCAGAACGGTCAATGAATCCATGAACGATACTGTGCTATTCTGCTCTCTCTTGGCACTATTTATATGCTTAGTTTTATATTTCTTATTGGAACTTATAGTATTTTTATGTATTGCACTGCACTGCTGCCCCAAAACAACACATTTCATGACATATGTCAGTGATAATAAACCTGATTCTAAGGTGACTTCTCATTCTTCTAACCTCCAGAGCTGTAGGCTATTTAATCCCTCCTCATCTAAAAGTTGTGCCAAAAAGGACACAAAGTACAAAGTAAATTTATTGTCAAAGTTCTTACTTCAATGGTTGGTAAGTTGATGGAGAAGATCCTGAGAGGCAGGATTTATGAACATTTGGAGAGACATAATATGATTAGGAATAGTCAGCATTGCTTTGTCAAAGGCAGGTCGTGCCTTACGAGCCTGATTGAATTTTCTGAGGATGTGACTAAGCACATTGATGAAGGTAGAGCAGTAGATGTAGTGTATATGGATTTCAGCAAGGCATTTGACAAGGTACCCCATGCAAGACTTATTGAGAAAGTAAGGAGGCATGGGATCCAAGGGGACCTTGCTTTGTGGATCCAGAACTGGCTTGCCCACAGAAGGCAAAGAGTGGTTGCAGACGGGTCATATTCTGCATGGAGGTCGGTGACCAGTGGTGTGCCTCAGGGATCTGTTCTGGGACCCCTACGCTTCGTGATTTTTATAAGTGACCTGGATGAGGAAGTGGAGGGATGGGTTAGTAAATTTGCTGATAACACAAAGGTTGGGGATGTTGTGGATAGTGTGGAGGGCTGACAGAGGTTATAACAGGACATTGATAGGATGCAAAACAGGGCTGAGAAGTGGCAGATGGAGTTTAACCCAGGTAAGTGTGAGGTGGTTCATTTTGATAGGTCAAATATGATGACAGAATATAGTATTAATGGTAAGACTCTTGACAGTGTGGAGGATCAGAGGGTTCTTGGGGTCCAAGTCCATAGGACACTCAAAGCTGCTGTGCAGGTTGACTCTGTGGTTAAGAAGGCATATGGTGCATTGGCCTTCATCAATTGTGGGATTGGGTTTAAGAGCCAAGAGGTAATGTTGCAGCTATATAGGACCCTGGTCAGGCCCCACTTGGAGAACTGTGCTCAATTCTGGTTGCCTCACTATAGGAAGGACATGGAAACCATAGAAAGGGTGCAGAGGACATTTACAAGGATGTTGCCAGGATTGGGGAGCATGCCTTATGAGAATAGGTTGAGTGAACTTGGCCTTTTCTCCTTGGAGCGACAGAGGATGAGAGGTGACCTGATAGAGGTGCATAAGGTGATGAGAGGCATTGATCATGTGGATAGTCAGAGGCTTTTTCCCAGGGCTGAAGTGGCTAGCATGAGAGGGCATAGTTTTAAGGTGCTTGGAAGTATGTACAGAGGAGATGTCAGGGGTAAGTTTTTTTACGCAGATAGCGGTGAGTGCGTGGAATGGGCTGCCGGCGGAGGTGGTGGTAGTGGAAACAGTAGGGTCTTTTAAGAGACTCCTGGATGGCTACATGGAGCTTAGAAAAGTAGAGGGCTATGGGTAAACCTAGGTAGTTCTAAGGTAGGGGCATGTTCGGCACAGCTTTGTGGGCTGAAGGGCCTGTATTGTGCTGTAGGTTTTCTATGTTTCTATGTTTACATTTATGTCACCATATACAACTCTGAGATTCATTTTCATGCGGGCATACACAGTAATACAAGAATCACAATAGAATCAGTGAAAGACTAAACTAACAGGACAAATAAACGACCAATGTGCAAAAGACACCAAACTGCAAATGCAAAAGAGAGAGATAAATAATAATAATAATAAATAAGTAAACAATAAATATTAAGAACATGAGATGAAGAGTCCTTGAAAGTGAGTCCATTATTTGTGGAAACATTTCAGTGACGAGGCAAGTGAAGTTGAGTGAAGTTATCCCCTTTGGTTCAACAGCCTGATGTTTGAGAGGTAATAACTGTTTCTGAACTTGGTGGTGACAGTCCTGAGGCTACTGTACCTTTTTTCCTTGCTGGCAGTAGCAAGAACAGAGCATGACCTGGATGGTGGGGGTCCTTGATGATGGATGCTGCTTTCCTGCAACAGCATTCTATGTAGATGTGCTCAATGGTGGGCAGGGATTAACCCGTTATGGAATGGGCTGCATCCACTACTTTTTGTAGAATTTTCTATTAAAGAGCATTAGTGTTTCCATACCGGGCTGTGATGCAGCCAGTCAATATACCCTCCACCACACACCTGTAGAAGTTTATCAAAGGTTTGTATGTCATGCCAAATCTTCGCAAACTCCTAAGGAGATACAGGCGCTGCCGTGCTTCCTTCGTAAAGCACTGACATGCTGGGCTCAGAACAGATCCTCTGAAATGATAACACCATTCTGAAACAGGAACCAGTCTGGTGAATCTTTGCTGCGCTCCTCCTACTACAAGGATACCTTTCAATCGGTAAACTGACCAAAACTTTTGTAGGTGTGGAATCACTAACATCCGACACAATTGCGGTATTCGCCTTTACTCTTGCACTTAAATCCTCTTGGAATAAAGGACAACATGATATTTGCCATCATAATTGTCTGTTGTACCTACATGTTAGCTTTCAAACGACATCATGTATGAGTACCCCCGTACGTTCGCCAGCACTTGCCATTCATAATATTTGGAAGGCCCGCCGTAAGTTTTTGCGTCAGACGTAGAGGTGGCACGCGGCAGTATGAACTGCGGGTCTTACGTGGTGCGTGTGACGTGTGACGTGTTTCTGGCAGTGCTCGTCGGAGTTGGTGGTGAGTAACAGTTTCATCGAGGAGAAGCAGGTAAATTCACGGTTTCGACTTGAGAGGTACTGAGTTGCTCTTCCGTATCGTGTAGGGGTGAAGAGCTGGGAAGTACCACGACTCGATGAGTAGATGGTTGGTCGGCTAGCCTAAGTAACGGGAATGGGCCGGCTTTGGCCTTCATTGACGAGCTACCGTATTTTTGTGGTAACTCGTCTGGGGTATACGGCTGGAATTCGTGGGTGGTACAGGGTGCGGTGAATGACAACTGCAAAGAAGGCAAACTGCTACCTTGCAGCTTTGGATCTGGAGCTAGCCTTGTATTTTGTTTCGCCTGAGTTAATGAGTACATGTGATTTAATTACCTTTCGTGCATTTTTCCTCGCTTCCTGTCTCAAATTAGCTTTTAAAGTGAAGCTCTTGGTAACCGTTAACGGTTATGTGCAGAAAGGATTTTGGTCTTTACTTTGGGAATGGACGGTTATGTCGACGGCCATTTAATGGCCTTAAGTGGTTTGCTGTAGTCATGGTTGTAGTCCTATTAACGAATGCCAGCGATTAAGCCCAATAAGTTTGAGTGATAATGTATTTCCATGTGAAGTTGGTGTGAATTGGAGGGGAACACTTAAAGGACGTGTTGCCATTCACCGGAGACCCCTACCATTCTCCCTGGTAAAGGTTTTGGATTTGTGACATGCCGTTTGCGCAATTTGTTTTTTGTACATTAGCGGTGTGTGGGGTTGATGTCTCTCACCGAAAGGTTCCTTTGTTTCGTGGCTGTCTGTGGGGAAGATGAATAGCAGGGTTGTATGCTGCATACATTGATAATAAATGTACTTTGAATCTTTTGAAGTAATCTAAGTGAATGGCTGCTGTGTAGTTTCTGAGCAGTGCAGCCATGATGATGGAAAATGAATGTTTGGGGTTGTAAATGGATTACCAATTTGGAGACTTGTTTAAGGCAGTGTTCAACCAGTGTGTTAGTGGAGCTGCACAATGCTAGGGAAGTGAAGGGTGTTCTGTAATGCTCCTGATTGGCCTTGTAGATGGTGCAAAGTCTAGAGTGTCAGGGGAGGTAAGTCTCTTGCCTTCAATCTCTCCTTATAGTCATAGTATCTGTGTGGCTGGTGCAGATGAATTCATGTGTGCTGGTCAATGGGGACCTTTGAGGTGTTGATGGTGGATTTGATATTTGATGCCATGAATGTCAAAGGTGGTTAAACTCTTATGGTAGACCTGTCACTTTCTGGCATGAATGTTACTTGCTCAAAAGTTATTTTAGTCCTGCTGTATGTAGATATGCGCTGTTACATTTGAGGCGTTGTGAATGGAATTGAATTTTCTGCAGCTTTGTTTGTAGACACTCTTGGTAATGGACAAAATCAGGAGAATTGTAGCTAAAAATATTAATGACAGGAAGAGTACAAGTGTTATTGAGCCTTGTGGAAATGACTTGCATACAGTATCTTGTCTTTTGTAACACCTTTTTAATTGCCCATGCAGGGAGTTAATTGAAGATGCTTTCTGTTTGTACCTGCTTTGTACTTCACTGAAGTAACAACTTTTAGTCTTATTAAGTTGTCATTTCTAAGATCCAAAAAGTTTTCTGGCATATTTTAAGATTGTTGTGAATGATTTTGTCAATAAAAACAGAACCAACAAAGTACATCAATGCGTTACAAGTTAGAGGCATGTTTTGGATATTAATATAACCACTATGAGCATCTGTATGTCCGTGGAACAGTCTCATGGTACCTCCCTTGTTTTAGTGAAGAATCCCTGCTGGCTGGCAGGTCATAAATTCTGAATTTTATTCCTCGCGTTGAAGATAACTTTACTGCCTTGAATCCAGCCAGTGAGCTGTTCTAATGAAGTTACCCTACTGAAGCTGTATCATTGCTTCTCACTTTGTATATCATCCATGTTTCAGTGCTACATCCATGTTTTTGTCGAGCACCTCCACACCATCCACCACAAGCAGGACTTCCTGGTGGCCAAGCATTTTAATTCCCATTCCTGTTCCAACATGTTGATCCATGGCCTCCCTCTTGGGCCACGATGAGACCCTCGGGGTGTAGGAGCAACACCTTATATTCCGTCTGGGTAGCCTCCAACCTGATGGCGTGAATATCGCTTTCTCCTCTGGTGAACAAATCCCCCCTCCATCCCCTGCTTCCTCTATTCCCTACTCTGACCTTTCACTTCTGACCTACCTATAACTTCTCCCTGGGTCCCTCCTCCTTCCCTTTCTCCTACGGTCCATTCCTCTCCTATCAGATTCCTTCCTCTCTAGCCCGTGACCTTTCCCATCCATGTACCCATCACATTCCAACTAGCTGCCTCCTCTTTTCTCTCTTCTTTCCCACCCCGCCCAACCTTTTTATTCTGGTGTCTTCCCCCTTCCTTTCCAGTCCTGAACAAGGGTCTTGGCCCGAAACATTAACTGTTTACTCTTTTCCATAGATGCTCTCTGACCTGCTGAGAATTTCTCCAGCATTTTGTGTGTGTTGCTTTGGATTTCTAGCATCTGCAGAATTTCTCCTGTTGCGATTTTGCCATTCTGCATTGCCTTATTTGACATTTTTTGTACTTTGTAGAGTTCAGCTTTCAAGTCTTGTTACCAATCATCCCTAAATTGGCTTCTGTTTCAGGTATATGTTGCTGTACAAATCCTTCCTTTCTCTTATCTCATGCCTGTCATTTTGCAAGCTACTTCTTTCTGATTGTGGATAGTTGCTACCTTAATTTCAAAAAAATAAGTTTGCTTTACTTGAAATGTTGGCATTTTGACTGAATCTGTGCAAGTACATCGAACAGTACAGCACAGGAACGGGCACTTCAGCCCACAATGTTGTACCGAACCAGCTAAAAAGTAAATCAAAACCCCTGAGAAACTAATCCCTCCTACCTACTACACAGTGTCCATTATCTCTCCATCCTCCTGACATTCACGTGCCTATCTAAACATCTCTTAAAAGCCTCAACCATATCCAGGCATCCTCTTCATACCCTTTGAACCTACCTCCTCTCACCTTCAATGCAAGCCCTCTAGTATGAGACATTTCAACTCTGGAAACAGATACTCCACCCACTCTATCTATACCTCTCATAATTTTATAAACCTCTATCAGATCTCTTCTCAGCCTCTTCTGCTCCAAAGAAAACAGCCCAAGTTTGTCCACCTCTCATGATAGCACATGCCTTTTAAACTAGACAGCATCCTGGTAAGCCCTGTACGTAGCCTCAACATCTTTCCTATAGTGGGGTGACCGGTACTGTATGAAGTGCTCCAGATGTGGTCTAACCAGGGTTTTGTAAAGTTGCAACATAACCTCTTGACTTTTGAACTCAGTGCCTCGACTAATAAAAGCAAGCATTCTATAAGGCCCCTTATCAGCTTGTGTAGCCAATTTCATTGAGCTATGAACTAGGACCCAAAGTTCCCTCTGCTCAGCAACACTGTTAATGGTCTGGCCCTTAACAGTGTACTGTCTTCTTGCATTTGCCCTACCGAAATGCAGCACCTCTCATTTATCTGTGTTAAACTCCATCTGCCATTTCTCTGCTCATATCTGCAAATTGATCTATATTGCAGTGTATTCTTTGTCAGCCTTCTATACTACCCACAACTCCACCAATCTTGGTATTATCTGCAAACCTACTAACCCACCAATCTACATTTTCATCTAGGCCATCACAAACAATAGAGATCCCAGCACAGATCCCTGCGGGAATAGAAAGAAATGTGTATCTTCTATTAAATGCGGCAATGTCTTTTATATCCTAGTGAAACCAGGGTTAAATGTGGCATGTTTCATTTAGATGAAATGGAGCTGCATTAGTGATAAATGGATCAGCGTGGCTAACTTATCTTTGGAGGTAGAAGAAAAACATACTGAGAACAATTCTTATCACGCACGTGAAGTACCATAATAGTGTACTTGAGGTATATTTGCACTTTTGAGTTTCAAGTGCTTTATTTTCTGTGATCTGGGCAAATTCAGACCAACTTTTTTCTCACTTAAGGGAGGTTAGAAATGTAGGATTGTACACGTCAGGCAGAGAACACTTTGATATGATAGCAATCCTTGCCCCACTCTGCCCTCTTAAATTTCTGCAAGTGATGCCTCTGATCACTGGATCAATACACTTTGCTCACGACACTGTGCTGCAGTTCTAAATCTAATGCGGTTTAGTCAGTGAACAGCTTTGAGAAATGCCAGTGCATGATGATAGAAATGAAATTGAAACTGTAACACTTAAGATATGTACAGATTGTCCTTTAGAGGAGCTGGGTTGGCACTTCAGTAGCCTTCAATTGTGATATCCAAACCATTAACCTTTTCTGCCGTAAAACATTGGCCTTGATGTTTTTTTTTAAAACAAAAAACTTTTACTGGAAGTGTGGCTGATTCGCCTCTCAATTTTACATACTGAATAATTGCAGTTGAAAACCCACTTGGGTTTTGGGCCGCAAGATGCTTGTTTGATTGACCTTCTCATGACTATTATATTCAAGTTTTTATAAATTTGTAACATTTTCTGTTTTAATGTTCAGATATGTATAAAGTCCATTCATCCTCCTGGGCTATACACTGTATCACAGCAAATAATCCACTTTAATAATGTTGGGCTAGATTAAACTTAGAAGCAAATTGACCCTCTGCATTCTAATTAATGCATAGTTAAGGAGGTTAGTCTTCTGTTATCAGGGCACTATTTGAGAACCTCATACTGGAATGAATGCCTGAGGAAGGAGCTGATAGTGAACATAGCTCCCTGGGAGTGATCAGTCTTGTTTTGAACAATAATTCACTTTGTTCAAGGTAAGCCTGAGGGGTGAAAAGCACTGTGAGGATTGAGATTGACTGTTTTCCAGAAGAAATAGAGCAAGAGAGTCATCGCGGGATGGTTCCTCTACGGTTCAGCCTGATGGACTGGACTGCAATGGTCCTTTTTATTCACGTGAATCAGTGTTACCTACTTGGGCCTTTAGCTCCCAGTGGAGCATAGGCCATCGATTACCTCTGAAGTCAATGGTATGGTTAAAGTTCATCAACACTTCTGCAGTCCAGGGGATTGATCTATACAGCTTCACCAGAGGCCTTACCCATTTCCACCTGTTTTCATGATAGATGTAGGGTTGGACTTTGAGAGTGTTAATTTCCAAATCTTTCATTTGGATTGCAAACCTGAACCATGAATGTAACTGTAAGGGTCATTAGACTTGTTAAGGAAATACTGTTGAATATGTTAACCCTTAAGAGCAATTGGGCATTATGCTAAGCAAATAGTTATTATAAACAAGAGATTTTGCAGATGCATGAAATCACGAACAACATGCTTGAAGTTCTGGAAGAACACAGCAGATCAGGTAGCATTTAAGGAGGGAAACAGTTGATGCTTTGAGTTGAGTATGCAGAATATCATTGTCTACAAGGAGTTTACTGCTTGTAATGGGCTGTCCATTACAGTAGGTTTTGTCTCAACTATTACCACTGAACAGTTAATATGTGTTGCAGAGCATATTGTGGTTGGAGAGGAAGGCAAATGAGGAATTTGTCTGTGTTGCTAGTTGTTGTAGAGTAGGTACTATTGCCCTTGCAGCTCCAAGGACCCAGGTCCCATCCTGATCTTCAGTGCTATCTGAGCAGAGCTTGCACAAGCGCTCTGTACTCATGTGGATTTCCCCAGATGTGCTGGTTTCTTCCTAGTAGGCAGGTTAATTGTGCACTATCAGTTGCTCTTAGTGTATGCAGGTGGTGAGAGAATTGGAGGGAAGTGATGGGCATCCTGGGTATCAGAAGAATGGGATTTCTGCGATGTTGTATTATTAATATGAATTGGAGCTTTTTAGTGTATCCAGAACCCTAACCAGCAAATTTATCAGGCCAAACTTGGCAGTTTGGAGGGGAACCACTAGCAAAGTTCCTTCTGTACCCGTACGTAGCAGCATGAAGGCCAAGAGCACAGCCTAGTGTGGTGAGCTGAAGGACATTTCCTATACCTTTGAACCTTGATTTAACAAAAGGTAAGTGGTTTGCTTTGTCAATTAAATTTCATATTTTTTGAGTCCATTTCAACTATTTACATGTCTGTCAGACACTTAAATGCAGTTCAAAATGCTCTTTGAGAGAAGAAGCCATCAAAAAGCCATTGAGGTAAATTACAGATGGGATTTCAGGGGGCTTGTGGGCTGCTGCACTTCAGTGGATTAATGTGATGGTGAGGCCTGGAGTTGGATGAAATTAGCTGAATGTAAATCTTGGCGTCCTTTGGGGATTGGACAAGGGGAGTGGGGCAAAACCAGTCTGCAAGCTGGGTTGATCAGTTTGTCCTAATGTCTTGGCAATGCTGGCTCTTGAAATCAACAAGTAATAGACCTGCTTGATTTCCTATCAAAATGACTACCCTTCAACTAGGGCAGCTACTACTTACTACAGCGGTATTAAAACTGATGTAAAATAATTTGGAGAGCTCAGGTGTCTGAATTACTAAAATTAGGATCAGGTTTAATATCACCGACATATGTTGTGAAATTTGTTATGCAATACACAATAATAGAAAAAACATCAATTGCAGTAGATATAGATTAAATAGTTAAATTAAGTAGTGCAAAAATAGAAATAAAATAGTAGTGAGATAGTGTTCAGAAATCGGATGGTAGAGGAGAAGAAGCTGTACCTGAATCATTGAGTGTGTGCCTTAAGGCTTCTGTACCTCCTTAATGGTAGCAGTGAAAACAGGCATGTCCTGGGTGATGGGGGTCCTTAATGACGGATGCTGCCTTTTTGAGGCATCTCTCCTTGAAGATGTCCGGGATTCTCCGGAGACTCGTGCTTGTGATGGAGCTGACTAAGGTTACATGTCTCTGCATCTTACTTCCCAGTAGCACCCCCCCCCCCCCCGCAATACCAGACGGTGATGCAGTCAGTTAGAATGCCCTCCACGGGGCATATTTAGAAATTTGCAAATCTACTCAAACTAATGAAATATAGCCGCTGTCATGCTGCCTTTGTAGCTGCATAAGTTTGTTGGGCCCAGGATAAATCCTCAAAGATATTGACACCCAGGAACTTGAAATTGCTCACTCTTTTTCACTTTTGATCTCTCTGAGGACTGGTCTAAGTTCCCTTGTCTAGCCCCTTCTGAAATCCACAATCAGTTCTTTAGTCTTATTGACATTGAGTGCAAGGTTGTAGCTGTGACACAACTTAGCTAGCAGGTATATCTCACTCCCGTACACCCTGTCATCGCCATCTGAAATTCTGCCAACAATGATTATATCATTGGCAAATTTAAATTTGAGCTGTGACTAGCTACACAGTTGTGGGTGTAGAGAGATTGGAGCTAAGCACACGCCCAGTGTGCAAGTGTTGACTGTCAGCGAGGTGGGGATGTTGTTTCTGATCTGCATGGTCTGTGGTCTTCCGGTTAGGAAGTTGAGGATCCAGTTGCAGAGGGAAGTAGAGGCCCAGGTTCTGGAGTGTTCTGATCAGAACTGTGGGAATATGAGTATGTACTGTATGTAGAATGCTGATCTTTAAATGTTCATACCTTGAAACTCAATACATTTGGAGACTTTAGATTTGTTATAAATTTATGCCCTCTGCTTTTTAAAATCTTGTTAAAGGAACATAATAGTGTTCCTTAGCACAATATTTAGGCAGCTAACTGCTGAAGACCTTATTGTATTCAACGGTTTGTAATCTAAACTGAGATCCAGTGGAACACTTGCATAGTTAGGGATTGGTAAACCTTTTTGGTAAACCTGTTTCTAGTAAATGATATTGTGAAATGCACATTAATTCAAATTTCAGATTATGTAACTGGTAGTTATTTCTACTGTCGAGCCAGTTGAAAGATCCAAACCAGTAACCGGAGAAGCTAGATGTTCTGCAAGTTACGCCTGAGCAAAATCTGACTTGAAAATTAAAGATGACTTTTCTTCCTCCTTTGTGAGGACTGTCATTTTTGTATTGCAAACTTTAGATTGACTTCTGCTTGTAGTACTATAGTAACCATTTATAGTAACTTGTGATGTTCTCCAATAACTCTTTAATGGTTTAAGTATTAAATCCTTTCTGCTGCAAAGGGAGTTTTAATAACTTTGCAGTATTGAACATAAACACAATATATTTTAATTCTTGCAGAACTGTTCTACACATTTAATATTAACTGAATTTGGGCATAAGCATGATTTGAGCTTGTTTAAAGTTCACTTTATTGAATGCTCCACTTTCTGGTTTGTACGCCCCTTTGCATTTAAAGAATTGCAGGTATTTGTTCATAATCAAAAGTTTTTGTTTTGTATCAGAAGCTTCAAAGACCTTGACCACATTGACCAGGGAGTACCTTACACAGAAGTTGAGTTTTTAACCATGTGGTAATATTGTAGATTTGGGACAATAAATTGTATTGGGCAAATGTGGTCTAATTTGGCTTCTGGCCCAAGCCTCCATCAGTAAAAGGAAATGGATTTTTGGCTGTTCTAGGAACAACACTTCCTGTGCCAAACGACTTAATTACTTAATTTACACCTTTCCGTGATACATTGTTTGAAAACAATGGAGTCTGTGACATACTTAATAATCTTTCTAATTTGGCACATGCAATGATCACTTGAATGTTTTTTATATATTTTGGGGAAAATTTTAACCTACTATTCTTTTATACAGGGACGTGAGCGTGACCATGGGAATTTTTGCTTCAGGTCTTAGAGGCTTCTTTGGAAAGAAGGAGATGCGAATTCTCATGGTTGGTCTAGATGCTGCTGGAAAAACCACCATTCTTTACCAATTTAAGCTTGGAGAAATTGTTACCACAATTCCTACCATCGGTATGTTCAAATAGCCTTACAATTGAAGAATCAACAATTGTGTTGTTTCAACTTCAATAAAGGAAGATCTTTTACAGCATGTAATTTGAGTCATCTGGTGGTTCCAGTACTCTAATTAGCAAGTGATGCTTTAAAATCTGTCTGCAGCTAAGTGCCTTAATTTTCCTTGAATAAAAGGTTTGGGTATATTTGGGTATCTATCATTGTGTTAGAGATTTGGGTTGTTGAGTATAATTAAGAGAACAGCTTTGAGTCAAATCATCCGTGTAAAAGAACAAGGGGAAATGGTTAAAGTTCTTCTTGGGCCTTGAACTTGGAGACTTTTGGTCACTAGTTTGAATTGCCCGTGTTGACATCATATCACATTTCTATAATCTGTCATAAAATCTGTGCTTTTACTCCTGCATTTCCAGGTGAAAATCATAAATTCCAACTTCTTCATACCCAGGGAAGCAGTAGTAGCTACCAGATTAAATGTACAGATTTTTGCACAGCAGGGAAATTAAGGGTTACTTAACCACACAGTGCTCTGTGATGACACTGGTGCCAAGCTGTATCGGCCCTAGTGCCCTTCCCTTGGACAACATCGGTGGCATGGAGAGGGGAGACTTGCAGCATGGGCAACTGCTGGTCTTCCATACAACCTTGCCCAGGCCTGCGCCCTAGAAACCTTCCAAAGCGCAAATCCATGGTCTCACGAGACTAACAGATGCCTGTCTTAAGGGTTATGGGGGAAAAAGGTGGACGGGTGGAGCTGGGTGTGTGATCTAATTAGCCATAATCTTATTGAATGACAAAACAGGCTCAACAGGCCAGATGGCCTACTCCTGCTCCTATTTTTTTTTTTGAAAAATTGCAGCAGGTACTTTTCAAATACTTCATATTCCTTGTGCACTTACTCTTAAATGTTGGTGCTGATATAGGAATAGGACTGTTTAATACTCAGTTGGGCAGGGTGTTAAATACCTCATGGGGGAGAAAAGCTGGATTAGTCAACCAGTTTACTGCAAGACAATTGCTTGGTACTTGGAGAGCAGTTTCTGCTTTAATGCTGCAGCTAGAATTTCAAGGTTCCAACTTGGCTATTTGCATCAGGATGACTTTTGACTAAATAGTTGTGCTTTTGATTAAATCTGCAGTATTGATGCCAAATTTCTGGTTGGATAGATTTGGTGGATTCAGTAAAAAGGGGAAATGGATGGGATAACCACATAATAAGATGTCTTTCTTTTCAGGTTTTAATGTGGAAACCGTGGAATATAAACACATAAGCTTCACAGTATGGGATGTTGGTGGACAGGATAAAATCCGACCACTTTGGCGTCATTACTTTCAAAACACACAAGGTAAGCGGGGGGGGGGGGGTGACTTTTTTTTAACTATCTACACTTTATGTATTTTGACACTACAACCAATACTGGATATTCAATGATATCATTTATTAATGATCATTTTGGGAGGGTAGAGTGAAATGAGGCGAGGGTAATGTGTAATTTTTAGATTTGGTCTACACGTGAGTCTAGTTGTAATCTATCAACGGAAGAACTGAGTGAACACATTTTTAGGTTCTAAGTTTATAAGCAGCAAAGACTATAAAAAGTGAGGCATTATCACTTTGATTCCTAGTTTCAATGCACTTGTTGAATTTTAGTCAGCAACTAAATCACTCAACTAATGGATTATTGGTTTTGTATCTCAAAGGGGTCGGAATACAACAGGTGAAAACTTTTGCTTTTCTTGTACAGAGTCTTGAGTGTTCCTCTTCAGAAATTATTTTGCATTGAGTGCTGCACTTTTGGCAGATTATATTGACTATGGGGTTGAATCACAGATGGGTTGCATAAGTTGGCTTGTATTCCAAGTTTAAAGATGAAAGGTGATGTTCAAGGTTTTTAAAACTTCCAGTGTTCAATGGTTGTTGGAAAAACTAGTTTTGAGCAGTGTCCAGAACGAACAGTACAGTTATGATCTATTTCTGAACTAGTGAAACTGGTAAGCGCTTTATCTGTGGTTGAATTGAATTAACTTTGTTTCTTGCATCCTTCACATACATGAGTAAAAATCTTTAGGTTACGTCTCCATTTGTGCAATTTGTAGTAATTTGTAATAAATAGTATGTACAACAGAACAGTTAATATAATTTAGAAATACAATTGTGTCAGTGTGAATTAATCAGTCTGATGGCCTGGTGGAAGAAGCTGGCCTGGAGCCTGTTGGTCCTGGCTTTAATGCTGTGGTACCGTTATCCCGGATGGTAGCAGCTGGAACAGTTTGTGGTTGGGGTGATTCGGGTCTCCAATGATCCTTGGGGCCCTTTTTTCACACCTGTCTTTGTAAGTGTCCTGAATCATGGGAAGTTCACAATTACAGATGTGCTGGGCTCTCCACACCACTCTACAGAATCCTGCGATTAAGGGAGGTACAGTTCCCATACCAGGCAGTGATGCAGCCAGTCAGGATGCTCTCAATCAATTGTGCCCCTGTAGAAAATCCTTCAGACATGGGGACTCATGCCAAACTTCTTAAACTGTCTGAGGTGAAAGAGGTGCTGTTGTGCTTTTTTCACCACACAGCTGATATGTACAAGACCATATGAGGTCCTCGATGATGTGTATACCAAGGAACCTAAAGCTGTTCACTCTCTCAACCCCAGATCCATTGAAGTCCACAACCAGCTCCTTTGTTTTTGCGACATTAAGGGAGAGGTGGTTTTCTTGACACCATTGTGTCAGGGTGATGACTTTTTCTCTGTAGACTACCTTATTATTATTTTGCGACTAGGTCGATCAATGTAGTGTTGTTGGCAAATTTAATTAGTAGATTGGAGCTGTGGGTGGCGACACAGTCGTGAGTAAAGGAGGGAGCAGAGGTGAGGGAGCCCACTCTTACCATCTGTCAGTGATCTGACAGGAAGTCCAAGATCCAGCTGCACAGGGCAAGGTGAAGGCCGAGGTCTTTGAGCTTCTTGTCAAGCCTGAAGGGAATTATGGTTTTGAAGGCTGAACTGTAGTCCAAGAACAGCATTCTCCCATAAGAGTCCCTTTTCTCCAGATGTGTAGGGACGGTGTGTAGAGCTGTGGCTATTGCATCATCTGTCAATCAGTTGTGTTGATAGGCGAATTGTAGGGGGTCCAGTGTGGGTAGTAGCAAGCTGCAGATGTAATCCTTGACCAACCTCTCAAAGCATTTGCTTATTATTAAGGTGAGTGTGCCAGGACATGTTACCTTCGTCTTTTTAGGTACAGGGACAATGGGAGAGTGGAACTCTGTCCTTACTCCTGCTCCTCACCACCCACAAATGTTTATTTCACACTCTTTATTTAGAATATTGAGGGAGAAGGAGAAGGGAGAACTCTTGTTCCATCAATGCCAGGCATTGTTTAATACAATTTAAAATCTTGCATAGACTACATTACTCAAAAGTAAGGATTCATAAAATATTCCCAGAGGTGTCCCCAATGTGTGAGAAATGCAAGTCCTCGGAGGCAAATTTGTTACATAGTTATGCTTTATGTCTCAGGATACAAGAGTATTGGAAGCAGATATTTGAGGTCCTATCAAAGGTACTAAAGGTTCAGATAATACCAGACCTCATTTTAATAATTTTTGTAACTTCTGCAAGGTCAAATAAATTCCAGGCTACCCAGCAACAACTCCTGACCTATGGCATACTTAATGGAAAGAAACTCATACTGATTTTCTGGAAGAAAGAGGAATATCCATCACTCAGACAATGGCTGGCTGCATTAATGGATACTCTGCACCTAGAGAGGATAAGATATGTTATCAAGGACAGACTCAAGGAATTTGAAAAAATCTGGCAACCATTACTGTTGTATTTAGAAGAGACCGACAGCTGAACTGAGTTTGGGGGGCAGTAGGACCTAAACTGCACATACGGGAGGGGTGAGGGGAGGGGAGGGCTGGGAAGGGGAAAGGAGAAAGGAGACGGGGTCGTAGGGTTTCCTTTGCTTTTTGCTTGTTTAATATACATACATTCATTTGATTTTCATTATGTTATAAGAAAGAAAAGGAAAAAGAGGCATTGTACTTTAGGACATTGTTGGTTGTGGTTAAGCTGATGTTGCTTCATAATAAAAACATTTGAAACAGAATATTGAGGGAGACGGGGTTAAGTCAGGTGGCCTCCAAAATAGAATTGCAGTAAAAATCTGATTAGAACAGGCTCAAAGGGCCGAATGGCCTTCTATCCGAAATGGTAGTCACTTCTGCTTCCACTTGGACTACAACCTAATTTATCCCTTGCAACTTGTGTACGTTTCTTTCAATGTACTTAACTGTTGTTCAGAGAAATTGGTGTTCTAAGAATCAGGAAAAATTAACTACAGTCTGAAGTTTTGTGCTCACTTTTGTTTTTCTAGGGTTGATATTTGTCGTTGACAGTAATGACAGAGAACGTATGAATGAGGCACGTGAGGAGCTTATGCGAATGCTGGCAGAAGACGAATTGCGTGATGCTGTCTTACTTGTCCTTGCCAACAAACAGGTAAATTAACTATTAAGTGAGAGGTAGTTTTCATCAATTTCACTGGGATGGTTTGACTACCACTGTTCAACATAGAGCATTTTTTTTTTGAAGTGGTTAATTGCAGAGCTTGCCTGATTGTGTATCACAGCTGAGATGAGTTCTGAACAACACTTTAGTGGACCAAATGAGCACCTGAATATTCCAACTTGGCCTGATGTTTCATCCCATTTGCAGCAACTGAACCTGACTTTCCCTCTTGGGTTCACCATGATCACTTTTCCTAAAAGGCCACATTCTTAGTGTATCCATATTTGCAGCCTGGCAAGTACTGCATGACAAAATATAGCATTTGTAATTTTGCGCAAATTGTCACTGCTAAAATGTTTTGCTGTACTTTGGTACTTTAGTTTCTTGCACCTTCAGCAAAGTGGCAGCATTAGTCTTTGCGCATTGCGAACTGCTAAAAAAAAATGGCAAATCTCTTTTCTCTTGCAATAATGCCTCTCAAATAGTCATTATTACAATGCTTCATTGCCAATAATAAAATTTTATCCAGGGAGTAGTGAATAATACATGTACTATGCATTTTGCTAAACATTTTAACAAATGCTTGTCTCAATATCACAGCACAGGCAATCATTCAGTTTATCATGCCTATTTTGACTCTCTGGTAGAGCTGTCCAATTAGTCACATGGCCCCATTTCTTCAGCATTTGTCCAATTCTCGTTACCTCTACGCCTTCCACAATCCTTTACAGGTAACACATTCTAGATCATAATTCTGCTGTCTTATTAAGTTAATGTTCTTTGCATCTTGCAACTTATTCTTTTGTAAATTATCTTAAATCTGTGTCTTCTGGTGAATAACCGTTCTGTTTGAAAATAGGGTTTTCTTAATTACGCTTACTAAAATATTTGTCAGATTATGTCAGAGCCCGAAAAGTTAAAGGAAGGTGGGCCTTAGCTTCTCTGATCTATCAATTTAAGTTCTTTTAAATGGTTTCCTCTAAGACATCTGATGCCTTTCTCCAAAGTGTATGTCCAGAGTTGAGCGTGCTGCTCCAGCTGAGGCTTAACCAGTAATTTACAGAAGTTTGACATAGCTTTCTTGCATACCATTTTAAGGTTAAGGAACCAGCACATCTCTAATCTTTCTGAACTTGTCTTGCTACACTCAAGCACCCTGACCTAATGATTCTGTTGCTGCACCTACTTTCACTTAATGTTCATATTGGTATTTCTCTTTCTGTTCTCCATTAGTTACTGTGTTTTTTAATGTAGCAATGAGAAAAGGGCATTTTGGGATCAGGGACAATCTTGCAGCTTCTTCTCATAAAGCAATATAATCCTGAGGTATAAATGTTGCCTCTTCCTCCTAGGATCTTCCGAATGCAATGAATGCAGCTCAAATCACAGACAAACTGGGCCTACACACCCTGCGCAGTCGACAGTGGTATATTCAGGCTACGTGCGCCACCTCTGGTGAGGGTCTCTGCAACGGCCTGGATTGGTTAGCCAGTCAGTTGAAAAAGAAGTGATGACTGCTTGCCAAGGATTGTGTATTTGGAAAAATGTAACTGTCCTGATGAGGTGAATTTGGCTACACTGACTTTTTTTAATCTTCATCATTTCCTTGGGGTATGGTGTCTTCTGGTTATTGAATTGGGGATCCAAGCAGTAGTGTCCTTTGACTGTATTGTAGTCTCTTTTCCAAGACTCATCAACAGCTGCTGTTGGCTTGTATGTAAGAAACTTGAACTGGAACTGGACCTGTGCAGAAAGATCTTGAAAAAAAACAATGCATCAAGATTGAATTTATCAACAGTGCATTTATCACATTCCAATAAATGGAGCGTTCTGCTTGTATTTTTAAATTGCACTTGAGTACTGGAACTCCCAACAATTTTGTTCACTTCTCCATGCTTTCATTGTTACTGTAAAATTGGCTTAATTAAACACTTTACTTGTCCACCTCTGCAAAATAGTGTGGGTCAGTATCTTTCTGTGGCTGAAATTATAAAATTGACATTTTTATAGTGAATGTACTGAAATATTGATCAGACATCTGTTTCTGTATTTGGTTTCTGATTGCTTTCAAACCATTTTATTGAAGGGTGAATGAAGTGGTTACTGATTTGCAGACTAACTGAAGGTGCTGAAATATTTGTGTGAAGCCACTGAGTCCTCTGCAATAATAAGTGACCAGCTACGTTCAAGAGGCATTCCTTGCAATGCAGTGTGCATGATGTAATTCTCAAGTGTTGTCATTCAAAATAGCACATATTTAACTGTTTGTAGAGCAGGTGGGATGGAGAAGGAATCCATGTTGCTGTATGCTTGGATGTTGGTGCACATTGTCAAGGTTGTATGTAATTGGCAGAATTGTTTGTATTGAAGTTGTACTTGAACCTTTTCTTTTTATAAAAACTAAACATTTCATGCATTTCAATTTCCAATTCAAAGCTTGGGACCTGTGGTGCAGTGGATAAGTGCCATTCTTTACTCCAGGATCCAGGTTTGTATCTAGTTCAGATGCGACCATTCCCTCACTGAGTTGTTGAGGACAGCTACAGAAAATGTCAGTTGGTGGAAGCTGCTAATTAAGCTGGAGAAGTTGTTCTTAAATATCAGAAAGTATCCGTTCTGAGTTTTGTTTGCTTCCCTCAAGTTAGCTGTGGTTGCAACAGGAAAGGTATTTTCTTTTTAAGTTTTTGCTGTATTTATGCATGCTTCTGGGCTGACAAAAGCATTGTGCAATCCAATAAATATTTCTGGGGGGAGGTTGTGGTTGGGGAGGGGAAGAGGCTATAAGTGAATTGTTAAACTGAAGAAATTGATGTCTAAGGGATGAGACAGTAGGTTGGAGAAGCTTTTTTTTACAATTTTGGGCTTTAGAGTGGATGACTAGAATTTTTTCATTGGCAAGAGACCTCAAAGAAGCATTGTTCAGGTTGTTAGAATATGGATCAAGCTGGACCCTTGTGATTAAATGCCAACACACACTGAGGATTAGTGGCTTATGTACTAGAGATGCAGCTTCATAACAGGCCCTTCTGGGCTAACGAGCCTGTGCTGCCCAATCACACCAATGTGACCAATTAACCTACCAACCCGTACGTCTTTGGAATGTGGGAGGAAATAGGAGGACCTGGAGGAAACCCACACAGTCACGAGGAATCTGTTACAGGCTCCTTACAGACAGTGGCAGAATTGAACCTGGGTTGCTGGTGCTGTATTAGTGTTACGCTAGCTGCTACACTGTACTTGTTAGATGGAATGTATACATTTATTGGATATTGAAACTTTGGTAGTATTGAATTGTTTTGTCATATCAGAGCATCCTTATTTCAATTTAATGTTTATTTTAAATTCTAAGTATGTACTCTATTTATACTTGGCATTATAAGGCTGGGTGATATTTGCCATTCAAATTGATCTTCATGTGTAAAAGGCAAGCCCATTCCATCCTAGGCCTTGGCACTGATGACAATCACTGGACAATAATCAAACAAGTAACTGGAAAAAAACGAGATGGCAGTACATGTTTTCAGTTGCTACCTGACTTGAGTACCTCTAGCACCTGTTTCATTGGATTTCCAGCAAGTGCAGTTTTGCTTTTGGACTGTAACCAGTAATTTTAAAAGGCATTTCTTGTCTTTGACTCATGTCAAAATATCGCTTAGATTTGAGGGTGGGTGGTGGAGGTTTGAATTTGTCTTTTATTTTTGATTTAGTTTTCATATCAAGTTAAGTTGACAGTGATCTACCCCAATAAGGGAGCAAACGCACTGCGTGATCATAATGGCTACTGTTGAAAAATGATCTTGGGCTGTGGATCAGAGCATACTCCAAATGGAAAGCATGTTTCAAATGCAGTATTCCCTGGCAAAGCAAGGCATTTTAGTAACCATTCCATTTTGTGACCTTGTGGTTATAGCTCTGCCTTGGTTGTGTCCTGCTATGTGTATTGGGGGTGGTGGGGGGGTGCATTTCCTGTTCATCTGATTTCTATTGATTCTTGCACCTTGAATGTGTCCATATTTAATTGAATTGGCCATTTAAAAGACAAGCATATTTTTAAAATCAGGTAACTGTCACTTTTTAAAACTGAATGCATCTCCTTTATGAACATTGAAACATTTCACTGTGGTGAGTTTTGCTCATTTATGCAATTGAAAGTGGAACAAGTTCAGTGATCTTAAAGGAATTGATGCCTTTCTGTTCAAGTACCAGTGCATTTGAGATGCTTCTAGTATGGTTTCCTTAAACAGCCCCTTCCAGCACTAATGGTGAATGATCTTGGCTTCATGAGGGCAGGTAACATATCTAAATCTGTTTAAATTTCAGTCCACTAAAGAAGGGGATTATTGCTTGCTCAGATGGTTTTTGCTGCAGTTTCACAGTGGGACTGGGGGATAATATAAAGCTAACCGTTAAGAGAAGGGTTGGCTGAACTGGAAACCTTTTTCTTGGGATCTTGCTGCCACTAATCCTATTCTTCACTAATCCAGCTCATTGTTACAGATGAATGACAGGAATGCTCGGAAAGCGCTTTGCCCCACTGAGCTTCTCCTTGATCAGCTGTTGGGTCCTAATGCTCCTTGTGTCTATCCCTCCCTGATACAAGCAGAGAGACTGAGCAGAGGTTGGGAGCCACTCTCGGCTTTGCCCTATTCAGAGCAGTTATTGCTTGTCTGTCTCTCGCTTTAAGCCTGTCCACATTGTTCCTAGTGTAACCTCTCCACATCACAAGTCAACATATTGACCCAGGCAGTAATTTCATTAAAACGCAGGAGGATTCAGCCATTGTCTTTTCCAATGCACAGCAACTGACACTGGTATGTAAGCAGACAGAGTGGGGAAATGCAGTATTTTCTAATGGAGGAAGTGCACAAAAGACCAGAAGACTGACATAATGGACAGCAACAGTCTCTGTGAAAAATTGTTCAGATTCCTCTCCGGTTGCCATAGAAGTGGAGCTCACCACATATTAGTCCTGACTTCCCCCAAGGCATTTGAACGTACATCTTACTGGGACGATTGCTAAATCGTCCTTGTGGAGCTCTTCTCTTGTCTCATTTCACTGAAATGTCTTGATTTGCGATGAATGAAGCATTTTACCATCAATGAAATTGAGCTCCAGAAATAGTTAGAATCTTCAGGTTTTTATTGGTGGTTACATTACCACAGTTTACAATGGAGGAGTTGCTAATTTTTTTTTTAAGTTACAGGAGAGGACTGGTGCAATAGGAATTTAATGCCCATCTGAGGAGATGCATTTATGAGATTTCTGCCAAGTCCAGGATGTTTTCTACCTCTGGCTTGAGTTCAGTCTAACACTGAACTGTAACAAGGCAAATGGTTTCTTTTGTAGTGATTTCTTGTTTTTGTTCAATCAGTTGATGTTTAGAAATAAGATGTTCATAAAACATACAAATGAGCACAATCCTTTAGCCCACTTCATGCCTTGCTTTAATGTTTGATCACCCTTCCACCACTTTACATGCTTAGGAGTTTGAGACTCATCACACTGGCACTTGGTTAACTCCTGCTTTGTCCTTGATCAGTAATTTGTGTTGCTGCCTGTTGAGTAATGCACAAATTGGTGTTCTTCCCACAAGTGACCCATGTACAAAAGGAATTCCTGAAGGTAGTGAAAACTGCTTTTGTAAAGGCAACACTGGTTGCCTTCCTCTACACATCAGCCTCACCAACCATTAATTTTTAGTAGTATTGTTTACAAATATAGGCATCTGTTAGTCTCATAAGACCATGGAAAGTTTCCAGGGTGCAGACCTGGGCAAGGTTGTATGGAAGACCGGCAGTTGCCCATGCTGCAAGTCTCCCCTCTCCACGACGCTGATGTTGTCCAAGGGAAGGGCATTAGGATCCATACAGCTTGGCACCGGTGTCGTTGCAGAGCAACGTGTGATTATCATGGGGGTATTTGAAGTAATAATGAAATAATGGAAAGTTGCACATTTGAGTGCATGTTAGTAAATTAGTGATAAAAGAATTAAAAAATGGAAGTATGCTTTTAATCTGTGCCTCGCTACTAGAGCACATTTACTGAGAATAATGACATGGTTAAATTAAATATATTAAACATTGTCTACAATTAAAAATGTGCTCTAGCAGGGAAACACAAATTAAAAGCACTTCCAGGACTGGCCTGATGAAGGGTATCAGCCCAAAACATTGACTGTTTACTCTTTTCTATAGATGCTACCTGGCCTGCTGAGTTCCTCTAGCATTTTGTGTGTTCCTAAATCATTTTTATGCCATGGACCATTAAGGAAAGGGGTCTGTGGACTCCAGACTGGGAACCCCTGGTTTAAAAGTACCTAAAGTGTCTCGTATTCCAAGATCCTCTGCATTTTCCACTGCCATTAAGTTTACTTCAAAAATACTTTTTGTCTTGATGTACCCAAAGCCCAGTTGTCTGCCAGCCTATCCTTGGTAACTTGGATTGGTACCTTGGTTCCTTCTCGTCCCCTTCACTGGTACTTGGGTTCCCCTCCCCCCTCCCCCTCCCCCCCATCTCACACCTGTGCAGCAGTTTGTGGAATATTTTCCCTGCTTGTGACCATTAGGTTTGAAGAAAATGTGAGAAGTATAATAGCATCAGTGAGTAAATACTTTCATGGATTATACTGTTGCACTAATAACCCCTGCTCTTTTGGCTTCATTCCTCCTGTGAATGCTCTTTAGTTATTTCCTGCATCTGCTGCTTCCAATTTATGCAAACAGGCAACAAAAGAAATAAAAATACTTTTTTCTTTTTAAAAACCTCATTTGGGTATTATAGTGTAGTCTCCATTATGAAACTAACTTGGTCAAAGATGTTTTGAAGTTAAAGCCACTGCCCACACTCATGCTGGCAAAACCATGGTATAGGTTTATCAGCAAGCAGCCACAAAGCTATTACGTTGTGCATAGTGCAATTTGGATGCACTAATTCCTGTTAATTGCTAATTAAATTTTAAAGTTAGCATGTAGAGGCTTTTTAAATTTGCAATTAAAGTAAGCTGAAAATTGTCTGTGCTGGAGCTTGGAGTTGTTGGTCAGGTCCTGTGCAATGGATGAATGAATTATTACATCAAAGGAAGAAACGAAGTATGGATGGTTCTGTTCTGTCACTTACAACACCCTCCCAATGTATCGTCTGGGGTGGAGGGTGTGGATCTTCAACTTGTACTATTAATCTGCCAAGTGCCTTGCTATTGACTTTTTGCTAAAGGCTCCTTATGCTGAGGTTAATGCTGGAGACCAGCTAGAATGTCATGCAGTCATCAGTGAATACTTTTTTGACATCTACTTGTTTTTGTAATTATTAATATTGAGACTTGGGCATAAGCCTCTGACTTTAGGGACTGATATTCTGACAAGTCAGTACCTACAGCGCTGCTTCTGTCTGGGGGTGGGGCAAGAGTGTAGTGTTGCAGGATCTCCACCATTGCATGCTGTGATAAGCCTATGGTGCAAGTACAATGTCAAGTGCCTTTCCTAGGCAAGGTAGGAAACCAGCAAAATTTGAAAAGGGCAGCAGCAGATTCCACATGCTTAGATCTTCTAGAATGTGTTCAGTACTATTGAGAAAAGTTTGGTTGTATGGCATGTTTCCACTCATGAAGGCAGGGAAAAATCCTAGCAATCCAGATCAATTGCCCAAGTAGTTCTGCTAAATGATCTTAAGTGTTGGTGCTGCTCTCAAATTTTACCACTCATTCCTGGTTCCCACAGTCTTACATCTATCAGAGCTGGAAATTGGAATTATTTTGTGATGTCTCCAAGGCAGCAGCGTGAAATGCAAGCAATGATGGCAACCCTAGATCAGTACTGAGTTAGGATTTAATTTCCTATGACAATGGGCCTAGCCAATTATCAGGACAAATTAGGAGGCTAAAGAATGTGACTGAAATACATTCTTGATCCCCCTGATGTCAGTGCTTGCAGGTCTGGGAATTTGCCAGTCTGCAGTTTGCACTCTTTATGATAAACTTCACTAAAGCTCCTTTTTAAAGATAATACTTTGAGGGCCTGTATCTAACCAAAGGCATGCAGCAGACATGAGTCATCTCAGGAAATGTAATGCTGTAAATAACAACAAAGCAATACTCCATTGGAGTTTCTTCATCTTTTCTAGTATAACCATCCAATAAACAACACTTCTGATAGTGTAGAACTCTCTCAGCTCAGCATGAGAGTACCAGACTAGGATTTTTCGTGTTCAAGTCTCGGAGATTTAAGCCTGCAGGCTTTTCACTTGGCATGCTACCTACATTTAGAGTCTGTGCTTTGAGTATTGTCAGCAGTTTTGGGCTTCTGATCTCAGAATCTGTGTGCTGGTATTGAAGAGGGTCCAAAGGAGGTTATTGAAAATGACCCTGAGAATGAAAGGATTAACATGTGAGGAGGTTATGTTTATAGTAATCGAGGTAGGTTGTGAGGTCAAGTCCATTTAGGGAGCTGTTCAATAGTCTTATGATAGCGGGTTAGAAGCATGCTTTTGGCCTTCTGTATTTTCTCTGTGATGTGAGGGAGCATAGAATCTCCAGGATGCATGAGATCTTTAATTATGTTGGCTGGTTTACCAAGCCCATGGGAATGTGGATACCATGATGTGCCCAACTGTGTCTGCAACCCTCTGCACATGCCATTGTGCGTGTTCCTTCAAACCTCGTTTTTGGCAAGGAAATCTTAGTGGTTCTTGCTGTTGTATAGTTTGTTTCTATACATATGGGGTTCAAGTCCATAGGACACTCAAAGCTAATGCGCAGGTTGACTCTGGTTAAGAAGGCATATGGTGCATTGACCTTCATCAATCGTGGGATTGAGTTTAGGAGCTGAGAGGTAATGTTGCAGCTATATAGGACCCTGGTCAGATCCCACTTGGAGTACTGTGCTCAGTTCTGGTTGCCTCTGTACAGGAAGGATGTGGAAACCATTGAGTGGGTGCAGAGGAGATTTACAAGGATGTTGCCTGGATTGGGGAGCATGCCTTATGAGAATAGGTTGAGTGAACTCAGCCTTTTCTCCTTGGAGTGACAGAGGATGAGAGGTGACCTGATAAGAGGTGTACAAGATGATGAGAGGCATTGATCGTGTGGATAGTCAGAGGCTTTTTCCCAGGGCTGAAATGGCTAGCATGAGAGGGCATAGTTTTAAGGTGCTTGGAAGTAGGTACAGAGGAGATGTCAGGGGTAAGTTTTTTACACAGAGAGTGGTGAGTGAATGGAATGGGCTGCTGGCAACAGTGGTGGAGGCAGATACGATGGGGTCTTTTAAGAGACTCCCGGACAGGTACATGGAACTTAGTAAAATAGAGGGCTATGGGTAACCCTAGGTAATTAATAAAGTAAGGACATGTTCGGCACAGCATTGTGGGCTGAATAGCCTGTATTGTGCTGTAGGTTTTTCTATGTTTAGTAATTTTTATGCATGCACAGGGAAAGTATTGAGAGCACCTCTCAATTCCAAAAAATTTTCTGAAAGTTACCGGATAATTTGCAGCATCTCCAGTCGTGTTTCCACTAGATACTTGATGTTATCTGCAAATAACAAGAGCAATGCTAACGATTACAATCAGTTATGTCTATTGGACAGCACATTGTAAATAGAAATTCTCAAATTAGTAGTAGTAGCTGTCTAGATACCAAGCCACAGCTGTGCGATACGGAGAGGAAGCTGCTGCCCGTGTAGCAAGCTCCCCCTCTCCACGCATCTGGTGAACCCAAAGCAATGGCAGAGACCAATACAGTCTGGTACCAGCAACATCTCAGGAGCTGCCAGTCAACGTTGAACTCAACGTAAGACTGCCTTTGGGACTCCAGCTCCAGATTTTTCCTTGGGGTTTAATCCCAAGGTCTACCCCATGAGTGGATAAAGACACAAGGGAGCAGAGGTTTGAGATCAGTTTTACTTCTCATGGATGAGCTGCCAACCACGGCTGATGAGGCCCATCTGCCTGAAGCGACTGGTTTTTAAGCCGCCAGTAATCTGGCTTTGCTCCTCTCTTCTCAGTAGAAATGGTTCTGCTGGGTTTCGTAGCTAAACCACACGCAAACCACGTGCAGAGGTCAGGAGCTGGACTTGGTTATTTGAGACACATGCCATTGGGAGCATTTAATAGGTAGAGCGAGCTTGTCCCCATTACCACCCACAGCTCCCACAACCTTAGGACTTCTCAAAATAAGTCAGAAGAAAATATTCCTCAATGAGGAAATTACTGTTGAGCCTCAGATATCTGTAATTGCCATAAAAAAGCAACCATGTTCTGTACTAATAGTTGTGGAATAGCATTTCACAAGTCTGTCCATTCCTTAATCTTTTGCTGGTTTGCTTCAGCAACGTTTCAAATTAGTGCTGACTTAGTGATACAAACTTAAACAAAGATCAATGTAATGGTGATGCTCCAAGCCTGTGGCCTAGATAATGTAAGTTTATGCCTCTCCTCGTGATACCTTGTGTTTAACATGATTTGTCACAATACATTGTTCTGTATAGTTCAAATGCAAAATATCGATAAAGATGTTTGCTACTGATCGGAGCCAGGAATTGCTACTCTTTGGCACAAACTGACATAATGAAGAGACCAACTTCAGATAAGATGTGACAAAATCAAGCACAAAAGCTGTTCTTTGAGCTATGGCAGTTTTGGCTAAAATACCTTGCAGTGCAAATCAAGTTTCAGTAATATTTGGCTCTGGTCTAATAAAAACATGATACTAATCATGAATTATTCCCTTTAGCATCTGCAAATCATTGCAGTTTAGTTGGAAATGAAGCATTTTGACTGGATATTTGGAAACAGGAGAATTGTTTCCTGTGACAAATACTGCAGTGTGTTGAGATGATTTCCTGACGAAGTAAAGGCTGGTTGCCATCAACTGGCACAGTGATTGTGATATACAGTTAAATTGAGAGCAGTTTGTTTTTCAAAGAGATTAAACTGCTGAATAGTTAAGAATGAGTTCATTCATAATTGACTTTGCAGCACATCTGAGAGAGTATTCAGAAAAAAGACACCTGCACTGAGAAACTGGATAACAGCACAGTGTATGAGATTCACTTTGTTTTAAGTGCAACAATGATTTGTTTTATTTGTCCAACCCTTACGTATAGCAAAACTTACCAAACCATTTCGTGGGAGTGATTATCAAATAAAATTTGACAATAAGCCAGATACTAGTTTTGGAGGTTAGGTATTAAGGGAAACAAGGGAAACAGTGATATAGCTCTGAGGTTAAAAAAAATAAAATCAGTTGTGATCAGAAATGAAACTTGCAGACCCCAAAATCCCCCACTCACCCACAGCAAAAAGCAGCCACAATAATAATCAACAACTGTCTGCACATAACAATCCCCGACCCCCTCACTCGCAGAAAATAACAGCGACAGTAGCATCAAAACCCTCCCCCTTACAAAAAATCAACAGACCAGCTGTCTGTCAATTGTCTACAAGAAAGAAACCACTGAAAAACTGAAGGAAACCAATATAAAGTATAGTCCAATAATCACAAATCTCAGAATATGGGAAAGGTCTTTTCATCTGCATAAAGCAGAGCAACCACAAGAGTGACCGCTGACCTGGGTCCGAACGCCACTGTCAATCCCAATCGAACATGCTGATCCAGCTGCTGACCCCTCCACATTCAACTCGATGCTTCAATCTTCCTCACCGCTTTGAGATGGAATCGTTCATGACCCCGCACCTCGTCTCTGGTCTTTTCCACAAGTCAGCTTGTGTTCTTGGACCTTTTCAGTGCCCCCCCCCCCCCCCATTTCTCTGATCTCCACGAGGCAGCCCTCCGGACACAGCAAAGTGCTGAATCCTTCAATCATGATTCAAACTGTACATCACAGGCTCCAACAGTTTCCGTAACACAAACAATACAGAAAGGACAAGTGGAAGGCATAGAAAAAGTGTAATAACTGAAAAGATTTGCTATCTGGAAGATGTCACCCGAGGAATCATTGTTCGCTGGTGCCAATTTAAATGATATTAAGGTAGATAACCATAAGGTTCTAAAACTGGGAGATGTATTTACTAATTGAATATTGAATGGATTCTGAGATTTAATTCTCATTAAATGTCTGTTGGTCTACTCAATAGTTTCTGTAAAGGAGTGTCAACGTCACCTGCTGCTTGGGTGGCATGGTAGTGTTCTAGTTAGCACAACGCCTTACAGTGCCAGCGACCCAGGTTCAATTCCTGCCCCGTGTGTAAGGAGTTTGTACGTTCTCCCCGTGACCACATGGGTTTCCTCCCACAGTCCAAAGATGTACAAGTTGATAGGTTAATTGGTCATTGTAAATTGTCCAGTGATTAGACTAGGGTTATATTGGGGGTTGTTGGGCAGCGCAGCTGGAAGGGCCTATTGCACGTGTATCTCTGTCTGCTGTCTGCTACAATTTCTTCAATAGTTTCTCTAGAGGAACGTCTACATCACCTGATGCTCAGAGGGTCAGAGGAATTGAATTTTAGGAGCTGATGGATTTGGGACAGATGAGATGTGTCCATGGAGAAAGGGAAAGGGAACCAACGTATCTTGGTATGAGGTAGAATGCATTCAGCAGTGTTTGAGAAAGTTGAAGTTTAATGGATTGTATGAGACCAGCAAGCAGTAGACTAGTGTAGTTGGTGAAAGGAGGAATGGGGGTTCGAGAGGTAGTGCAGCACTAATGGACGAAAATAGTCTTTGTGATGAAAGCTTTCAAAGGGTCTGCATTTCTAGTGCCTTTAATTTCTTTTGTGCCTTTGAAGAGGGTAATATGTTGGTGCAGCGGGTAGTACCAGTACCTAGGCTCCAATGACCTGGATTCAGTCCTGACCGTTGCTCCTGTCTGCATGGAGTTTGAACATCCTCCCTGCAACCATGTTGGTCTTATCTGAATACTCCAGTTTCCTCACACATCCCAAAGACTTGTGGATTGGTGTTAACAGGCTAATAGTGTGTGGATGAGTGGTGGAGTCGATGAGCATGTGAGAGTGAATAGGTTAGAGAGAAATAAATGGGGGAATGGGATTACTCTGAGCCAGCAGAAAGTCAATGGGCCAAATGGTTTCATTTCTATCATAAGAAAATATGGGACGTCTCAACGTGCTTTGCATCCAGTGAAATACTTTTGAAGGGTGGCCAAAGTGATCATGCTGCTTTTTGGGATGTTACATTGTCCTCCCTGTACACTCTGCATAGAACATGCTAATTTCTCCTGTATTAACATCCTTCACATTGAGTGGTAGAAAAATCATAAAACGCCCATCAACCACCTCCTGTCTGGAAACCTGTTTGTAGTTTTCAATGCTTCCAACTTAATTAGAAGGGAGGGTGTAGGGCAGAGGAGGAGAAGGGTTGTGAATAGATATTTGCTCAGTACGTGCATTTCATCTCACCTCTTCATATCACACTGCACAATTGTTATTTAATAAGATATCAGTTTTGGAATGTTTAACTGTTGGTACTGTATATAAATGTTTTAATCTCATAAACCTCAAATGATTTAATGGGTGGCAGCGTAATGTTGTGCTTGGTGTAACGCTTTACAGCACTAGTGATTAGGGTTTAATTCCCACCACTTTCTGTAAGCGGATTTACATTCTCTCTGTTGATCACTTGGGTTTCCTCTGAATGCTGTGGTTTCCTCCCACACGCCAAAGACATGTGCGTTAGGATTAGTACATTGTGGGCTTGCTATTCTAGCATCAGAAGCTTGGTGATGCTTATGGGCTGCTCCAAGTAGATCCTCAGACTGTTTTGGTCTTTGATGCAACTGGCACATTTCACTATGTTCCGATGTTCCAAAGTACATGTGACAAATAAAGGTAGTCTTTATCTTCAGTGCAGAGGTACATAAAACTACTTAGTGCAACAGCAGTTCTCCACGTGGCCAGTTACTTGTCTTTTGTACTTTGAGGGTTGAATAATAAGATGTCTCACCTAATGGGCTGCCGATGGGTGATTTATGGTGTGCAGTGAAGAATTGTTTGGGAAGCAGGTTTACCCATCCGCTAAGGCCCCACCTCCCCCTCGTACCCCATCTGTTACTTATTTTTATGCACACTTTCTTTCTCTCACTCTCCTTTTTCTCCCTCTGTCCCTCTCACTATACTCCTTGCCCTTCCTCTGTTTTCCCCCACTCCCCCTTGTCTTTCTCCCCAGACCGCCTGTCCCATGATCCTCTCGTATCCCCTTTTGCCAATCACCTGTCCAGCTCTTGGCTCTATCCTTCCCCCTCCTGTCTTCTCCTATCATTTTGGATCTCCCCCTCCCCCTCCAACTTTCAAATCCCTTACTCACTCTTCCTTCAGTTAGTCCTGACGAAGGGTCTCGGCCTGAAACATCGACTGCACCTCTTCCTACAGATGCTGCCTGGCCTGCTGCGTTCACCAGCAACTTTGATGTGTGTTACCCATCCGCTCTTTGGCAAAGGCATTTCTGATTTTAGGATATGGGAAGGAAAGCAAGAGATACCGTATATTAACTGTGTTCTGAAGTTTTGTGCTCACTTTGTTCTTCTAGGGTTGATATTTGTCGTTGACAGTAATGACAGAGAACGTATGAATGAGGCACGTGCGGAGCTGATGCGAATGCTTGCAGAAGACGAATTGTGTGATGCTGTCTTACTTGTCCTTGCCAACAAACAGGTAAATTAACTATTAAGTGAGAGGTAGTTTTCATCAATTTCACTGGGCTAGTTTGACTACCACTGTTCAACATAGAGCATTTTTTTTTTGAAGTGGTTAATTGCAGAGCTTGCCTGATTGTGTATCACAGCTGAGATGAGTTCTGAACAACACTTTAGTGGACCAAATGAGCACCTGAATATTCCAACTTGGCCTAATGTTTTACCCCAGGTGCAGCTTCTACCAGTGCAGAAGCTGATGAGCCAAACTTTCTCCACGTATCGGGTTGAGACCCTGAATCAGAACTGAGAGGGAGCGGGAAAGATTGCTTGGGTACAGCAGTACAAAGGGAGATAGGGTACAGATTGATAAGTGATAAATAGAACCAGATGGGGAGAAGATGAAACCAGGTGGTGGAGGGGATGGGAAGGATTAACAAGGAGAACTAGGTGGACATGAGTGTGTGGGAGGAGAGCACCAGGAATGTGGATTAAATGAAATTAGAAAATTGTTCATGTCATTGGTCATAAGCTTCCCAAGTAGAATATGCAGTATTGATCTTTCAAGCAACACACATCAAAGTTGCTGGTGAACACAGCAGGCCAGGCAGCATCTGTAGGAAGAGGTGCAGTCGACGTTTCAGGCCGAGACCCTTCGTCAGGACTAACTGAAGGAAGAGTGAGTAAGGGATTTGAAAGTGGGAGGGGGAGGGGGAGATCCAAAATGATAGGAGAAGACAGGAGGGGGAGGGATAGAGCCAAGAGCTGGACAGGTGATAGGCAAAAGGGGATATGAGAGGATCATGGGACAGGAGGTCCGGGAAGAAAGACGGGGGTGGGGGGGGACCAGAGGATGGGCAAGAGGTATATACAGAGGGACAGAGCGAGAAAAAGAGTGAGAGAAAGAATGTGTGCATAAAAATAAGTAACAGATGGGGTACGAGGGGGAGGTGGGGCCTTAGTGGAAGTTAGAGAAGTCGATGTTCATGCCATAAGGTTGGAGGCTACCCAGACGGAATATAAGGTGTTGTTCCTCCAACCTGAGTGTGGCTTCATCTTTACAGTAGAGGAGGCCGATCTTCAATTTCTGTTTGACCTCTCCTGAACAGTGGAGTAGGTCACATTAGTGTGGGAGTGGGAAGAAGAGTTAAAATGCCATGCCACCAGGTCAAGATGGCAATTGCTGACAGAGCATGGGTGCTCTGCAAACCTGTCGACTGGTCTCGGTCACCAGTGTAGAGGAGGGCAGGCTGGAAAAGGTGTGAGCGAACTTCTGCCTCACCTGCAATCTCTCTTGTCTTCATGAGTTTCTCCCCCTAATTGATCCATTTCTATTGGCTGGGTCACATGTACTATATTCCAAAAGAAGTAATTTGGTGTAATTTATCGCAACTAAAACAGAAGAATTGTTTGATATTCTTTTATCTACACAGTTAAGCACAATGTAAAATCTTAGATCCAGTTTGCTACTTTCCCTGTATCCCATGGGCTTTGATTGTCTTCACCAGTCTGTCATGTGGGACTTTTTCAAAAACCTTGCTGAAATCCACACACTACATTAAGCAGTGGGACTGTCCTTGTAACTTCAAAAAAAATTTAATTCAAGTCTGTCAGAATGACCTTCTCTTAATTCATACTGACAGTTCCAGATTAATCTCTGCTTTTCTCAGTGAAGATTTACATTGTCCCATAGAATGGATTCCAAATTTTCACTCAATTATTGCCAGAGTTAAACCTAGTGGCCTATAATTTCCCTATCTCATACATGAAAATTCCATGCCCATCTTTCAGTAATTCTGTTTACTGACTCGAGATAGGGAAATGATGAGCTGAATAGGCAGGTCCTTTCTTAACTTGCCTTTCTTCTCCTTCTACCAGTAAGTTATTCTTAATTGTCATTTTCCTTTTTTTTTCCCCACATTGAACCTAATTACATTGTGCCGACTATTTCCAATTGTATACTTACTCTCGCCACAATATCAGAATCCAGTTTAATATCACTGGCATATGTCATGACATTCGTTAACTTTGCAGCAACAGTACAATGCCATGCGTAATAAAAAAAACTATAATTACAATGAAATGTATATTTAAAATTAAATAAGTAGTTTAAAAAGGAAAATGGGGAAAAATATAATGAGGTAGTATACATGGGTTCATGGGCCAGTCAGCAATCAGGTGGTAGCGGGGAAACTGTTCCTAATACGTTGAGTGTGTGTCTTCAGACTCCTGTACCACCTCCTTGATGTGTGTCAAGACCTGCCACTACCCAGCGCCCCTTCACGACAGGTGGTCTTAGATCCAATCACTATTTTAACCAAATTCATCATTTTTTATATACAAAAAAATATTCAAATGATTACATTATCACAATACAACACACATCAAAGTTGTTGGTGAATGCAGCAGGCCAGGCAGCATCTCTAGGAAGAGGTACAGTCGACGTTTCAGGCCGAGACTCTTCGTCAGGACTAACTGAAGGAAGAGTTAGTAAGAGATTTGAAAGTGGGAGGGGGCGGGGGTGAACATCGACTTTTCTAACTTCCGCTAATGCCCCACCTCCCCCTCGTACCCCATCCGTTATTTATTTATATACACACATTCTTTCTCTCACTCTCCTTTTTCTCCCTCTGTCCCTCTGACTATACCCCTTGCCTATCCTCTGGTTCCCTCCCCCCCCCACCTTGTCTTTCTCCCCGGACCTCCTGTCCCATGATCCTCTCATATCCCCTTTGCCAATCACCTGTCCAGCTCTTGGCTCCATCCCTCCCCCTCCTGTCTTCTATCATTTTGGATCTCCTCCTCTCCCTCCCACTTTCAAATCTCTTACTAACTCTTCCTTCAGTTAGTCCTGAGGAAGGATCTCGGCCGGAAACGTTGACTGTACCTCTTCCTAGAGATGCTGCCTGGCCTGCTGCATTCACCAGCAACTTTGACGTGTGTTGCTTGAATTTCCAGCATCTGCAGAATTCCTGTTGTTCACAATACACTATTTTTATTTTCAAATTACGATACAGTTATCACTATCTACAACACAGATGAGCCCCTGGGGGATCCACCGGTCCTGAAAATCTCCCAGTGTACCCAGGGACAGACTTGGACATAACCATGGAAGAGGGGTAGGTGAATGGCTTGGGCAGAACTACCTTGACCCATGAATGGATACCTTGGCCAGGTCCAGGAGCAGACTGACCAGGAGATCTCCCAACCAACCCACCCACCCACACTGGGTGACTGAAGATCAGGACTGTGGAGCTGAAGTGCAGCCAGTATTTGAGGAGCAGCCTCTTCGGATACTCAGAGGCTGCAACCTCTCACACTCTGTATATGTGAACATGATACACCGTCTCCTCCCAGCCACAGTAATAGCAGGTAGCTGGGGAGACCATGAACCAACTCAAGAATGTTGCATGGTACTGCTCTATGTAACACTCACCACCCAAGGTCCCCAGTGGAAAGAGGGATGACTCTTGCATAAACAGACCTGCACTGGGAACCTTCCTTACTGCTGGATGGTGAAACAGACCGCCACTGAGTATCACCAAATGCGTCATCTTTTACTCCAGGCCAGCTTTGTATAGCAAAGCATTTAGTAACTTGCTCTTAACGATAATTTGAACTGCCTGCAGATCTGACACTTGCTAATAAGTGGGTTCTAAAGCCTGCAGAATGATCCAGGTTTCCTTAGTTCTGCCCATACGGATTCTGTCTGAAAACAACCCCCTACACCTTTGCATTGTAACATTGGACTGTGAATTGTTTTATTACTAGTGCCACACATTTCTCCTACCTTCACTCTTAAAAAATATTATGGAATATTAAGTTCCCAGTCCTGTCAGATGCTAGCCTTCTCAGCTTCCACTGTAAACTGACTGACTTTTAAGACCATGAGACTGTAACCTTGAGTCTGCTCCACCGTTTCATTATGGCTGATTCAATTTTTCTCTCAGCCCCAATCTCCTGCCTTCTCTCCATATCCTTTCATGTCCTGACCAGTCAAGAATCTATCAACCTCTGCCTTAAATGTACATAAAGACTTGGCTTCCGCAGCTGCCTGCGGCAAAGAATTTCACAGATTCACCACTCTCTGGCTGAAGAAATTCCTCCTCATCTCTGTTCTAAAAGGACACCCATCTATTCTGAGGCTGTGTCCTCTGGTCTCAGACTCTCCTACCATATCTACTCCGCATCCACTCTATCAAGGCCTTTCACCATTTGATAGGTTTCAATGAGGTCACCTCTCATTCTTCTGAATTACTGTAAATACAGGACCAGAGCCATCAAACACTCTTCATATGACAAACCATTCAATCCTGGAATCATTTTCGTGAACCTCCTTTGAACCCTCTCCAATATCAGCACAGCCTTTCTTAAATAGGTGGCCCAAAACTGCTCACAATACTCCAAGTGAGGCCTCACCAGTGCTTTATAAAGTCTCAACATTACATTCTTGCTTTTATATTCTAGTCCTCTTGAAATGAATGCTAACATCACATTTGCCTTCCTCACCACAGACTCAACCCTTAAGATAAACCTTTAGGGAATCCATCACAAGCACTCCTAAGTCCCCTTGCACCCTCAGTTTTTTGAGTTTTCTCTCCATTGAGAAAATAGTCAACCTTTACATTTCTTCTACCAAAGTGCATGACCATACACTTCCTGACACTGTATTCCACCCGCCATTTCTTTGCCCATTCTCCTAATCTGTCTGGGTCCTTCTGTAACCTCTCTACTTCCTCAAAACTACCTGCCCCTCCATATTGTCTGCAAACTTTGCAACAAAGCCATCAATTCCATCATCCAAATCACTGATATATAATGTAAAAAGAATCGGACCCAACACAGACCCCTGTGGAACATCACCAGTAAACCAGCAGCCAACCAGAAAAAGCTCCTATTACAGACATAGAAACATAGAAAACCTACAGCACAATACATGCCCTTTGGCCCACAAAGCTGTGCCGAACATGTCCCTACCTTAGAACTACCTAGGGTTATCCATAGCCCTCTATTTTTCTAAGCTCCAGGTACCTATCCAGGAGTCTCTTAAAAGACCCTATCGTATCTGCCTCCACCACTGTCGCTGGCAGCCCATTCCACGCACTCACAACTTTCTGTATTATATATAAAAAAAAACAAATTTACCCCTGATATCTCCTCTTTACCTGCTTCCAAGCACCTTAAAACTATGCCCTCTCATGCTGACCATTTCAGCCCTGGGAAAAAGCCTCTGACTATCCACATGATCAATGCCTCTCATCATCTTATACACCTCTGTCAGGTCACCTCTCATCCTCCGTTACTCCAAGGAGAAAAGGCCAAATTCACTCAACCTATTCTCATAAGGCGTGTTCCCCAATCCAGGCAAGATCTCCTCTGCACCCTTTCCATTGTTTCCACATCCTTCCTGCATGAGGCGATCAGAACTGAGCACAGTACTCCAAGTGGGGTCTGACCAGGGTCCTATGTAGCTGCAACATTACCTCTTGGCTCCTAAACTCAATCCCACGATTGATGAAGGCCAATGCACCGTATGCCTTCTTAACCACAGAGTCAACCTGCACAGCAGCTTTGAGAGTCCTATGGACTCGAACCCCAAAATCCCTCTGATCCTCCACATTGCCAAGAGTCTTATCATTAATACTATAGTCTGCTATCGTATTTGACCTTCCAAAATGAACCACTTCACACTTACCTGGGCTGAACTCCATCTGCCACTTCTCAGCCCAGTTTTGCATCCTATCAATGTCCCACTGTAATCGCTGACAATCCTCCACATTATCCACAACATCCCCAGCCTTTGTGTCATCAGCAAATTTACTAACCCATCCCTCCACATCCTCATCCAGGTCATTTATAAAAATTATTTATAAAAAGTAGGGGTCCCAGAACAGATCCCTGAGGCACACCACTGGTCACCGACCTCCATGTAGAATATGACCTGTCTACAACCACTCTTTGCCTTCTGTGGGCAAGCCAGTTCTGGGTCCACAAAGCAATGTCCCCTTGGATCACATGCCTCCTTATTTTCTCAATAAGCCTTGCATGGGGTACCTTATCAAATGCCTTGTTGAAATCCATATACACTCCATCTACTGCTCTACCTTCATCAATGTATTTAGTCACTTCCTCAAAAAAATTCAATCAGGCTTGTAAGGCATGACCTGCCTTTGACAAAGCCATGCTGACTATTCCTAATCATATTATGCCTCTCCAAATGTTCATCAATCCTGCCTCTCAGGATCTTTTCCGTCAGCTTATCAACCACTGAAGTAAGACTCACTGGTCTATAATTTCCTGGGCTACCTCTACTCCCTTTCTTGAATAATGGAACAACATCCGCAACCCTCTAATCCTCCGGAACCTCTCCCGTCCCTATTGAAGATGCAAAGATCATCACCAGAGGCTCAGCAATCTCCCACAGTAGCCTGGGGTACATCTTGTCCGGTCCCGGTGGCATCCAACTTGATGCTTTCCAAAAGCTCCAGCACATCCTCTTTCTTAATATCTACATGCTCAAGCTTTTCAGTCCGCTGTAAGTCATCCCTACAACCACCAAGATCCTTTTCCATAGTGTACTGAAGCAAAGTATTTGTTAAGTACCTCTGCTATCTCCTCCGGTTCCATACACACTTTTCTGCTGTCACACTTGATTGGTCCTATTCTCTCACGTCTTATCCTCATGTTCTTCACATACTTGTAGAATGCCTTGGGGTTTTCCTTAATCCTATCCACCAAGGCCTTCTCATGGCCCCTTCTGGTTCTCCTAATTTCATTCTTAAGCTCCTTCCTGCTAGCCTTATAATCTTCTGGATCTCTATCATTACCTAGTTTTTTTTGAACCTTTCGTAAGCTTTTCTTTTCTTCTTAACTAGATTTACAACAGCCTTTGTAAACTACAGTTCCTGTACCCTACCATCCTTTCCCTGTCTCATTGGAACGTACCTATGCAGAACTCCACACAAATATCCCCTGAACATTTGACACATTTCCCTGAGAACATCTGTTCCCAATTTATGCTTCCAAGTTCCCGCCTGATAGCCTCATATTGCCTGTCACATGGTACAGGCAGTAATCCAGAGATTACTACCTTTGTGGTCCGGCTTCTTAGCTTCTTTCCTAACTCCCTGTAGTCTCTTTTCAGGACCACCTCCCTTTTCCTACCTATGTTATTGGTACCAATATGTACCACGACCTCTGGCTGTTCTCTTTCCCACTTCAGGATATCATGGACATGATCAGAAACATCCCAGACCCTGGCACCTGGGAGGCAAACTGGGAGGAAATCTGTGTTTCTTTCCTGCATCCACAGAGTCGCCTGTCTGACCTCCTAACTATAGAGTCCCCTATCACTGCTGCCATCCTCTTCCTTTCCCTACCCTTCTGAGCCACAGGGCCAGAGTCTGTGTCAGAGGCACGGCCACTGTTGCTTCCCCCAGGTAGGCTGTCCCCCCCAGCAGTACTCAAACAGGAGTACTTATTTTTAAGGGGGACAGCCACAGGCTTGAGCATCTGACTCCTGCCCTTCCCTCTCCTGACTGTTAACCCACTTATCTGTGTCCCGAGGTCCCAGTGTGACTACTTGCCTATAGCTCCTATCTATCACCTCCTCACTTTCCTTGACGGTCATCAAGCTGCATCTCCAGTTCCCTAACGCGGTCCCAAGGAGCTGCAGCTCGACGCGCCTGGCGCAGATGTGGCCTTCCGGGAGGCTGGGAGTCTCCTGGACTTCCCACATTACACTGAGCACAGAACACCGGCCTCACACATATACTTCCTGTCTGTATTCTACACAGGCAACCTACCTCACTTCGACTCGTTATCGCCTAAGCCCAGTTGAACCAAAGCCCTCCTACTCTGTCTCCCTCTACACTATCGCCCGCTCCTCTGATGCCCGCTCTATAAAGCTGACTCCTTTTAAACTCTCCTAGCTGTTCTAACTGGCTGACGCCCACGTGCTTGCGCAGTTCTGCCTCGATCAAACTGCTGAAGAAATAACCACTCTTTGTCTCCTGCCAATCAGCATGGTATTTTCCTGTAATACCATGGGCTTGTAACTTGTTAAGCAGCTTCATGTGTGGCTCCTTGTCAAAGGCCTTCTGAAAATTCGAGTACACAACATTAACCAATTCTCCTTTGTCGATCCTGCTTGTTATTTCTTCAAAGACTCCTAACAGATTTGTCAGGCAAGATTTTCCCTTAATGAAACCATGCTGACTACGGCCTATTTTATCATGTGCCTCCAAGTACCCTGAGACCTCATCCTTAAAAATCGACTCCAACATCTTCCCACCCACAGAGGACAGACTAACTGGCCTATCATTTCCTTTCTTCTGCCTCTCTCCCTTCTTGAAGGGTGAAGTGACATTTGCAATTTTCCATTCTTCTGGAACAATTCCTGAACGTAATGATTCTTGAAAGAATATTACTAATGCCTCTGCGATCTCTTCTGCCACCTCTTTCAGAACCCTGGAGTGTACACCATTGGCACAGGTGATTTATCTACTTTCTTTTCTAATCACCTACTCCATAATATCTACTACATAAAGCAGGATAGATATCTTGCCATTAGCACACTTCAGTGTGTTATCAGTTTGAACATAAAGCATAACCTCTGACTGCTTAGTTTGCCATCACAAGTGTATATCTTTACTCTGGGCTCTGAAATGCAACCTTCTATTTTGAGATTCTGTGTCAGAATTGCAAAATAGTTCTTTCGCCCCTCTGATTACAGAGCTTTACATTAATACCATTCTGCTGGTACTGTGACCCATGTGCCTTTAACACTTTGAGTGTCATAGTGGTGTTATTTGGAGCCACAACCACTGTCATTCCCCACATCTCATCTGTCCACTCTTGCCTTTCAAATGGACTTTCCCTGCAACTCAGAATTCCCTGAATTTATAATTCTTCCAATTCCAGCCTCTCTTTTCCTCGCTTCATGATATGTGTGCCCTGAGCTGATTCTACCATAGGGTTTCCTCATCAACACCTAATGGTGGAATGGCCTTGGCTTCATGAGTGCAGATAACTTGTCTAAATCTGTTTTAAATTTTAGTCCACTAAAGAAGGGGGATTATTGCCTGCTCTGATTTTTGCTGTACTTTCACAGTGGGACTAGGTGATAGGGTACGGTTAGCCATGAGGAGAGGGGTTTTACTAAACTGGAAATCTTTTTCTTGTGCTCTTGCTGCCGTAAATCTTTCTCACTAATTCACTAATCCTCAGGAGTTTGTGAAAATTCACTATGACGTCCAAAACTCTGACAAACTTCTATAGATGTGCAGTGGAAAGCATATTGACTGGCTAGATCACAGCCTGGTATGGAAACACCAATGCCCTTGAATGGAAAATCCAACAAGTAGTATTTGATACAGCCCAGTCATCTTGGGTAAAGCTCTCCCCACCACTGAGCACATCTGCATGGAGCACAATTGAAACCATCCTGACCAGCAGCGCCACAGTATGATATGCCAGCTGCACAGCCGCTGGGCGACAAGACCTGCATCGCGTGGTGAAGGCGGCCCAGTGAATTGTGTGGATGGAGCTCCCAGGACTGGACACCATCTATTCCAGCAGACTCAGGAGGAAAGCAATCAGCATAACCAGAGACACCACACACCCCGGCCACTCCCTGTTTGACCCGCAGCTGTCCAGCAAAAGGTTTAGGACACTAAAAGCCAGAACAAACAGACTGAGGAACAGCTTCTATCCCAGAGCTGTGGCCTCCATCACACCACTCCCACAGAATAATGACTGAAACTGTGAGCACACACAGGCACACACAAGGACCCAAATACTTGCACTAACAGCACTTTGTGCATTACTGTGATATTCTGGTGCTGCTGCAATTTATTTTCTGTTACTTATCTATTTAATACTGTTTTTCTATTACTGTCTTGTTTTTATCTACCCCTTTATTTAATTGTCTGAGAGGAAGCCAAACAGTTTCATCGTACCTATGTATAATGACAATAAACATCATGCAATTCAATTCAATTCAATTCATTGTCACAGGAAAGCAGCATCCATCATCAGGGACCTCCAGAGGGAAGGTACAGGAGCTTCAGGACCCATACCACCAGATTCAAGAACAGTTATTACCTCTCAACCATGAGGCTTTTGAACCAGAGGGGATAACTTCACTCAACTTCACTTGTCCCATCACTGAAATGTTCCCATAACCTATGGGTTCACTTTCAAGGACTCTTCATCTCGTTCTCAATATTTATTGCTTACTTGTTTATTTTATTTATTTCTTTTAGTACTTGCAGTTTGTTATCTTCTACACACTGGTCGAATGTCCACTTGACACGGTCTTTCATTGCTGCTATTATGGTTGTGATTCTATTATGGAATTATTGAGTATGCCTGCAAGAAAATGAATCTCAGTGTTGTATATGGTGATATATGTGTATTTTGATAATACATTTACTTTGAACTCATTGTTACAGATGAATGACAGGAATGCTCGGAAAGCACTTTGCCCCACTGAGCTTCTCCTTGATCAGCTGTTGGGTCCTAATGCTCCTTGTGTCTATCCCTTCCTGATACAAGCAGAGAGACTGAACAGAGGTTGGGAGCCACTCTCGGCTTTGCCCTATTCAGAGCAGTTATTGCTTGTCTGTCTCTCGCTTTAAGCCTGTCCACATTGTTCCTAGTGTAACCTCTCCACATCACAAGTCAACATATTGACCCAGGCAGTAATTTCATTAAAACGCAGGAGGATTCAGCCATTGTCTTTTCCAATGCACAGCAACTGACACTGGTATGTAAGCAGACAGAGTGGGGAAATGCAGTATTTTCTAATGGAGGAAGTGCACAAAAGACCAGAAGACTGACATAATGGACAGCAACAGTCTCTGTGAAAAATTGTTCAGATTCCTCTCCGGTTGCCATAGAAGTGGAGCTCACCACATATTAGTCCTGACTTCCCCCAAGGCATTTGAACGTACATCTTACTGGGACGATTGCTAAATCGTCCTTGTGGAGCTCTTCTCTTGTCTCATTTCACTGAAATGTCTTGATTTGCGATGAATGAAGCATTTTACCATCAATGAAATTGAGCTCCAGAAATAGTTAGAATCTTCAGGTTTTTATTGGTGGTTACATTACCACAGTTTATAATGGAGGAGTTGCTTATAAAGCTTTGTTGGTGTGTAGGAGAAGGTACTTGAAATATCTAATAAAGTACCTATGACAGTCTTATTTATAGAGGAAGAAAAGGGAAGCATTTGTATAACTCCTTATCACTTCTCCCACATCCTTCATTAGTTGTGCATTAACATGGAATGCAGCCAGCAATGTATAGCTGTTATTTTGCCTTCAGCAAGAATTTAGAAACTGTTGAGGTGAATTAGTTGTGGATCAGGGATAAAAATAATTCCCCAAGAGATTATTCCCTAACTGCTCTTTGAATTGTGGCATCAATTTTAACATAGTTTTCCTTTTGCTTCCATACATTTGTTTGAACAGGAAGTACAATTGCAAAATTTCTGTTTTATTTGGTGCCATAATTCAGACTGAAAATGATTGCAACAAAACACTAAAGGAACAAACAACCTGGGCATGAAAATGTCAACTGAATGTTCGTGAAGGTTTGAGTTGGTGGGTGGTAATGGGATCAAGCAAAGGTTGGATCTAAGATCACTGCATTTATGATTGAAGTTTTATTTTATATAGGGAAGTGGAATGGTCATTTTGTCTACTTTCTTGGTTCGACCACACTTGGAGTACCATGCACAGTTCTGGTTCCTATATCATGAAAGATACACTGAAGAGGGTAAAATGCACGCACACCTGCCTGCCTGCAGCATGGCAGACGGCTTCTATGAGGTTCAAGAAACAGTGGATGTTTTGGGCCAAGACCCTTCAGGATGTTTGCTGTTTTGGGAAGACCAAAATTAAGGACCATGAGTTAAACACAATACCTGATGCATGCAATAAGGAATTCCGCAGAAATTTCTTAGCTAAAGGTTAGATTTGAATGTAAATTCAACCCCACAGGGTGTGACTGAGGCAAGTGCTATTGATACATTGCAGGGAAAGATGGACATAAAGGAGAAAAATGAAGTGAAGTACATTAGCAAAAACAGAAATACTGAGATAAACAGGTAATTTGGGCCAAAAGATATAAACTGTAAACTCTGTGTAAAACACTTTGGTCTAAATTTGTGGGCAATGGTGGGTGATCTGATAACATGATTAATATCTATTTTCATGACACATATCCTGTGTTATGTTTTAGAATCACTCACTATATGCAAAGGTTTCCTTTTAAAATAGAAACTGTTAAAAAGCCAAACAGTTGGGCCACAAAAGTAGAGAGTAAAGAGGACATAAGGCAGCTCCAAAGGAGTAGAAATAGGTTGAATGGGGAAAATATAAAGTTGCTCACATGGCAAGAAAAATAATACATGACAGGAAAGGGTTCTGGGTGACCCAGAGCATGATTAGCAAAAGACCAGAAGCAGATATGGCAAGTCATTAAGAAAGCTAACAGAACAATATTATTGTGAGAGTAATTGAGTACAAAACTAGAGAGGATCTGCTTCAGTTTTATAGGTATCAGACCACATCTGGAGTACTCTGGAGTATTGGTCCCACTATTTAAGGAAGGATGTTAATGCATTGACAACACTTTTTCACTAGGCTAGAATGGGCAGGTTGTCTTATGAGGAAAGGTTGGGCAGGCTAAGCTTGAGGTTTGAAAAGTGGGATGGGACTTGATTGAAACTTGTCACATTCTGAGGGGTCTTGACAGGGTGGATACGGAAGGCACAGAGCAGCAGCAACAACAGCAAAGCAGTCCCCATTTCTCCCTACCAACCACCCACCCACCCATGCACATTCACAGTCATCTAACCCCAGCTCAGGGCATCTTTGGCCTCCAGCCTCCAGTGGACACAGGAATTCGCAGACATTGGGCCTTCAACTTCTCTCATTAAGCATCCCACCACCCACGACATTAGACCATAAGACATTGGAGCAGAATTAGGCTGTTTGGCCCGTTGACTCTTCTCCACCAGTTTCTTCTCAGCCCCATTCTCTTGCCTTCTCCCCATATTTGTTCACACCCTGACATATCAAGAACCTATCAACCTTCACCTTAAATACACTCAATGACCTGGCCTCCACAGCTGCCTGTGGCAATGAATTCCACAGATTCACCACTGTCTGGCTGAAGAAATTCCTCCTCATCTCTCTTCTAAATGGACGTCCCGCTATTCTGGCTGTAGGCTCCCCACTACAGGAAACATTCTCTCCACATCCACACTACCTACGCCTTTCAACATTCGATAGGTTTCAATGAGGTCACCCCACTCCTCCTTGTAAGTTCTAGTGCGTACAGGCCCAGAGCTATCAAACACTTGTATGATAAGCCTTTCAATCCCAGAACCACTTTCGTAAATCTCCTTTGAACCCTTCCCAATGTCAGCACGGCCTTTCTTAGATAGGGGGCCCAAAGTTGCTCACAGTCCTCCAAGTGAGGCTTCACCAGTGCCTTATAAATCCCCAACATTACATCCTTCCTTTATATTCGAGTCCTCTCAAAATGAATGCTAACATTGCACTTGCTTTCCTCACCACCAACTCAACCTGCAAGTTAACCTTGAGGCAGTCCTGCACGAGGACTCCCAAGTCCCTTTGCACCTCGGAATCTTGAATTTTCTCCCTATTTAGAAAATAGTCTATGCTTTTATTCCTTCTACCAAAGTGCATGACCAAACACTTCCCTACACTGTACTCCATCTGCCACTTTTTTGCCCACTCTCCTAATCTGTCTAAGTCCTCCTGCAGGCTCGCTGTTTCCTCAGCACTACCTGCCCCTCCACCTACCTTCGTATCATCTGCAAATTTTGCAACAAAGCAATTAGTTCCATCGTCCAAATTATTGACAGACAACGTAAAAAGAATTGGTGCCAACACCGACTCCTGTGGAATACCTGTATTCACTGGCAACCAATCAGAAAAGGCTCCCTTTATTCCCACACATTGCCTCCTGCCAATCAGCCAATGCTTTATCCTGTTAGCATCTTTCCTGCAATACCACAGGCTCTTATGTTGTCAAATGCAAAATCCAAGTACACAACATCCACTGATTCTCCTTTGTCTATCCTGCTTGATATTTCCTCAAAGAATTTGAACAGATTTGTCAGGCAAGATTTTCCTTTGAGGAAACCATGCTGACTGCAGCCTATTTTATCATGTGCCTCCAAGTACCCTGAAACCTCATCCTTAATAATTGACTCCAACATCTTCCCAACCACTGAGGTCAGGCTAACTGCCCTATAATTCCTTTCTTCTGCCACCCTCCTTTCTTAAAGAGTGAAGTGACATTTTCAATTTTCCAGTCCTCCAGAACCATGTCAGAATCTCATGATTCTTGAAAGATCATTACTATTGCCTCCACATTCTCTTCAGCTACCTCTTTCAGAAGGTCTGGGGTGTAGTCCATTTGGTCCAGGTGACTTATCTACCTTCGGACCTTTCAGCTTCCCAAGTGCCGCCTCTCTAGTAATAGCAAGTGCACTCACTTCTGCCCCCTGATGCTCTCAAACATCTGGCATACTGCTAGTATCATCCATGGAGAAGACTGATGCAAAATACTTTTTCAGGTTGTCCGCCATTTCCTTGTCCCTCATTACTACCTTTCCAGTGGTCCAATATCTACTGTCACCTCTTTATATATCTGAAAAACATTTGGTATCCTCTTTGATATTATTGACTTGCTTACTTTCATATTTCATCATTTCCACCCTTATGGCTTTTTTTCGTTGCCTTCTGTTCATTTTAAAAAACTCAATCCTCTAACCTCCGAGTAAGTTTTGCTCTGTTACACGCTGTCTCTTTTGCTTTTATGTTGGCTTTGACTACCCTTGTCAGCCACGGTTGTTGTCACCCAGGCTTTAGAATATTTCTTCTTTGGGATACATCTATCCTGCACCTTCCAAATTGCTCCCAGAAACTACAGCCAATGCTGCTCTACCATCATCCTTGCTAGTGTCCCCTTCCAGTTAACTTTGGCCAGCACCCCTCTCATGATTTTGTAATTCCCTTTACTCCACTGTAATACTGGTATGTTTGACTTTAGCTTCTCCCTCTCAAATTGCAGGGTGATTCTATCATACTATGATTCTTGACTCCTAAGGGTTCCTTTGCCTTAAGCTGCCTAAATAAATCTGGGTCATTACACAACACCAAATCCAGAATAGCTGATCCCCTAATAAGCTGCTCTAAAAAGCCATCTCATTACATTCAACAAATTCTCTCTTGGAATCCAAAATCAGCACCAACCTGTTTTTCTCAATCTACCTGCATATTGAAATTCCCCATGACTATTGTACCATTGCCCTTTTGTCATGCCTTTTCTATCTCCCATTGTAGTTTGTAGCCAACATCCTGGCTACTGTTCAGAGGCCTGTATATAACTCTCATCAGGGTCTTTTTAAACTTAACTCTACCCATAAGGATTCTATATCATCTGATCCTATGTCACCTCTTTCTAAGGATTTGATTTCATTTTTTACCAATAGAGCCACCCCACCCCTCCTGCCTACCTGTTTGTCCTATCTATACAATGTGTATCCTCGGATGTTAAGCTCTCAATTATAATTATTTTTCAGCCATAACTCAATGATGCCTACAATGTCATACCTGCCAATCTCTAACTGTGCTACAAGATCATCTGCCTTATTCTGTATACTGCATGCTTTCAAATATAACACCTTTAGTACTGGATTCATCACCCTTTTCGATTTTTTTAATCCCCTGTTACACTGCAACTCATCGTACTGACTGCAATTTTGCCCTGTTATCTGCCTTTCCTTTCTGACAGAGTCACTACACACTGCATCTACTTTTATACCAACTGCCCCATCCTCAGCCCTATCATTCTGGTTCCCATCCCCCTGTCAAATTAGTTTAAACCCACCCCAACAGCTCTAGCAAACCTGCCTGCAAGGATATTGGTTCCCCTCCCTGATAGTAATAATGAGAATAGGACATGTCCTCTTCTCGTTGGTACCACCAGGGAAGAGGTACAGGAGTCTGAAGACACACACTCACCATTTTAGGAACAGCTTCTTCCCCTCTGTCATCAGATTTCTGAACGGTCCATGAGCACTACCTCACTACTTTCACTCTTTTTGCATTACTTTTTATATATACTGTACTATATATTCTTGTAAATTATGGTATATTTTTGTGTTACATTGTACTGCCACAAAACTACATATTTCACAATATATGTCAGTGATAATAAACGTGATTCTGATTCTTCCTGCTGACTCTTGTTCTTGTTTTGAGTAGTCTGGTGCTTTAGCATTTGCAACAAATAAAATATTGCATTTTGAAATCTTGTATTTAATTCAGATAACATGTTCTAAGTGGCTGTAGAACCTTTTTTAAAAATCAAAATGAAACGATAAGGGCAATGAGCTATTGTTCTTGTATGATGTACTGCAACTTCCAGGATAGTAGAAATTGAACTGGCTGGAATTTCGTCTATTTTTCCAAAATAATTTCAGTGTTAAGTTTTCAAAGATTCTATTATTCAAATTCTTAGAAAGGTTCTGAGACTGCACAAGCTGGATTCTGGAGCAACAAACAATCTGCTGGAGGAACTCTGTGGTTCAAGCAGCATCGAGTCTCGATGCATTGTTCCAACCTGAAACATTGAAATTTCCTTCCCTTCCACAGATGCTCTGAATAAAAGCTCTACACCTAGCACTTTAAAACCTTTAAGTTAACAAGTATTTTTAGTATGTTAAACAAATATGCAGTGTAGTAGCAGTGAGTCAGTGGAACTGACGTTTTTTAAAACTGCAAGGTGCTACCCTCTTGCGTGTTTAGCGCAACATCTGTGGATGATTTTCCTTCCCAACATTTATCTGCATTTCTTGTTCATCCTTATACTGACTCACAGCTGGATGAATGGGAAGGAATGCCTATTTGATAGACTGGAAAAAGCACTGCCTCCCCTTGTCCCTCACTTGCTGACCCCAGTAGACATGGTAGAAACCAGTTGAACATTGGAAACAAATTTAGTCATTTAAACCAGCATTTCAGTAATGAAATTCTTTAGGTGTCAAGTTTTTCCAAGTCAGTAAATAAAGAGAATTGGAATTTGAAAGGAGCAGAAGAAAAAATAATGCACAATGCATCCTGTATCCAAAGCACCAGAAAAAGTTAACTATGCACATTCCTGCTTTAAGGGTAACAGATACGGCCATGTTCAAGTATTACTAAGGAAGTTGAGTTCACAAGTCTACATTTAAAATACACGTAAACTGAATTATCAGAAGGGATATAGCTCCGTCCACTGTTTCACTCCAGCAGCAGACATTCTCTGCTTTCCTTTCTTAGATATGACCTCATTTTGTTTTAGGCAGTGAGTTTCACCAGGTAGTGAAGGTAGCGGAAGTATTGTCACCCAAGTGGGAAAATGCTGCCACCTGATGGCACATTAGTGCCTGACAAGATTTCGTTTGCTCACTCAGAGAATTGAGATAGGTATCACCGTGGTCATAAAATTTATCAGTGCCATTAAAAGGTCATAGCATAGCAATAATCCGTGGAACTGTCACTGTTCGAAGATTCAGTAGTGCACCTGTGTGGATCTGGTGTGCTCAGAGATTGAGGTATCAGTGGGAGGTGAGGAGGGTTTGGGGATGTAAATTCAATAAACAAAACTTCCATTGAATAACATTAGGAAATTCAAGGCAAAATTAGGTAAACCAAAGACAGAAAGAAAAGAATGACATGGGGATGTGGTGAGGATGGAAGAAGACATGTGGATTATAAGCAAGGGTATAGACCAGATGGGAGGCTGGTTCTTGTTAGTGTCATATTTGATGGGGATCTACTATCTAACTGCCCTGAAAAGGTGGGTGGATAACTAAATGTGATTGATTATTAATAATTTAGGGGTGTAGTAGCATAGTGGTTAAATTACTGGACTAAATAGTCCAGTAGCTTAACCGCTATGGTACTCTACCCATAAATTATGGGATGAGTTCAAATCCCATCAAGGTAGTTGGGAATATTAATTTAGTTAATCTGGAATAAGTATTTCTGACCAGGTTACTGTAATACCTGATCTGATTAACAGCAGTCCTTTAGAAAAGGAAATCTGCCTGGTCAAAGTTCAAAGTAAATTTTTTTTATCCAAGTATGTAATTTGCCATATACAGGCACTACCTTGAGTGTCATTTTCATATAAGCATTTACAAGAAAAAGTACAATAGAATTTTTAAAAACATACATAAACGAAGACTGACAAATAACCAACTTGGTCTGTCTTCAAACCCAGAGAAATATGATGGACTCTAAGCTGTCCTTTTAGATGAGCCAACAATGCAGTTAGGTATGTGCATAAATACTGAGCATCAACAATGACACCCAAAACCCATGATTTTTGGAAAAAAATTTGATCAGAACATTTCAGGCATTGAGAATTATTACTATAACTATGTTCACCCTACACCAAGTTCTTAACAATTCAAATAAGAATAATTGAAAAGTCCCTCTTGTGCTTTGAACTCTCCTATACAAGATAAATAATTATATCTGGATTAACTTCAAAATAGGCACAGTAGCAAATGAGAAACAACCAAGGCTGTTAGGGAGACTGCAAGTTCTCAATTCAACAACAAACATATCGTAAATAATTATTTAAATTGAGGGGAAGATAAAGGCTGGTGATAAGATTTTTTAATGGGGTATTATTTTCCCTCTGCCCTCTTCTAGAATCTTCAATTTTAATTGGACTTATAATCAATTCTGTTCGCCATCTTAAATTAGTTAACATCCCAAATCCTCTTGGGACATTTCCTGACATTAATCCTGGATTATTTTCTGCTTTTCACCTTCTACATTTTAAAACCTTTGGTCCGTCTCGCACTGCTGCCCTCACACCAAGCTGCTTCCAATACTCTCCCATTTTTTATGTGCATTATTTAGGACTGGAGGTAGAATTCTAGTTCATGGCAAAGAGGCTGGTTTTAATATGAGGTTAAAAACCAAGGACAAAACAAGTCACTTTAAGTTTATTTATAAAATATCTAAAATTCATAAACAATCTTTTAACTATATCCATTTATGTATCTTTCCACATTTCTCTGTAATTGTATTTACATCATCTGAGTTTGAAGGGAAGCTTCTCAGGAACCCTCAGATGTGACCACAACATGGAAAGTAATTGCTCAATGTGTTTACATGTTGGCTCCAATTCCATGCAATGATCTGGATGTTTACTGAGCTTTTTTTTACAGTGTTTCACAGTGCTTTGTGCTCAGCCTTTCTCTTGCCACACTCAGCAGTGGAGTACCAGGCACTTGGTAATGGCTGAGCAGAGTATGACATGCAGGTCAATGCTGGAACTCTACTTCTGATTCCGCTGGCCTGGACCGTACTGTCGAGGTGCCCTCCATGGATCAGCCTACCTGACCTGAACATGCGTTCAGATGCCCTTTGGAACAAGGAATGGAAACCCTAGGGAAGACCAACTAACCCCAGTGGGTTGGGGGCCCTGACAACGTGCAGCCGACCTTCAGCACGGGGCTCTCGTGCTTCCCTTTCACCTTCCGTGCTGGTGTTCAAATAATGCTGCATGCTGCCTGTAATTGTTCTGTAACCACTCAGCTCCCACAGACTAAATAAATCTGCTGTCCCAATGGGGGTGCTGAGCTGTTTGTTGTAAATGTTAAAATAGCTAATGAACATCAAATGAATGTATTAAGCATATGTTTGCTGATATAACAGATGCTAAATTTAGGTTCTGTCAAGCTTCAGAATTGCTGAGTGTAATTTCCAATACACAAGTGTAAAGGAGAACAAAATAATTGTTACTTTGGAACACACAAACACAAAATTCTGGAGGAACTCAGCAGACCGGGTTGACTGTACTTTTTCCATAGATGCTACCTGGCCTGCTGAGTTCCTCAAGCATTTTGTGTGTGTTGCTTGGGTTTCCAGCATCTGCAGGTTTTCTCGTTTGTATTTGTTGCTTTGGATCCAATGCAGTGCAAAAAAAAACACAAAGAAAAAGAGCACAATAAATATAAATATATAAGATAACATATACTTAGATTAATTATATGTACATAAAGAAATGCTGGTACCGGAATGTCTGTACATAAGCTGACTCCGACAGGAAATGAAGCAGTGTTGGTGAAGGTTGTGGTGTGGTGAGTTAGTGGGTAGATGTGTCAATTAGCCATACTGCTTGAGGAAAGTAGCTGTTTTTGAATCTGGTGGTCCTGGTGTGGATGCTACATAGCCTCCTCCCCGATGGCAGCGGGACAAACAGTCCATGAGCAGGGTGGATGAGATCCTATATGATGTTACCGGCCCTTTTCTGGCACCTTTCTGTATACAGGTTCTTGATGGTGGGTAGGTTGGTGCTGGTGATGAGTTGGGCAGCTCTGACTACCCACTGTCGAGCCTTCCTGTCCACCCCAGTGCAGTTTCCATACCACACTGTAATCAGAATCAGAATCCTTTATTATCGCCAAGTATGTGAACACATACAGGGAATTTGATGCCGTTTCCCTGAGCTCTCGCCGTACAGAATCAAAAAGCAAACAAAACAATAGTGCAAATAATCGTGAACTATATACAATGAGGTATACCTGTGTATGTACAGGTGGACTTGGTTTATAATAGACTAAAATTTAAGTGTTCATAAGACTGATGGCATACGGAAAGAAACTGTTCTTATACCTATTTGTCCTGGCATACAGTGATCTAAAGCGCCTACCAGAAGGAAGGAGTTGGAACAGGTGATATCCAGGCCATCAACATGTAATGCAACATGTTAGGATACTCTCTACTGCACATCTGTAGAAGGCTGGGAAAGTATAGTCCTTCAGCCTCTGACCATGAGAGGTTGTGGGAAATCCTGAGCATAAGACTCTGAGCTAATAAGGAAAATTCGCTAGGAAGGGATTTTCATCCCATCAATTTGAAATGGTCTGCACTGTTATAACCCACTGTGGCATTCACTCCCTGATTTTTTTTTTGCAAATCTAATTTGATTTAGTGTTTTGATTTGAACTCCATCAGTAATTTCAAACAACACTTACATCAAAGCTCAGACAGTATTGGTTGTCAAGCTTACTTCAGCCAGACAATAGTGAAACCTTGCACAGCGTTCATCCACTTCCTCCTCACACTATCAGACGCAAAGAAAGCAATTCAAGGAAAGCTCTCAATCCACAGAGGCCGCTCACTCTAACAACAATGCACATCAGATCCCAAGGTGCTTAACCTCCAAATAGCCTTTTATGAACTTCCCAATTATATCTTGCAAGGCCCTACTTTTCCAAATCAACTCTAACTCCTGAATCCTGTGCTCATAACTAAATAATAGATTGATTATTCTAATTTTGAGATGCCAGCACAGGGGTGTAAATTAATTCAAAAGTATGAACACAGATGAAAAAGAAAAATGCTTTCTGTTTTGAATATCAAGTACTTTAGAAGTATTTGATTTAATGACAGTTCATTAGGGCACTTTAGAGGGAAGCCATCTGTTCGTATAGGGCCAAACTGGTTTGGGAACTAGTAGTTTTTGATAACTGTGGCCACTGTCAGAGGAGTCAGCAACCACAGAATTAAGATTATTGAGAAAAGCCTTTGAACTTTTGAAAAAGACGCAACAGCCAATTTCTGCACAGCAAGCTCCCATAACAAATAATTGTGGTAAGGGACAATTGTGATAATTTTTTATTTACGAGACAAAGAGTCGAGGCTTTGTCAAAGACCCTTCATCTGAACCAGAAAGGTGAGAGAGCAAACATGTTTTAGGTTGTACAGAGGTGAAAAGATCAGAGGGATTGTCTGTGATAGAATGCAAACCAAAGTTGTCCAGATCAATACTTCACAAACTGATAGACTTTTGTTTTAATTTGTTAAGTTTCAGTTTGTCACTGTGGTATTTTGTTTCAGTTGCTAGATTTTCAGCTAAGTCTTATTTGTAAAACAGGCTATATATCAACTGAAAAACAAGAAGTCTTCAGGAACAAACACTATAGTTCTAAAATTTGTCAGAGAGTTCAGGTGAGTCCACAACCTCCTCTTACACATCAGGATAATGTGAACATCCACTTTAGTTGAAGAATAAGAAAATAAATTATAATGTATGTAGAATAAGACTTGTGCAAAGAAATCTGAAATCATAATATGAAACATAAGTTAACATGCATGTAACAGGAAGTAATTATGAAGACTTGGTGTGTTGTAAGGGATCTGGAGACAAAAATTGCTGAGTTTTGATGAAACTTTATAAAGTTTGGTGAAAAACAGCAGGAGCACTTGTGTACAAGTTTGGGCTCTACTTTTAAATAAGGATACACAGTGACTATAAAAAAGTATTCACCCTCTTGGAAGTTTTCATGTTTTATTGTCTTACAACATTGAATCACAGTGGATTTAATTTGGCATTTTTTGACACCGATCAGCAGAAAAACTCTTTCGTGTCAAAGTGAAAACAGATCTCTATAAAGTGATCTAAATTAATCACAAATATAAAACAAAAAATAATTGATTGCGTAAGTATTCACTCCTTAAATATGACACACCAAATCATCATTGGTGCAAACAATTGGTTTTAGAAGTCACAGAATTAGTTAAATGGAGATCACTGTGTGCAGTCAAGGTGTTTCAATTGATTGTAGTAAAAATACACCTGTATCTGGAAGGTCCAACTGCTGGTGAGTCAGTATCCTGGCAAAAACTACACCATGAAGACAAAAGGACATTCCAAGCAACTCCACAAAAAGGTTATTGAAAAGCACAAGAAAATTTACAAGTCACTGATTATCCCTTGGAGTACAATTAAGTCAACCATCAAGAAATGGAAAGAGTATGGTACAGCTGTAAATCTGCCTAGCAGCCTGTCCTCAAAAACTGAGTGACTGTGCAAGAAGGGTACTAGTGAGGGAGGCCACCAAGAGACTTATGACAACTCTGGAGGAGTTACAAGCTTCAGTGGCTGAGATGGGAGAGACTGTGTATACAACAACTGCTGCCCAGGTGCTTCACCAGTCGCAGCTTTATGGGAGAGTGGCAAAGAGAAAGCCACTGCTGGAAAAAAGCTCACATGAAATCTTGGCAAGAGTTTATCAGAAGGCATGTGGGAGACTCTGAAGTCAACTCGAAGAAGATTCTATGGTCTGATGAAATTAAAATTGAGCTTTTTGGCCATCAGACTAAACGTTATGTTTGGCATAAGCCAAACATCATCAAAAACACACCATCCCTACTGTGAAGCATGGTGGTGGCTGCATCGTGCTGTGGGGATGCTTCACTGCAGCAGGCCCTGGAAGGCTTCTGAAGATAGAGAGTAAAATGAATGCAGCAAAATACAGGGAAATGCTGGAGGAAAACCTGATGCAATCTGCAAGACTTGGGAGAAGATTTGTTTTCCAGCAAGATAATGACCCCAAGCATAAAGCCAAAGCTACACAGGAATGGCTTAAAAACAACAAAATTAATGTCCTGGAGTGGCCAAGTCAGAGTCCAGACCTCAATACAATTGAGAATTTATGGCTGGACTTGAAAAGGACTGTTCAGTCACAATCCCCATACAATTTGACAGAGCTTGAACAGTCTTGCAAAGAAGAATGAGGGAAAATTGCAGTGTCCAAATGTGCAAAGCTGATAGAGACCTATCCACACAGACTCAAGGCTGTAATTGCTGCCAAAGGTGCATCTACTAAATACTGACTTGAAGGGGGTGAATTCTTATGCAATCAATTATTTTGCATTTTATATTTGTAATTAATTTAGATCACTTTGTAGAGATCTGTTTTCACTTTGACATGAGTCTTTTTCTGTTGATCAGTGTCAAAAAACAAGCCAAATTAAATCCACTGTGATTGAATGTTGTAAAACAATAAAACATGAAAACTTCCAAGGGGGGTGAATACATTTTATAGGCACTGTACTTGCATTGAAGGCATTGCAGAGAAGGTTCATTGGATTGATTCCTGGAATGAAGGAGTTCATGCATGAAGAGTGATTGAGCAGGTGGGCGCTATATTCAACCAAGTTCAAAGAATGAGAGGTGATTTTCTTGAAACATACAAGATTCTGAAGGGAGATGGCAGGATGGATGCTGAGAACTAGTTTCAGAGTAAGGGGCCATCCATTTAAAACATTGGTGAGCAGGAATTCTCTCAGACATACTTTGAAATTCTCTCCATCAGAGAGCTGTAGGTGTGGAGTCACGGAAAATATTCTAAGTGGGAGCTGACATACCTTTAACCGACAAGGGGGGAGTGGAAAACTAGAGTCAGTTATCAAAGATGTGATAACAGCACATTTGGAAAGCAGTGAAATAATCGGAGAAAGTCAGCGTGGATTTGTGAAAGGAAAATCATGTCTGACGAATCTCATAGAATTTTTTGAGGATGTAACTAGTAGACTGGATAGGGGAGAACCAGTGGATGTGGTATATTTGGATTTTCAAAAGGCTTTTGACAAGGTCCCACACAGGAGATTAGTGTGCAAACTTAAAGCACACGGTATTGGGGGTAAGGTATTGGTGTGGGTGGAGAATTGGTTAGCAGACAGGAAGCAAAGAGTGGGAATAAACGGGACCTTTTCAGAGTGGCAGGCAGTGACTAGTGGGGTACCGCAAGGCTCAGTGCTGGGACCCCAGTTGTTTACAATATATATTAATGACTTGGATGAGGGAATGAAATGCAGCATCTCCAAGATTGCGGATGACACGAAGCTGGGCGGCAGTGTTAGCTGTGAGGAGGATGCTAAGAGGATGCAGGGTGACTTGGATAGGTTAGGTGAGTGGGCAAATTCATGGCAGATGCAATTTAATGTGGATAAGTGTGAAGTTATCCACTTTGGTGGCAAAAACAGGAAAACAGATTATTATCTGAATGGTGGCCGATTAGGAAAAGGGGAGGTGCAACGAGACCTGGGTGTCATTATACACCAGTCATTGAAAGTGGGCATGCAGGTACAGCAGGCGGTGAAAAAGGCGAATGGTATGCTGGCATTTATAGCAAGAGGATTCGAGTACAGGAGCAGGGAGGTACTACTGCAGTTGTACAAGGCCTTGGTGAGACCACACCTGGAGTATTGTGTGCAGTTTTGGTCCCCTAATCTGAGGAAAGACATCCTTGCCATAGAGGGAGTTACAAAGAAGGTTCACCAGATTGATTCCTGGGATGGCAGGACTTTCATATGATGAAAGACTGGACGAACTAGGCTAATACTCGTTGGAATTTAGAAGATTGAGGTGGGATCTGATTGAAACGTATAAAATCCTAAAGGGATTGGACAGGCTAGATGCAGGAAGATTGTTCCCGATGTTGGGGAAGTCCAGAATGAGGGGTCACAGTTTGAGGATAAAGGGGAAGCCTTTTAGGACCAAGATTGGGAAAAACTTCTTCAGAGAGTGGTGAATCCGTGGAATTCTCTGCCACAGGAAACAGTTGAGGCCAGTTCATTGGCTATATTTAAGAGGGAGTTAGATATGGCCCTTGTGGCTAAAGGGATCAGGGGGTATGGAGGGAAGGATGGTGCAGGGTTCTGAGTTGGATGATCAGCCATGATCATACTGAATGGTGGTGCAGGCTCAAAGGGCCGAATGGCCTACTCCTGCACCTATTTTCTATGTTTCTATGTATCGAGGCCAAGATCAGAGCAGCTCTGGTTTTATTTGCATGGTGGGGTGAATTCAGGGGCCGAATGGCCCACACCAGCTCTCATTTCTTATGTGTTCATCTCTCTGAAGTACAGTACCATCCCAGATTACGTGCTTTAGAGGGATATTAACCAACGATCTGCCGATCTTTTCTAGTCCATGCTGGCACAGCGAGTACAGAAATAGGACTGAAGGATGATTAAGAAACTCCACTGAGATAAACGGCAGCCGTGTGCAAATAAAAGCAAATACATATCTCGAATGCCCTTAACATTCACTAATGAAAGTGGGCGGTGCTTTTTCGTAGGGACAAAACAGAGACTGCCGGGATATTGGACGACTACTTAATTTCACGATAACTTAGTGAAGGAACGCGGTTGCGATTTAGGTGTCTTCTTCCACTCGCTCGATCTGCTGCTGGTCAGGATGAGCAGAACCGTTCTCCTTCTCCTGATCCTCGGCTCCTTGAGCGGCATTTCCAGGCAGGATGAAGAAGTACAAGAACTCAAAGTGGAAGTCTTGGTGAGCAGATCCCTTTTTACAAGCGGCTCTCCGGGACCTTTATCTTTGAGCAGAACGTTGAGTTCACAACTATAAACATGTCTCTTCATTTCCATTTGTGTTTATTTTAATAAACAGCTGAAACCAGAGGGATGCCTCGAGCAATCGAAATTTGGGGACACGGTTCACATCCACTACACTGTAAGAAATATAAAACACTTTTCGCTTTATTAAATCTGTAACTCGAAAATTCGAATTATTTTGCTAAGTTGCACACGTGGAGACTGCGGGACTCTGGTTGTACTAACACGTCAGCAGATATTTGGCGACCAGGGAATGGATTAAGGGGAAGTATATTTCCGCTTGAAAACCAACCGTAACTCCGCCAATTTTTTTTAGGGGGGATGGGGTGCAGAAGATGTCGGAGCGAGGAAAGTGCAGTGATTATAAAACGTGAGAAAGTGGCAAAGTGGATTCAAAGTAGCGTGACATGCAATATTCTATCCGTACTAACTATAAACAAACTAGCAACATTTACCTTGGGAATATTGGATTTTATTCTGGCCTTTTTAATTCTACCTTTGCGTTACTCATGTTACGTACGTTTACTTAATATAAACAAGAACCCCAGATATAAATAACTTATGCACAGAAATTCAATGCAAATTGAACATATTTATTTATTGAAGATAGCAAACTGTGTAGCAACTTAACAATTGTTATGAATTGACAAATTAAGTAAATGGGAAAATCACAACTTAAATAAATGAATAATTCACGCAGAAATAAGTTGAAGGCATGTACTCAGCTGCTTTTATAGCAATCACTAAGGGTAATGCTTGTGAGGCTTAGCTTCTGACATTACAACGCTGACTACACTTCAAATAAAAATTTAATTTGCTGTAAAATGCTTTGGGCATCCTAGGGTTGTGAAAGATGCTTAAGAAATGCTTTTACACGGGCAAAGCCATCAAACACAAATCAAAGAAAACCATCACACTAGATTTATAGTGTCTGTCCCATTTCCAGACATCAACTCCTGCAGCCACCATAAATAAGTTAAATTTAGATATCAATTTATTAGCTGTGGTGTCTTAAGCACACTATTACCCTTTGATGTACAGCCTGTGAAATGTTGCTAGCTGCAGTGGGTATAAATGATAGTTATGATTATATAAGTGACTTTTTGTTTTTGCCATTGGATATTCAGTATCACTGTAAAAGGACATCTGCCAATTCCATTAATGTTTTATGGAATAATCAGTGCAACAAATGGTATGGAATCTATACCAGCCCTGATGAAGGGTCTTGGCCTAAAACGTCCACTGTTTATTACTCTCTGTAGATGCTGCTGACTGGCTGAGTTCCTCTAGCATTTTTGTGTGTTGCTTTGGATTTTCAGCATCAACAGAATTTTTTTTGTGTGTAAATGGTATAGAATATTGACTGGATTTGAATGGTACTTTGATGCTGGAAATCATTTTGGTGACCATTGGGAGGCTCCTCAGTTTGCTAGTGGAAGGTTAGTTAAACATATCGTTAGATGCTCAGGGTTTCTGCTTGCTGAATTATTGACAGAACCCTATGGATTGCTATGGAGGTACATACTGGAGAGTTGATGTGCTTTCTTTTCTCCTCTGTATTAGGGCAAACTGGAAGATGGGACCATGTTTGATAATTCTTTGATCCGTGATCCTCTGGTGGTAGAACTGGGCAAAAAACAGGTTATTCCAGGTAAAATGTGACATTCTGATGCTGCAATGAAACTGTACTGGAGAAATGTCTCCCAAACACAGTTACAAAGATTGATTCAAGAATGAGGCAGTCACTTGCCCTTTAAGTGCTATTAATTTGACACTCATGAAAGTAATGTTGACTTCACTCCATAAACACGAATCTTCATTGAAGTGTGATTGCCATCAGGAGGTTCATTATGATTCACAATTTTAATTCAGTTCCAATTCTGAAACCATTGGTGGAAGTATATTTACAAATAGTATTGTAAATGATTTGATTTCTTTTCATAGGTTTGGAACAGGGCCTTCTTGACATGTGTGTCGGGTAAGTTGATTTGATTGTATCATGGGATGACTTAAAGTTTCATCTGAATTAGACTGCAGTTGAAGCTAAAAGCAAATAGGACTTCAGATGCTGGACATCTGATGGAGAAAATGCTATGAACAGCCCGTCAAATCAGCATCCTTAGAAAGGGAAGCAGAGCCAATGTTTGAGGTCACTGAAAAAGGGTTGTTATCCTGAAACATGAACTGCTTTTCCAATTGGATTTAAAGTCAGTGATTTTAATAAGCATTACTAACTCTCCAACAATTTACTCTTGACAAGACCATGAACAATTTATGTCTATCAGTATGTTTACCATCAGCTTTCCCCTACAATCAAGCTTATTTCTATTTTCTCCTTCTCAAATCCAAAATCAATGACTCCCATCACTATACTGGTTGACAACAGTTAAGTAACTCCATGTGGGAAAGCAGGTTTGATTTTGTTCAGTATTCAATTCAATGCAGTTGAGACAAGAGATTCTGTACAAGTGATGATGAAGGAGAGAATCTGGATCATTACCTGATCTTTTGGAGCAATTTACAACTTTGTTCTAACAGGCAGTAAATGAATCATATGATTTGACCTTGGGAGCTTGCTGACAGTTATTAGCTATGATTGGCTGGGGGAAATAACTTCCCAAAAATTAAACTTGAAAAGACACAAAATGCCTAGCTGTATGTTGAATGTTCTATACATGCATCCACAATTTCTATAAAGGTCACACTTCATGTTTGGAAATATGCACTTTCTGGAGCACTGACCTAGTGCTCACAGGAAATAGGTAATTCTGATTTATGAAAAAACAGGATATTGGAGAATTTTGAAGATGTTATATTGATATACAGATGGCTGAAGTCAACTCAATGTGTTGTTGATCAAACCATCCAGAATATCACACTGTAACATCTGTTTATTATGCAAAAATTAATTTAAACATAATATGCACAGTGTTGAGTAGTAACAATAATTATATGTTCTATAATGTTTAATTATATGCTGCAGAATTTTCAAAAACCGGAAGTGTCAGCCAGCTGTCTCTCAATCACTTCTTAATATTTTAAAAGCTTTCTCTTCTCTCCTGGTGGAGCTCAGGCCCATGAGCATTGGACACTCACTCAATTCCTTTGTGAGAGTTTAAGATGAAACCCATTCTCATTCACCATTCTGGCTCTCACACTTTTCAGGAAGGGTTCATGTTACGGAAAAGTGCTTTGGATTTCCCTTTTTAATCTAAGTATATTGAAGCTAATTCTACTGGCCTTGCTAATACATTAACCAGGGAATGACCTTTGTATTTGTTAATAATAACCGACTTTACCAATTGAGCAACAGTGATCTATTAGATACTGGATGATTAGTAATAATGAAACAGGAAAATAATTATGTTCCTGCCAGAAAACTAACAAGTGTTTTTTTTTTAATTCAAGGGAAAAAAGAAAGTTAATCATTCCACCTAACCTCGCATATGGGAAACGAGGCTTTCCACCGTCCATTCCAGGTATAGACTCATTTCCAACTCTGATGTTACCTTCATGCTCTGTTGTCTGACTTTTTTTTTAGTAACAACACCACGGAATGCCTATTCTAAACTTTGTGCAGCTATCTTTTCAGCCAGCTTGATTAAAATAGCATCTTGTAATATAAATGATCACCAGTGTTTATTTCAAAGAAAGTGATAGAAATCGTTACAAGGTCTCAATAGCACAATGAAAAACCTGCGATTTATCTTTTTTTTCCAATTTTAAACTTTGAGAAGTAAATTGAAAAGATACAAGATTAAATGGGGGTAGAGGAGGGTGGAGTAGTTAAATATCACAACAAATAGATTTTAGACTTTCTGCACACTGCATGTTTCCAAAGACCCTGTGAGATGAATTTTGATTTCCATATATTGAGGAGATCAGGATAGTGATTGTGCATTGGATTAATAATTTGGAAAAGCAAGAAATGAACATTCCAAGGAATAATTACCCTAATAATATAGAAGATTACAATTGAGGGTGAACTTGGAGAGTGGAGACCCTGGGGGGGCAGGGGGGAATCATCTCTGAAACTGCACAAATTTTCCTGGTCTTCTGCAGAAATGTGCACTGGTGGTAGAAGAGTTGCCTGGATACAGGGAAGTTTGTGTTCTGCACTGTTAAATACTGTTAAAAAGAAAAGCTTTTCTGAGACTATAGATATGGTTCAATGTGATATCAAAATAGATAGCCAGGCCCAGATGACAACAACATATAATGAAATGAGTGATCTATTTAGTGTCAGAACCACTGAAAATTCCTCACCTTTCTATTCTACTAGTGTTCATATACCTACATTTTAATTACTGTAATATATTAGATATGTCTGGATATTGAGTTTAGAATATTTTCTGTATTTCAGGAGACTCTGTACTGTTATTTGAGACTGAATTGGTGACATTAGTGAAATCAACATTCTGGAAGAAGTTGGTGGACAATGTGATCCCTATAATCAGCCTGCTGCTGACCCCTGGACTTCTGTGTCTAATAGGCTATTACCTGTATTCAAAAGCAAACACGCAAAAAACCTCCAGACGAAAAGCCAAAGAGGATAAAAGAGGCAAAGCAAAAAAGAAATAAAATTTCTGCAGAAATTAATTGTTTTGTTTTTTTTAAATATTTTGATTTATTTTCTATCAGATAGCCCTTTGATTCTAGCAGTGATATCTGTGCATGATAATTGGGTTACTATTATGGTTATCATTACTACCTCAAGTAATATTCATAGGTTGAACTCTAGGCCCTTCAATTCTACGCATGTAACAGAGTCGTAGAGGTGAACAATATTACAGTTAGTTAGCTGTGTAATAGTGTAAAACATATATTCAAATACATTTCTATAACTGGCAGTATTCTTCCCATGCATTGGTCATGCCCATGACCATAATTGTGCAAGATTATAATTTTAAAGCTCCACTTGATGTTCTTTCACACAGAAAAAAAGAATGCCAAGATTACTTTTCTAATAAAGAAATAGGGCAGTGCTAAATACCAATCATGCTCATACACTCTGCATGTCTCTTACCTAATTTTATTGTTCAGATATGGGTTTAAAATAACGTCTTTAGTCTTGTCATGGTGTCACTCTCTATAGAATTCTGAATTACACAGAGGTACACTAGTGCATTATAGACAATTGCCAAACTTCTATCTGGCAGCGCAGTTTACACAAAAAGATATGGAGCCTATAATGGATATGTAGTGTTATGGATAATATCAAAATTCTCTATTGGATTAATGGAGGGAAATACTCATTATTATTAAAAAAGCAGTAAGAGGACTTTGCAGGAAGCCCCTTACCTGTTTGTATTGGCTTAAATTCAAACATGGTGTCCAACCATCAAAGATGAAGCACTGAGGAATCTCAACCTAGCTCCAAATGGGCTGAATAAAGAAAGCTCATGATTCAACACAAATTAGCACAGAACTGGTAATCCTACTCATGGGAAACCAAGTGACAGATTCATTAGGAGATGAGAATTCACACTGGTGAAATGAGTTCTTTCGTACTACAGTTGTGCAAGCTTGCTGGATCTTATATTTTATATCCCGCCATATGATTAATCGAAGTAATGTCTTGATGCTGAAATATAAACCAGAAAATACCATATTTCCTCAACTGTGACAATAAAACTCATAAAAAAAACTTCACTTACAAGCTGCCATTAATCTGCAGTGTGCTCATGTTAGTCTCTAACTGTGTGAACAGCACAATTGTGGAATGGAAATAGGGGTTAGCTATGGGAATGGCAGGTAGGGTGTTGGTGATAGGGTTGTGTTGTCTTCTCTCAAATATTTTCATTAATTCAACTGTGACATTTGCCACATGGAACTATCAGACTGAAGCTTAACCTCCTGAATGATAATGTGCTTCAAGCAAATATCCTCCAAATGATAATATTACTGAGTGTTAAGAAAGAACAGGTAGTTGTGCTATCAGTAAGGCAAAACAGAATTATTCCTTCTCTCAGTAAAGGCTTCCAACAAGAACTAAATTTAACTGAAACCATCAGGATAGCATTATAGAGGCTGCAGAGAAAAAGCGAATGAGACAATCTCAATAAAGCTTCACTAGAACTCCTCTTTCAGGAGGCTGCAGCTTTTCACATTTTAACAATGCTATCAATGACTGGACAACTGAAGAGTGATATTTACTTGAACCTTTTGTAACCACAGGATTTCCCAAAACGTTTTACAGCCAGTGATGTACTTCTTGAAGAACAGTGAATTAAGTGCCCCAGGCTCTTCCCCAGATGCATCCTGAAGACAGAAAGTAGTCAAGACTGAATGGGAGAAACACTGGGATAATGCAAACAAAACGTTCCTTACTAGGGATGGAAACAAGTCATCCAGGCTACTGGTAAGAGATAACTTTCAGGAGAACATAATCAGTATAGAAATTCAAATACTTTCTTTATTGGCAGTGACTACAAATCTTTTTTTTTGGAAATGCAGTGCAATCACAACCATTTTTAGAAATTAATCAGGCACTTTGGTTGAGAATTACCTTAAAATAGCTGAGATAATCTCAGTGTCAGATTATGTCATACCCTGTTCAACACCCTCTTTTGACTGCTGTTCAGGAAATGGGTATCCCCAAAGAACAAGTACTTCCACTATACCCAGGATTTAACAAGGGGCTTGGATCTCTCCTCTCCTTCAGGGCCCCACTCCACCCAACAACTCACCCCACTCCCATAATCCCCAATCAGTCCCCATCACCAGGACAAATCATCAACCTCTGGCCAGTTGGCAAGTCTTTTATATACCCACCTCACAGTGATTGAGCTGCTGACCTCCAGCCATAGAATTCATACAGTATAGAATCAGGCCCTTTGGCCCGCCCCGACCATGTTGTCCATCATACATATCAATGCAAATCTCATTTACCAGCACTTGATCCATATCTTTCTATGGTTTGGCGACCCAGATGTTTCTTAAACGCTGTGAGAGTCTCTGCTTCCACCACCCCCTCAGGCACTGATGTATTTTAACTACAATCAATCAAACACCTTGACTGCACATGGTGATCTCCATTTAACTAATTCTGTGACTTCGAAAACCAATTGTTTGCACCAGTGATGATTTGTTGTGTCATATTAAAAGGGATGAATACTTATACAATCAATTATTTTGTTATTAATTTAGATCACAAGAGTTTTTCTGTTGATCAATGTCAAAAAAAGTCAAATTAAATCCACTGTGATTCAATGTTGTAAAACAATAAAACATGAAAACTTCCAAATGGGGGTGAATACTTTTTTAGGCACTGTAACTCCCATCAGGGTCTTGTAGTTTCTTAACTCTACCCATAAGGATTCTACACCTTCTGATCCTATGTCACCCCTTTCTAAGGATTTGATTTCATTTTTTACCAACAGAGCCACCCCATCCCCCCCTTTGCTTACCTACCTGTCCTTTCAATATAATGTTAAGCTCCCAAATATGATCTCTTTCAGCCACGAATCAGTGATACCCACAACATACCTGCCCATCTCCAACTGTGCTACAAGATCATTCCATATACTGCGTGCATTCAAATGTAATACCCTCAGTCATGTATTCATCATCCTTTATGCTTTAACTCATCTGACTGCAATTTTGCCCTATCATCTGTCTGTCCTTTCTTACAGTCTCACTACACACTGTATCTAGTTGTATACCAACTGCCCCATCCTCAGGCCTATTACTTTGGTTCTCATCCCCCTGTGTCTTGGGCATTTTTCAGCTAGGTTGAAGGTTCTGTACTGTATGCTGCAATCCTTCCTTAGCTGCACCAGTGTGTGACCACTTTGAGAAACTAATGATGGTGCAGTGAGGAATGATTGATGGGGTGAACATTCTCTCTCATGTATGGCACTCAGAATGGTCAACTGGACTGGGGAAACTATATACACACACTCTTCTTTTCAAGATTTAGGTTTCAGTCAACCTGTTAATGGCTGAAGTTAAGGTTCTTTATTTAGCATAGTTGTTGATTGATAACAAAAGCTAGATCTCTTGACAGAAAAAAAAAGAGAAAAATTGCAAAATTTAAAACCAAGTGACTGTACCAGTCAGATGCAAGGAAGAGCAGATCCATTTCACTGAATGAAAAGAGGCAATCAATAGCTGATACCATGAAAATAACAAAGGTGGACTGTGGGTCCTGCAAGTAGGAAATACTTAGATTGCTTATCTCTATTCTTGGTTAGATCTGTGCCCTGGGCTCCCTATTCAGCACCTCTACTGGTCACTACTTCAAAGATTCAGGAAAGACTTGGAGGAGAATGTTACCAACCACAGACCTGACCAGAACAAGGAGCCCCATAAATACAAGACTGTTATAAATTAAATCCCAAAAGAAATGGAATTCTCGCTTTGGCTAGCAGTTTAGTCTAGGGGATGATAGCCCCCAGCCCGGCCAAACTTAAGAAATTTCATTTGGGTGGACGCTGTGCGATGTGTCCCCTGTTACAAATCAGTACCACGAAATAACAAACAGTACACAATATGCGATTAAACAATACAGCTTTATAATTTTTAATTTGACTGTATGGTTAGTAAAGAAACAAAAGAAAAGGGCCCATTCTTATGAAACAGTCTAATGTGCAACACTGGAGCTCACAGTGTCATCCATTTGTTTCTGTCATCCTCTGAGCATAGGTTTGGACCCTCGCTCTTCAGTCCACTCCATCTGGCAGTCTACCAACTCTCTCCATTTGCGTTCTCTCTCTTTCCATTGTTCCCCGGCAAAAAAACCGCGAAATCCCTGCTCCCAGACACACAAGAAAGAACAACATCCCGTTCATTGGCTAACATTCCCCATTATCTCTAGTCATAATCGAAACAGAGAAACCATTACCTTAGCAATGGAACCTTACAGTGTGTTACAGAAATACAGAACAAACATCTCTACCCAGAGACTTGGAATGTGGCAGCCAAAGTGCAGATGTATTTAAGGGAAGGTGAACTAGAAGTACTGTACATGTTGATAAGGTTACATGAACAAGGGTGAGAGCAGGCTGGTGTTGTGCATACACACTGCTAGAGTTTTGGGCCAAATTCCCCATACAGTTTAAAGACCCCTATTTGTTACAAAATACCACGGGATAGGATTTGATCATAGTCATTTGCATTAAACATAGAATGTACAGGCATTGGACTCTCCTTCCAAAGTTTGGCAGCATTGAAATCTCTCTATTGTGTGCTGAGCACATAAAATCAAGGACAGATTTCTGCCCCTTTATCTCTACATTCACAATATGCGCTAGAAATATCACAGATGATTTGCAAAGATTTAGCTATTGAGTTGAACTTTAAATCCCTTTCTTAGATGGAAACAATGAGCTATTTACTTTGTTACAATGGCTATGTGCGTAAATTTATCTGGACCATTTGACAAATGATGTGGACTAATTATTTATTGAACATAAGTGTAAGTAGGTAGTTAACTCGGTAATTAAGTAAAGCTTTGCTGAACAGACATAAGGGTAAGGCACACTTAGGCCCCAAAATGAAGTGATTGTTAGACTGTGCGATTAACAGTACGAGAGGTGATTGATAAGTTTGTGGCCTAAGGTAGAAGGAGTCGATTTTAGAAAACCTAGCACATTTATTTTTCCTACATTTACACACAGTCCAGTGGCCATGGAGCATACGGATCCCTTCTTTGTAGAAGTCAGCATCTTGGACCTCCAGGAGTGGTCCACAGCAGGGGTGATTGAGATGAGTTATAAACTTCAAACTTTCTGCATTATCACTGAAAAGAGTTGAACTGCACGTGCATGTAACAAGAGCTGTATAACTCATCTCCTTACACCTTAGGCCACAAACTTATTAATCACCCCTGCTGTGGACCTCTTCTACATAGAAGGGCTCCACGACCACTGGACTAAGTGTGTAAATGTCGGAGGGGACTATGTTGAAAAATAAATGTAGCTAGGTTTTCTAAAATTGACTCCTCCTTCCTTAGGCCACAAACTTATCAAACTTATCAATCACCCATTGTATGTGCTGCTTCAATCACATTGTAAACTGGCTTTGCAGATTTTGTCACAGGCATATTAATTTTCACATTTGTTTTGTTGTTTATAACAATGAGTGGGTTCAAATTTGACAGGATTTGGTCACTGACTGAGATTCCATCTAAGTACTGTTTCAGGAGTTGTCGAAGTTTCTGGTTCTCCTGCAGTAAGGTTTGTTTCTCTTTTTGTAAAACCACCTGGTCGAACAGAACCTTATTATAGCGCTTCCAGAATTGCTCCAGAGCCTCAAAGTCCGTCATCACCTTAAAAGAAGGAAAAAAAACAGAGGAAAATGTCACCATTTACCATGCTATGGAACCTGGGAAGATCAATCACTGTGGTGGATCTGGTTAGACAAGTCCCACATCCAAATTAAGATCTTTAGTTTTAGCCAAAATCTGAATGAATTAAAGTTAACCAGAGCCCAATCTAAACATTTCACTTTTTGAGAATATATTTTGTAATAAATATTCCAGGTATAGGCACCAAAACTGAGGCTCTGTTTGGGACTGAAGCGGTGCTATATTATTGGAGCTGCCAACTTTTGGCTGAGAGATTCGGTCAAGGCCTTATCTGCTCTCTCAGGTGATCTAAAAGATCACAAAGCACTATTTTGAAAAATGTCAACAGAGTTCACCTTTGGCCAATATTTATCCCTCAACTAGATAATCCAGTCATTACTGTGCTAAGGTTTTCAGGAGTTTGCTAAACACAATTTGGCTTTTGTATTATCTACATTGCAACAGTGTTAACACTTGAATACTTTATTATCCACAAAAAGGTATCCTGAAAGGGATAGCAAAAACCTGATTGAAATACTGTACAACACTGTCTTTTGCCAATATATAAAATGTTACATAATTACTATTCAAATATTGTATTCCTGGAACATAGGGAGGTTCCACAAATTAGTGAAGCACATACTCAAGTGATCCAAATCAGTCTGTGTTCTAGATTAACTGATGTTGTCTGGAGTTATCTCTCTCACATCCACAAGATCCAAATTCTAGCATGCCTATCTTCCCCAAATCTTACCCTTGCTACCTGGAAGCATGAATATCAGCCAAGTTTTAAACTTTATCCACTTCCTACTTTAGTATATTCACATTTCCAAAAATTCCAATTTAAGTAAATCTTGTTTATAAGACACAGTTTATCCACCACTTACTTGAACTAGCTCCTCACAAGGCTTCTTCATCATTAAAGTTTGAACCCTTTCCTCTTCTTCTGGGGTCAGAGAGCAGGCATAGAATGGAAGAACTTTCTCTTTTTCTGTTTCTAATTTCCTGCACATCTCTGCCATTTTCAGAATGTGTTCACCCTATGCCAAAGATAGCAAGTATTCAAAATTGACGCCAAAAGAATTGTATTTGTAAGGACCGATGGGAATTAGCTATGATGATCATCCAGAACTGAGAATGGACCCCACAAGGACTTTGTTTGAAGAGATCTTGTGCACTTTTAAAATAGAACCCATTAACAGATTAAATTACTACTGATTTCATCCTCAAGTTTTGAAATATATCCAGGGATGACAACAGAACAGTAATGGCTGGAGTTAATGGGAGCAATTCAGAAGCTGCAGGATAGATACATCCCAAAGATGAAGAAGTATTCTAAAGGGAGGATAAGGCACTCATGGCTGACAAGGGAAGTCAAAGCCAACATAAAAGCAAAAGAGAGGGCATACAATAGAACAAAATTAGCAGGAAGTTAAAGGATTAGAGTACTTTTAAAAACCAACAAGACAACTAGAAAAGCAGTAAAGAGAGAAAAGATGAAATATGAAGGTAAGCTAATATAAAAGGATACCAAAAGATTTTTAGCATACACCTATAAAGAGTAAAAGAGAGGTGAGGGCAGATACTGGACTCCTGGAAAATGGCACTGGAGAGATAGTAACAGGAACAAAGAAATGGCAAGCAAACTCTAAGTCTACAATAGGTCAACAGTGGATGTGATATCATTGGCTTTTCAAGCAGCCTTGGATCTCCTGGACAATACAAATACCTATGTCAGGATGCTGTTTATTGACTACAGCTCAGTGTTTAACACAAGCAGTTCTGAGCGAAAAGCTCCTAAACCCGGGCCTCTGTACCTCGCTCTGCAACTGAATCCTTGACTTCCTAACCAGAAGACCACAATCTGTGCAGATCGGCACTAACATCTCCACCTCGCTGACGATCAACACTGGCACATCTCAGGGGTGTGTGCTAAGCCCACTGCTCTACTCTCTACACCCATGATGGTGTGGCTAGGCACAGCTCAAATGCCACCTATAAATTTGCTGATTATACAACTATTGTTGACAGACACTCAGATGGTGACGAGAGGGTGTACAGGAGCGAGATATACCAGCTAGTTGAGTGGTGTCGCAGCAACAACCTTGCACTCAATGTCAGTAAGACCAAAGAACTAATCGTGGACTTCAGAAAGGATAAGACAAGGGAACACACACCAGTTCTCGTAGAGAGATTAGAAGCGGAAAGAGTGAGCAATTACAAGTTCATGGGTGTCAATATCAGTGAGGATCTATTCTGGGCCCAACGTATTGATGCAGCTACAAAGAAGGCATGACAGTGGGTATATTTCATTAGGAATTTGAGAATATTTGGTATGTCTCCAAAGACACACAAATTTCTACAGATGTATCGTTGAGAGCATTCTAACTGTCTGCATCACTGTCTGGTATTGTGGGGGGAGGCTAAGGTTTGAAATAAGCTGCAAAGACTTGTAAACTTAGTCAGCTCCATCATGGGCACTAGCCTCCGTAGTATCCAGGAAAACTTAAGGAGTGATGCCTCAAAAAGGCAGTATCCATCATTAAGGACTCCCATCACCCAGGATTACATATCTCAATAACCCAGAGAACTACGTTGTCTGGAGTCAAGTCTTTAAGCTTTGGCTTTTGGTAGGGTCATCCATGCCAAACAGGTTAAAGGGTAGAGGACAGACTAAGAGTGGTCCACTGGTCCTCCAGGTTCGGTGGTTCAACTCAGGGCAAACAACCCTGACTGGTAAAACAAAATTCTATGGAAACAGCAATGAATGAGTCTGCACCAGTAGTGAAAACTGAGAGGAAGCTAGTGACAAAATGAAGGAAGCCCTAAGCACCACCAGAGATGGAGGACCTTCATTGCTGCCCTAAACGCCAGCAGCGTAACAGACAATAAGTAAGTGATTCTGTCATGGGGGATTTCAATATGCGGGGGGTTTTTTTTAGGAAAATCAGGTAGGTGCTAGATTCCAAGAGAAGGAATTTATAGAATGCCTATGAGATGGCTTTTTAGAACAGATGGTGGTTAAGTCCACTAGGAGATTAGCTATTCAGGATTGGGTGTTGTGCAATGAACTGGATTTGATTAGGGAGCTCTTAGGTGGTAGTGATCATAATGTGATAGAATTCACCCTGCAGTTTGAGAGGGAGAAGCTAAAATCAGATGTATTAGTATTACAGTGGAGTACAGAGGCACAAGACAGTTGCTGACCAAAGATGATTGAAAGGGGCCATTGACAGGGATAACAACAGCTGGAGTTTCTGGGAGCAATTCGGAATGAGGCAACTGTGGCTTACAAGGGTAGTCAAAGCCAGCATAAACGCAAAAGAGAGGATATACAATACAGCAAAAATTAGTGGATAACTTAAAGAGGATTGGCAACCTTTTAGAAACCAACAGAAGGCAACTAAAAAAAAATATAAGTAGAGAAAAAGTGCTTTGGATCAGTCTCCACTGTGGAAGACACCAGTAGTGTGCCAGAAATTCAAGAATGTCGGGGGGCAGAAGTGAGTGTAGTTGCTATTAGTAAGGAAGCTGAAAGGTCTGAAGGTAGATAAGTTACCTGGACTAGATAGACTACATCCATGGTTCTGAAAGAGGTAGCTGAAGAGACTGTGGAGTCATTAATAATGTATTTTCAAGAATCTCTTGATTCTGGAATGGTTCTGGAGGACTGGAAAATCACAATTGTCACTCCACTCTTTAAGGAGGAAGGGAGGCAGAAGACAGAAAATTATAGGCCAGAGAGCCTGACTTCAGTGGTAAGGAAGATGTTAGGTTCCAATATTAAGGAAGAGGTTTTGAGGTATTTGGAGGGACATGATAAAATAGGCCAACGACAGCATGGCTTCTGTAAGGGGAAATCTTGCCTGACAAATCTAGTGGAATTCTTTTGAGGAAATAACAGGCAGGATAGACAAAGGAGAGTCAGTGGATATTGTTTACTTGGTTTTTCAGAAGGCTTTTCATAAGCTGAGAGCTCATGGTATTACAGGAAAGATACTAGCATGGATAAAGAAAAAAAATTGGCTGACTGAAAAGGGGGCCTTTTCTGGTTGGTTATTCTGTAGCCTTTTCTGGCTGATTGTTAGTGGTGTTCTATAGGGGTCAGTGTTGGGAAGATTCTTTTCATGTTTTTGTCAATGATTTGGATGGCAGAATTGATGGTGTGGCCACGTGTACAGACAATATGAAGATAGGTGGAAGGGCAGGTAGTGTTGAGGAAGCAGAGTCTGCATACGGACTTAAGACAGATTAGGAGAATGCGCAAATAAAAGCAGATGGAATATACAGTGGTGCTAGAAGGTTTGTGAACCCTTTAGAATTTTCTCTATTTCTGCATAAGTATGACCTAAAACGTGATCAGATCTTCATGCAAGTCCTAAAACTAGATAAAGAGAATCCAATTAAATAACACAAAAATATTATACTTTTTCATTTAATTATTAAGAAAAATGATCCAATATACATGTATTTGTTGGAAAAAATATGTGAACCTTTGCTTTCAGTAACTGGTGTGACCCCTTTGTACAGCAATAACTTCAACCAAATGTTTCTGGTAACTGTTAATCAGTGCTATAACATAGACTTGGAGGAATTTTAGACCATTCCTCCATACAAAACTGTTTCAGTTCGTTGATATTTCTGGGATAACCTTGCATGAACAGCCCTCTTCAGGTCATGTCACAGCATCTCAATTGGGTTAAGGTCTGGACTCTGACTTGGCTATTTCAAAACACTATTTTTCTTCTCTTTAAACCATTCTGTTGTTGATTTACACTTGTGTTTCGGGTCATTGTCTTGTTGCATCATCACGCTATTAAGCTTCAGGTGACAGACTGCTACCCTGACATTCTCCTGCAAAATGTCTTGATACAATTTTGAATTCATTGTTCTCTCAACGATTGCAAATTGTCGAGGCCCTGAGGCGGCAAAGCAGCCCCAAACCATGATGCTCCTTCCACCATGCTTCACAGCTGGGATGAGGTTTTGGTGTTAGTGTGAGGTGCCCTTTACCTTCAAACATAGCAGTGTGCATTTCTGCCAAAAGGTTCAACTTTTGTCTCATCTGTTCACAGAATATTGTCCCAGAAGTGTTGGGAAATATCCAGGTGGACTTTTCAAACTTGAGACGTGCAGCAATGTCTTTTTCGGAGAGCAGTGGTTTTCTCTGTGGTGTCTTTTCATGAACACCATTCTTGTTCAGTGCTCTTCTTATAGTGGACACATGAACAGAGACTTTAGCAAGTTCTAGAGATTTCTACAGGTCTCTTGCTGTTACCCTTGGGTTCTTTTTCACCTCCTTCAGCATTGAAGATTGTGCTCTTGGTGTGATCTTTGCAGGACGCCTACTCCTAGGGAGACTAGCAACAGTACTGAGTTTCCTCCATTTATAGACAATTTCTCTTACTGTGGACTGATGACCACTCAGGTCTTTAGAAATGGTTTTGTAGCCTCTTCCAGCTTCATGCATCTCTACAATTCTTCTTCTAAGGTCCTCTGAAAGTTGTTTTGATTGAAGCATGGTGCACCTAAAGAGATCTTTCTTGAGAAGCACAGGCTCTGTCAGTAACCTGACTTTGTGTATCTTTTTTTAAAGGGAAGGGCAGCTCTACAACCCACACGTCCATTGATTGGAACGTCTGATTCCAAATAGCTTTTGTAGAAGGCATTTCCCCAGAGGCTCACATACTTTTTTTGTACCTAGACTGTGATTGTTTAAATGATGCACTCAGTAATGATGAGAAGCACAATTGCTTGCATGTTATTAGTTTATGCAGATTGTGTTTGTCTACTATCATGACTTAGATGAAGATCACACCACATTTTATGAGTAAATAATGCAGAAAACCGGGTAACTGGTCATGCAATTTAGAAGGAATAAAGGCATAGACTATTTTCTAAATGAGGAGAAAATTCAGAAATCAGAGGTGCAAAAGGACTTGGGAGTTCTTATGCAGGATCCCCTAAAAGTTAAATTGCAAGTTGAGTTGGTAGTAAGGAAGGCAAATGTAATGTTATCATTTATTTCAAGAGGACTAGACTATAAAAGCAAGGATATAATACTGGGGCTTTATAAGATACTGGGCAGACCACACGGAGTATTGTGAGCCATCTTGGGCCACTTCTCTAAGAAAGAATGTACTGGCAATGGAGAGGGCCCAGTGAACAGTCACGAGAATGATTCCACAAATGAAAGGGTTATGAGACTTGATTGATGGCTCTGGGTCTGTACTCGCTGGAGTTCAGAAGAATGGGGGGGGGGGAATCTCATTGAAACCTATTGAATATTGAAAGGCCTAGATAAAGTGGATGCGGAGAGGACGCCTTTGATAGTAGGACAGTTTAGAACCAGAGGGCACAGCTTCAGAAAAGGAGGACATCCCTTTAGATCAGAGATCAGGAAAAGATTCTTTAACCAGAAGATGGTGGAGGCCAAGGCATTGGGTATATTTAAAGTGGAGGTTGATAGGTTCTTGATTAGTAAGAGTGTCAATGGTTATAGGGAGAAGGCTGAAGAATGGGGTTCAGGGGAATAATAAATCAGTCATAATTGAATTGCTGAGCAGACCCGATGAGCCTAATTCTGCTCCTATGTCTTATGTTCCTATGACTGTCGCTTGCCAGAGGCTGTCTGGACTGTCTCCACACTACTTAATCTGGGTCTTAGTCAGCAGTGGGGTCAGGTTGTTGAATTTAAGAGTGCATAGAGGAAATAAGATGGGTTTCCGTGGTCAGCCTGAGTAAGGCAGTAGCCTGATGGCAGTAAGTGACTTCAGGCAGACCGATTTGACATCTGGTCTAAATTCACAGTGTAGTGTATGTCCTGCTGGAATATTTGCAAGGCATGTTAGATGTGCCAAAAAGAACAAAATACTTAATCATTTCAGCAGTACAAACATTAGATAAGTCTATATAATCTTATATCTATTATGCAGTGTTCTGATAAAACAAACTAATTTGGGAGTTTTGTTTAATTAGCTTTCATGAGTAGGCAAGACACATTTTAGTATCTCCACTTGTTTTCCTCTTTCAAGATTTGACCTTCCAATATCCTTTTTTATTAATCCACCCCTTATCCTGGGACTGTGTCCCATAGTTCTTGAACCTTTGCAAGGGGAAACAGTATCACCATCCACCCTTTCCAATCTTATACAGTTCAACACCATCACCATTCAGTTCCTCTGAATTCCGCTGAGCATAGGTTAATCTAAATCCCTCCTCATAGGGGAAACCCATCATCTCAAAATTCAATCCCGTGAATCTACATCACACTGACTCCAAGCCAAGTGTAGTCTTCCCTTAGGTATGGAGAGGTAGCTTGGGAGATCTGTGACTTTACCTTAGCACAGATGTTCTTCAATGCTTTGATTGCAGCTGTACTCTCAGCGGTCAGTTTGACAAGCCGCTTGTGCTCATATGCTTGGAGACTATTCATCTGACTTTTCTGTATGACAAAGTGTTGCTTTAAAGCAGCTGTACCCTCCCGTAGTTTTCTGTTTCCTCTTTCGTACTTCCATGTGTTGATCGCCATCTTAATCTTCAGTGCTGATATTGTATCCTACCAAAAAATATACAGTTGTCAAACTTGCAGTTATCACTATAAATACTGATTTAAACTCAGCGCTGAATGAAAAGCCAAGGATCACTGTACAAGTAATACCCTTGGTAGGACAAAAAACAAAGTAACCCAGTAAACAGTGGTTAGGTGCAAGTTTTTAAATACTGTAGATTGTAGGAAGAGAGAGGGATAGGATGAGTACACAGTGGTCAGATTCAGATTCACTTATCTATCACATGTACATCTAAATGTACAGTGAAATGTGTCATTTGCATTAACAACCAACACAACCTAACGATATGCTGAGGCAGCCCTCAAGTGTTGCCACACATTCCAGCACCAACATAACATGACCACAGTGCTTGGCAGAACAACACACAAACATCAATAACAACAGCAACAGCAAAGCAAGCCTCATTCCTTCTTATCATCCATCTACACACACACTCACTCACTCACTCACTCTGACAGTACTCCAACCCCAGGACAGGCCATCTCCAGCCTCCAGTGGTCTCACATGTTCACTGACATTGGGGCTTTGACTTCCCCAGCGGACTTGCAGGCCTCAGGGCTCCATCCACTGGGCTTCAACTTCAATCGACCTTCGGGTTTTGATCTTCAGTATCAATCCCAGGGCTCATTGATGATAATGAATGAGGACCCTGGATGAAGGCTCCAAACCTGAGGACTTAAACTCTTAGACTCTCCACTGTCTGGGGTCCTGAACACTTGGGTTCAGACTCCGGTCTTGCTGACTCACATCTCTGAGGATTCACCGGCCCACATGGAGCTCCGACCCTGGAACACAATGAAAATCTGCTGAACTTGGGAGGGTTGGGGGGTGGGGGGGGCTCCACCAGCCCACTGGCCCGACATCCAAACTTGGATGTTTTTCAGCCCACATCCATGTCGCTGACCTTCTAACGCGGAGCACGGTGCGGAAGCCTAGACTCTGGCCTGACCTCTAACTTCCTTATGTCCCTATCTCTAAAGCCTAACCTGATATCTAACTCCCTTCTCTGTTCCTGGAACCATCCGTACAAACCTAAGCTTAAAATAAAACAACTAAGTCTGAGCCACAGCCTCAATGGAGATTGCCGCTTGGCGCCATCTTGATCGGAAGGTACTGGTACACAATTTTTGAAGTAGAAAACTGAAGAAACCAGTGGAGCAATTTTATACATTCATTCTCCCAATCATGTTACCAAGAGTACTTAAGGTGAATTTTCAAGTGCTTGCCTTACAACTTACCATCCACTAAAATAAGTTTGTCTGAGATTTCCAAATACATTAAACACCACTCACACTCATCCCACTATCACTGGTCATTCATAAAATCCACCTGAAAGTTTATTGGAGAACATGGCATACTTGGAGCTCACATGGCACAATACAGTTCAGAGGAGCAGGTATTTAGAAAGTTAAGAGGGACAAGAAAAATTGCAACAGAAAGAGCATTATTAATATTCTAAACAAGTGTTAAAGAGACACGCAGGTCCACTTTCTGTCCGTGTACGTACACACACACACACACACACACACCTTATACTCCACAACAACTATGGTGAACTACATAGGTTTTTTCATCACACTTACTTGGATTTTCTGCGCCTCTTTCATTTGTATTTCAGTCTCTTCTGAACTCTTCTCATCTCGTGCCTTCAGTGTTTCAAATGCAATTTTTCTATCCTCGGTTGCGTTGACGTAGTTCGTTAGTCCAAGATGGAACTCCACCCGCAGTTCTTCCACCAACCCTTCCAGGTGAACACGGAGAGAATGCTTCTGCTCCAGGCCCTAAATGCGGCAAAAACATTATTTCTCTTAATGAGCGCCAACATGCTGTTGGGCCAAGTAATTTGGAAATAAATAAATATGACAAATAATAGAAATGACTCTTTTCAGAAGCTAAATTTCCATAATTCTGCCATAATTTCTGTGACAGCAATTCTAATAAATTCTACTAAAATACAGGAATCATCTTTAATTCCTACGTGTAACATTAGCACTGATGAAATCAATCTTCCTCTTGATCTTGAGTCTTAGGTTGCTCAATGAAATAAAAAACTGAAGAGGAAAGTTATTTGTCTAGCGAAAGCCTGAACTAGGGGGCATGGGAGGGGAGAGATTTAATAGGACCTGAGGGGCAATTTTTTTTTTACACAAAGGGTGCTATCAATGTGGAATGAGCTGCTAGAGGAACTGGTTAAGGCACATACAGTATATTAACAACTTTTAAAAGACAGTAGGACAGGAACATGGATAGAAAAGGTTTAGAAGGTTACAGGCCAAATGCTGGTAAATGGGACTAGCTTGGATGGGGCATCTTACATGGACCAGTGGACCGATGAGCCTGTTTCCATGCTCTATAAGCCTAAGGGCCAATTGAAAGAACCTCGCACATAATTTAATTGGGGAGCGGAGGGGTTAAATTCTCTGAGGTTTCTTCAATTGGCCCCTAGAGGAAGTTAGTCTAGAACTTAAACCTGGTGTTAGGCAAGATAGCAGAAGATTAATAGAAGTGAATAACAAAAGAATGTTCAGTCCCACAGTACAGGTTCATTGACTACTGACAGCATCTTGTAGTAGCTTAGAAGCTGGAGGGAGCACTCTCTAGGACGACATAGATCACGTATAGTGGTTAGTGTGATGCTATTACAGCTTGGGGCGTCGGAGTTCTTCGTTCAATTCCAGAGTCCTCTAAGAAAGTTTGTACCTTCTTCCCATCTGCATGTGGGTTCCCTCCCACAAACCAAATCTGCATCAGTTATTAGGTTAATTGGTCATTGTAAATTGTTCTGTGACTAGGCTTGGGTTAGATAGGTGAGTTGCTGGGTGGCTCGGCTCAGTGGGATGGAAGGGTCTTTTCCAGGCTGTATCTCGTAATAAATAAATAGGTTAGATTGTGGTTAGCACAATGCTTTACAGCACCAGTGGTCGGTATTCAATCCCTGCCGTTGTCGGCAAGGCTTTGTACATTCTCCCTGTGGCTTGGGTTTCCTCCACGTGTTCCAGTTTCCTCCCATATTCCAAAGACATACTGTTAGGGTTAGGTTTAGTGAGTTGTGGGAATGCATTGTTGGCGCCGGATGTGTGGCAACACTGCAACACTTGAAGGCTGGCCCCAGCACAATCCTCACTGATTTGATTTGACGCAACTAACGCATTTCACTGCATGTTTCAATGTACATGTGACAAATAAAGCTAATCTTTAAATCCTCCTTTATCTTTATGTAACTTTAACAATTGGGTAGCACCCTTGCCCATCGTAGTGCATACTAGAAGTCTGGGTATGTCTGCCCTTGATTTTCTCTCCACTATGAAATCAGTTGATCAAATCATGGTAATGGACTGCCAATGGACAAGACTGGTAATCAATAGACTTACATGGCATCATAGCCATGTAATAAACAGACAAAATCATTCCTCTCTCGGACCATCTGCTACCTCAGTGATTACTATTCAGTGAGAATTGACAAGTTCCTTGAATCTGGATCGTTTCATCCATGTCTCAAAAAACTTCCAGGTTTCCCTGATGACTCTTTGAACCCTATCTGTGAGGAAAGATCCAGTTCAAAGTCCTTGATTGGAGGAAGGCCAAACTGGACTGTTCCAGAACCTAGCTGGATAGTAAGCAAGTCCAGAGTTGGTGGTGGGTGTGGGAATTTAGCTGGACTCGACTCTGTGGGTCCATTACCCCCATAACCCATTAGCACACTAACTCTTGGTGTTATATTTCATACGTGCAATAAAAGTGGATGCTGCTTTAGTTCGAACACAAAAGTGCATTTGCTACTTAGCAGTTCTATAATAATGTTTGAATCCAGAAAACTAGCAAACTTATCAGCCAGGATTTAATGTTAAGATGAGATATTCTACTGTTGGATGCATCAGCAAGGGAGATGAGGCTGAGTACAGGGCTACGGTAGGAAACTTTGTCACATGGTGTGAGCAGAATTATCTGCAGCTTAATGTGAAAAAGACTAAGGAGCTGGTGGTAGACCTGAGGAGAGCTAAGGTACCGGTGACCCCTGTTTCCATCCAGGGGGTCAGTGTGGACATGGTGGAGGATTACAAATACCTGGGGATACGAATTGACAATAAACTGGACTGGTCAAAGAACACTAAGGCTGTCTACAAGAAGGGTCAGAGCCGTCTCTATTTCCTGAGGAGACTGAGGTCCTTTAACATCTGCCGGATGATGCTGAGGATGTTCTACGAGTCTGTGGTGGCCAGTGCTATCATGTTTGCTGTTGTGTGCTGGGGCAGCAGGCTGAGGGTAGCAGACACCAACAGAATCAACAAACTCATTCCTAAGGCCAGAGATGTTGTGGGGATGGAACTGGACTCTCTCACGGTGGTGTCTGAAAAGAGGATGCTGTCTAAGTTGCATGCCATCTTGGACAATGTCTCCCATCCACTACATAATGTACTGGGTGGGCACAGGAGTACATTCAGCCAGAGACTCATTCCACCGAGATGCAACACAGAGCGTCATAGGAAGTCATTCCTGCCTGTGGCCACCAAACTTTACAACTCCTCCCTTGGAGGGTCAGACACCCTGAGCCAATAGGCTGGTCCTGGACTTATTTCCTGGCATAATTTACATATTACTATTTAACTCTTTATGGTTTTATTACTATTTATTATTTATGGTGCAACTGTAACGAAAGCCAATTTCCCCCGGGATCAATAAAGTATGAGTATGACTATGACTATTTCTAATTTAACTCCTATATTTGATCATATGGTATCCACATCTTGTTCAGCAGCGTTCAAGTTTCCTTACCTTGTGTATGAGGTCTTCCTTTGTGTTAGTAAATTCTTGCCATGCATTATTTGAGATCTCAGTAAAGATCTGGTCTATTGCACAGATGAGATGCTCCAGTTTGGTCTTCTCCCGCTCATGCTGTGCCATCATCTGTTGTCTGTGCAGAAAGAAACTGACTTAAACAACTACTATAATAACAACCACTTTATTAAATGTAACATATAAATAAATCATTTAATTACACTTTGCTCTCTTGCATCATTAAAAGATCATTACGCTAATTAATTGTTTTTTTCTAAATTGAAACAGACTGTAAACACTTTGTAAAAGTTTACTATTTCAGAGTTTGAGAACTTCCTGATGACAAGATATATCCAGAGGACTGGAAAATTGCAAATATCACTCCACTCTTCTATAAGGGAGGAAGGCAGAAGAAAGGAAATTATAGGCCAATTTGTCTGATCTCAGTGGTTGGGAAGATGTTGGAGTCAATTGTTAAGGATGTGGTTTCAGGGTACTTGGAGGCACATGACAAAATAGGTCATATTCTGCATGGAGGCCGGTGACCAGTGGTGTGCCTCAGGGATCTGTTCTGGGACTCCTATTCTTCATGATTTTTATAAATGACCTGGATGAGGAAGTGGAAGGATGGGTTAGTAAATTTGCTGATGACACAAAGGTTGGGGGTGTTGTGGATAGTGTGGAGGGCTGTCAGAGGTTACAGCGGGACATTGATAGGATGCAAAACTGTGCTGAGAAGTGGCAGATGGAGTTCAACCCAGATAAGTGTGAAGTGGTTCATTTTGGTAGGTCAAATATGATGGCAGAATATAGTATTAATGGTAAGATTCTTGGCAGTGTGGAGGACCAGAGGGATCTTGGGGTCCGAGTGCATAGGACACTCAAAGCAGCTGCACAGGTTGACTCTGTGGTTAAGAAAGCATACGGTGCATTGGCCTTTATCAATGATGGGATTGAGTTTAGGAGCTGAGAGGTAATGTTGCAGCTGTATAGGACCCTGGTCAGACCCCACTGTGCTCAATTCTGGTTGCCTCACTACAGGAAGGATGTGGAAACCATTGAAAGGGTGCAGAGGAGATTTACAAGGATGTTGCCTGGATTGGGGAGTGTGCCTTATGAGAATAGGTTGAGTGAACTGGGCCTTTTCTCCTTGGAGCAACGGAGGATGAGAGGTGACCTGATAGAGGCGTATAAGATGATGAGAGGCGTCAATCGTGTGGATAGTCAGAGACTTTTTCCCAGGACTGAAATGGCTAGCACAAGAGGGCACAGTTTTAAGGTGCTTGGAAGTAGGTACAGAGGAGATGTCAGGGGTAAGTTTTTTATGCAGAGAGTGGTGAGTGTGTGGAATGGGCTGCCAGCGACAGTGGTGGAGGCAGATACAATAGGGTCTTTTAAGAGACTCCTGGACAGGTACGTGGAGCTTAGAAAACTAGAGGGCTATGGGTAACCCTAGGTAATTTCTAAGGTAAGGACATGTTTAGCACAGCTTTGTGGGCCGAAGGGCCTGTATTGTGCTGTAGGGTTTCAATGTTTAAGATATTGTGAGGCCTAATTAGGAGTATTGTATCCAGTTTTGGTCACTTGCCTACAGGAAAGAGGCAAATAAGGTTGAAAGAGTACAGAGAAAATTTACAAGGATGTTGCTGGGTCTGAAGGACCTGACTTATAAGGAAAGATTGAATAGATTAGGACTTTATTCCTTAGAATGTATAAGATTGAGAGGAGATTTGACAGAGGTATACAAAATTATGAAAGGTATAGATAGGGTAAATGCAAGCAGGCTTTTTCCACTGAGGTTGGGCAGAACTACAACCAGAGGTCATGGGTTAAGGGTGAAAGGTGAAAAGTTTAAAGGGAACACAAGGAGAAACTTCCCTCAGAGGGTCGTGAGACTGTGGAACAAGCTGCTGGCGGAAGTGGTGCTCAATTTCAATGTTTAAGTGAAGTTTGGGTAAGTACATGGATGGAGGATTATGGTCCTGGTGCAGGTCGATGAGAGTAGGCAGTTTAAATGGTTTTGGCATGGGCTAGATGGGCCGTACTTTTCTATGACTATTTTCTAAATGGGGAGAAAATTCAAAAATCAGAGGTGCATAGGGACATGCAGGATTCCCTAAAGGTTTATTTGTAGGTTGAGTTGGTGGTGAGGAAGGCAAATGCAATGTTAGCATTCATTTTGAGAGGACTAGAATACAAAAGCAAGGATGTAATGCTGAGGCTTTATAAGGCACTGGTGAGGCCTCATTTGGAGTATTGTGAACAGTTTTGGGCCCCTTATTTAAGAAAGGCTATGCTGATATTGGAGAGGGTTCAAAGGAGGTTCACAAAAATGATTCCAGGAATGAAAGGCTTATCATGTGAGGAGCAATTGATGGCTCTGGGTCTTAACTTGCTGGAATTTAGAAGAATGAGGGAGGAGGATCATTCCCACACTCCTGATTGAGAAGTTGCAGAACCTGGGCCTCTGTACCTCCCTCTGCAATTGGATCCTCAACTTCCTAACCAGAAGACCACAATCTGCGGATTGGTGATAACATAGTCTCCTTGCTGACGATCAACACTGGCACACCTCAGGGTGTGTGCTAGCCCACTGCTCTACTCCCTCTATACCCATGACTGTGTGGCTCAGCATAGCTCAAATACCACTGATAAATTTGCTGATGACTCAACCATTGTTGGTAGAATCTCAGGTGATGACAAGAGGGCATACAGGAGTGAGATATGCCAAGTAGTGGAGTGGTGCCGCAGCAACAACCTGGCACTCAATGTCAGTAACATGAAAGAGCTGATTATGAACTTCAGGAAGGGTAAGACGAAGGAACACATACCAATCCCCATAGAGGGATCAGAAGTGGAGAGAGTGAGCAGCTTCAAGTTCCTGGGTGTCAAGATCTCTGAGAATCTAACCTGCTCCCACATATCGATGTAGTTATAAAAAAGGCAAGACAGCGACTATATTAGGAGTTTGAAGCGATTTGGCGTGTTAACAAATACACTCAAAAACTTCTATAGATGTGCTGTGGAGAGCATTCTGACAGGCTGCATCACTGTCTGGTATGGAGGGGCTACTGCACAGAACTGAAAGAAGCTGCAGAGGGTTGTAAATCTAGTCAGCTCCATCTTGGGTACTAGCCTACAAAGTACCCAGGACGTCTAGGGAGCGGTGTCTCAGAAAGGCAGCATCCATTATTAAGGACCTCCAACACCCAGGGCATGTCCTTTTCTCACTGTTACCATCAAGTAGGAGGTACAGAAACCTGAAGGCACACACTCAGCAATTCAGGAACAGCTTCTTCCCCTCTGCCATCTGATTCCTAAATGGACATTGAACCCTTAGACACTAACTCACTTTTTTAAAATATATGTATTTGTTTTTTGCACTTTTTAAAATCTATTCAATATTCGTATACTATAATTTACTTATTTATTAATTATTATTTTTTAATTTTTTTCATATTATGTATTGCATTGAACTGCTGCTGCTAAGTTAACAAATTTCACGTCACATGCCGGTCCCATGCCTGATTCAGATTCTGAATGTCATTGAAACCTATCAAATATTGAACGGCCTAGATAGAGTGGATGTGGAGAGAATGTTTCCAATTGTGGGGGAGTCTAGGATCAGAGGGCACAGCCTCAGAATAGAGGGACGTCCATTTAAAATGGAGATGAGGAGGAATTTCTTTAGCCAGACAGTGGAATTCGTTGCCACAGGTGGCTGTAGAGTCCAGGTCATTGGATGGTTGATAGGTTCTTGATTAGTCAAGACATGAAGGGATATGAGGAGAAGGCATGAGACTGGGGCTGAAAGGGAAAATGGATCAGCCATGATGAAATGGCGGAGCAGGCTCCATGGGCCAAATAGCCTAATTCTGCTCGTATATGTTATGGACTTGTATATTAATATAATTAGGGAAATAATAGCACAGTGGTTAATTTACTAGACTAGTATCCACAGCTATTGATCTGGAGACAAGGGCTTGCATTCCCACCATGCAATTAAGTAATTTAAATCTAGTTAATTAAATTCACCAAAGTTAAAATCCAAGCATCAGTAATAAGAAAGTATTTCACTGTCATAAAACATGTTCATTAGTAGCTTTCAGGGTCTTGCCTTTTGCAGCTATACTGTATAAGACTTTGATGAGGCCTCAGTTGGAGTATTTAGTATTTTGGTTGAATCATTCCAGGAAGGATGCTGCATGGATTAGAGGGCATGTGCAAGAAGGAGAGGTTGGACAAATTTAGATTGCTTTCTCTGGAGTGTCAGAGGCTGAGAGGAGACCTAATAGAAGTTTATAAAATTATGAGAGGCAGACATAGGGTAGACAGGCAGAGAATTTTTTCAAAGTTAGAAATGTCAAATACTAAATCCATTTGAGGCAAAAGAGTGTACGTTTAAAGGAGATGTGCAAGACAAGCTTTTGTTTTTAAACAGAGTGATAGCGCCAAGAACATACTGCTGGGGTTGGTGGTGGAAGCAGATATAATAGTGGTGTTTCAGAGGCTTTGGATAGGCACCAAAGAAAGTGGAAGGATAGGGATCATGTGTAAGGTAGGGGGGATTAGTTTAATTTGACAACATGTTTGGCATAAATATCACAAGCTGAAGGGATTGTTCCTGAGCTGCACTGTTCTATGTTGTTTATGTGATTCCAGACCCATTAATATGCTTGAATCAGAATCAGGTTTATTTTCATTGACATATGTTGTGAAATTTGTTGTTTTGCAGCAACTACAGTGCAAGACATAAAAATTACTATAAGTTGTAAAATAAATAGTGCCAAAGGACGAATAGCAAGGTAGTATTCACGGGTCCATGGACTGTTCAGAAACTGATGGCAGTGACAAAGAAGCTTTCCTAAATTGTTGAGTGTGGGTCTTCAGGCTCCTAAACCTCCTCCCTGATGGTAGTAACGAGAAGAGGGCATGTCCCAGATGGTCAGGGTCTTTAACAATGTGTGCCGCTCGCTTGAGGTACCGCCTTATTGTACTTGGTGGTGTGGAGGGTTGCGCCCGTGATAAAGCGGGCTAAATCGGAAACCCTCCACAGCTTTTTCCATAACAGGCAGTGATGCAACCAGTCAGAATGCTCCACCATACACCTGTAGGAATCTCCGAGAGTCTTTGGTGACATGCCAAATCTCCTCAAACTTCTAATGAAGTAGAGCCACTGTCATGCCTTCTTCGTAATAGCATCAGTGCCTTCAACCGGGATGGATCCTCTGTGATGCTGACTATTAACTGTACTATGAAATGGCCTAGTAAGCCATTTAGATCCTAAGGTTGTCATAGCCGGGGGGTGGTAGTGGGGATAAGCACCCACTACCTATAAAGTGCTCCAAATGGCGTGTGGCTCTAACACCCTCTGACAACCAAGTCCAACTCTTGGCCTTCACGTGTGGCTTAGCTACTAGGCCCAGTGAAACTGTTTCTACTGACAAGAGAAGGGGCAAAGGCGGACCACTGGCCCCTCAAAACCAGTTGCTACGGACAGGTGGGGCTCAACAGCCTTGGTTTTAAACCTCCGCTGCCTTGTGGCCATACCCACCCATGGGAAAGGCTTCAGGGGTAAACCCCGAGGAAGAAATCCAGAGCTGGGGTCCCTAAGGCAGTTTGATGTTGTTTACAACTTCACTCTGGCAACCTCTGCGATGACACTGGTGCCAAGCTGTATCGGCGCTTGCCCTTCCCTTGGACTATATCAGTGACGTGGAGAGGGGGAACCCGCTGCATGGGCAACAGCTGGTTCTTCAAATCTTCCCGCCCAGGCTTGCTCCCTGGAGAGGACACAGTTCACCAGAGGCACAAACCATGATCCCCTGGGATCAATGGCTGCCTACTAGTTCATTAAATGTTGTATTTGACAGTGAAGTCTACATGTAGGGAAAGAATATAACGCAATTTTGTTGGTGTCCTAAGCTTACTTTCAATGAATGCTCAAATTGGAGACTGACCTCTCAACATCAAGTTCTTCTTTTAGTAACACCAACTCTGCCTCAAATTCATCCTCTAGTACGACCAGTCTACTCCGCTGCAAATCCATCAACTTATCTACATTCTGAACATGGTTACGCATGGCTCTCATATACTGCTGTTCTGCCTCTTCCAAATCCTTTGTTAAAGCCTGGATAAAGAGTAATTTAAAATATATTAGTGGATCTACTGATGGCTTTAGTAAGTTAAACTTGCTCTTTCAACACCATTCTCTCTGGTTTGGTAGTCTGGTGTTCTACTGCCCCATACTGCCCGAAAGATTTTGCTGCAATATGGGACTTAACAGGAAGGTGAAATACAGACTGAGGATTTCTGATTCAGAGTTTCAGTTGTAGCATCTGTGCAAAGTATATACAGAACTTCCCCCCAAAAAAAAGTATGAAGTGAATTGTTAAATCTCCTGGGGTGGATGTGCTATGGTTCTATGTTCTGTAAAAGAAAAATAATTAAAATACTAGCTATTTCACTTATGTTATTATAAGGAGGATTTTGTAGTAATCACCAGACTGAAATTTTAGCCAAAAGGCTACTTCCTCAAAAAAACCTCACTTTCTGCGTACTTTCACTGTCTGTCTACATTTCTTACTACTAACTGATCTTTCCTGACTAAGTGCCTGCATTTAATAATCCCCAATCCTAACTGTTGATCAAAAACGAACCTGAGATATTGGATCATTATGAAACTCAACACTTCATCCTATGAGTGCATCAGGATATCGACCATTAATTGCTAAAAGAACATTGTTTGTGAAAGCACACTGTACCTACAATGTAGAGATATTAGGGTTGTTCCTGTGACTCACTGCATCCAATAGGAAGTGCAAAGATTTGTGTTTGTTTATGCACTTGCCAGCCAGCAGTTGCTCTGCCTAATTAATGAGGGATGAAAGTATGCAAAATGATTAGTAAATTTGCAGATGACACAAAAATTAGTGAAGTCGTTATGAGCAAAGAACATAGTCTAAGAATACAGCAGGACATAGATTAACCATAAAGTTAGGTGGATCATTAGCAGATGGAATTTAATCCAGACATGTGAGATAATGCATTTTGGGTAGTTACATTCTGAAATGCCAGGAACGTTAAGAGTGTTGATATACAGAGGGACCTTGTGATGCAAATTCTTAGCACATTGAAAGCAGAGATACAGCTGGAGAGCATAGTGAAAAATGCTTTCAGTATACTTGTCTTCATTGTCAAGATATTGATTAGTAGAGTTGAGACATTGGTTAGACCACATTTGGAGTATTGTGCACAGTTCTGGTTCCAACACTCCAGGAAGGATGTGGTAGCAATAGAGTGCAGAAGAGATTCGCTAAGATGTTGCCTGGAATGAGGGTTGTAGTTATGAGAGATTCTCACTGGAACTGAGGAGGCTGAAGGGTGACTTTATAAAGGTTTATAAAATTAATGAAGGGCATGGATATGACAGATAAGAGTCATTTATCCAGGGCAGTGGAGTCTAGAACTAGAGGGCACAGGCTTGTAGTGAGAGGAGAGAAATTTAAAGGACTCTGCGAGGTAACGTTTTCACACAGAGGGTAATGGTTATCTGGAATGAGCTGCCAAAGGCAGTGGTGGAGGCAGATACAATTACAATGTTAAAAAGGTATCTGGACAGACACCCCAACAGGAAAGTGTAGAGGAATACAAGCACATGGGATTAGTACAGATAGGCATCATAGTCAGCATGGATGAGGTGAGCCGAAAGGGCCCAATGCGGTGCTCTACAGTTCTACTTCCTCTCCTTTTTCAACAATAGAGTTGCAACTCACAATAAGTTTAGTTAGTGACAATGGTAATTTCAGCTCTCACCCTGATGATGCCATCTTTCCGATCTACAATTCTTTCAAAGACATGACTCAAAATCTCAATGTCCTTCCGTAAATCTGCAGCTTTAGCTTCTCGCATCACAGTGCGCCATTTCTCAGTTAGCTTTAAGATGTTGATACGGGTGTTGTGTTGTTCTTTGGACAGTTTGTCCTGCACGATACAAATGGAAGGAACACGGTAAGTCGCACCAAAATATAACAGTATGTAAATAGCAGGTTGTTGTAAATCTGGCAGCTAGTAGCCTGCATCATCCACTAGTAAAACTATCAATGTTTTCCATTATTTCTCTGTGAAACTGGCAGCAATTCAAGAATTTATGTGTATGTGCTGTTCAATAGTGAGTCCTAAACCATATTTCAGAAGTTAATTTTTTTTAAATGTTGATTTTTGCCTTCTGAATTACACAGTGAACAACCTTCAATGTGATTGGCTGTTCTGTCATCTTGATTTCAACATAACTGCAGGACACAATAGTCCCTTTTAAACTGAGCCTGAAGAAATTGATGTCGTTATATCTGTTGGAACTTCGTTTGAGGTCTGGTGGGAAGTGCCATCATCTTCCGTTGACTATAAGTTCCAGGCAATAAGTTGGCTTTGATTATCAGAAGGGACTATTCCTTAAACTCACTGCTTGCTATTTGTCACAAAGTATTTGTTGCTCCTGACAAGCAAGTCACCTGCAAAAGAAATGAAGTTGGGAGAAGATACGCCACATCACACTCCCCACTTCTTACCTGCAAGTTTATAATTTAGAAATAGATATAGCCATAGACATACTTTATTGATCCCGAGGGAAATTGAGTTTCGTTACAGCTGCACCAACCAAGAATAGAGCATAAATATAGAAATACAAAAACCACAAACAATCAAACAACAATATGCAAACTATGCCAGATGGAAATAAGTCCAGGACCAGCCTATTGGCTCAGGGTGTCTGACCCTCCACGGGAGGAGCTGCAAAGTTCGATGGCCACAGGCAGGAACAACCTCCGATGATGCCCAGTGTTGTATCTCGGTGGAAACAAAAAATAAAACCAAAACAAAACAAAAAATATATCTGCTACCTTCCTCCCTATATAAAGGAAGCACACTGAATATATCATCGTATGTACATGGTAATCAAAATGACAGATTCAGACCCAGATCTCTCAAGTCACACTTAATTCTCATGATAGCCACTGTTTTTTGCAGAACTTTTGACAGCTTGCCAAGTGTTTAGCTACAAAACAAGTTTGCAATCTTAAGTCGCTGTCTTTGCTCATCACCATATTGTTTCCTGTGGCTTGACATTTCCATTACTGCATGGGATTCAGCGATAGACAGCATTGTGTGGTCAAGCCTGCAAAACAAGTTTTTTTCCCCCAGAAGCAGGCCACAGAAACAGATAAGACCATAAAACAGATGACAGATTATAAAGGTATAAGTGACCACAATTTTTTTTTTTGGCATCAGTCAAGGTAGATTTACAAACTTCAACAAAAATCTCTCTTTCTCTCATATATGTATGTGTGTGTAAAATATATAAAAATATAATACATACAGGAAGATATGGTTTTCAAAAATACTGTGTCACACTATTGGACCACAGGATAGCAATTAAACTACATTTGTAAACATTTTAGGAAAATAATAATACCCAAATATGAACAGCAACCAATTTTGTTAAAAAAATCAAAAGGATCTGGATTATATATACTTTGACTATCCCTTCATCTTTGCCTGGTCCATCTCCAATTCTCAGTGATCTTGTTGCCTCTACCTCCATCTCTCCAAGTAGGCCAGTGACCCAAATCCACTCTAAGCCACTGACTCCTAAAGTTATGTTGATAATTCTGCCTCCAAATTCAATTCCTTTGTAGATTCTATTCCATTCTCTATTTTCTTAGTTTCCATTTGATTTGTTCTGACAATGGTACCTCCTTTATTTGGATTACAAATACATCTTTCATTCGCGTTGTGGTTAACAAGGCCCTGAACAGTATTCATATAATTTTCTGTAATTTTAATATCAATCATTCTCTTTAATGCTAGAATCAAAACAAAAGCTTCCCGATGTCCTCATCCTCAACGTTCAATGGATCATTTCCCCATAGTGCTCAATATCTGCAGGTAATTGATGTCAAGCCCACAAATTAAACAGGAATGTTTGTTACTGTATTTTAGTTACTGCCTGTTACACTGCTGGATTTTAGGACAGCAATGAAGATCCTCCATCTCTGTCATTAACCACCTTCTCTATTGTGCCCCAGGTGTAGTGCAAGAGTCCTCATTTCTGCCTCTACATTACAGCACCAAGTTTTCTTTGGTCTCCTGCATTTCCTCCACCCTTCAGGGATTCAGTGAAGTTCTGTCTTGATGATGAAGTTGACCTCTCTTCTCATCAAGTACCCAATCCATAAACAATGTTTCCTCATGATGATTGAGGCCATGTCCTCTTGATAACACTGGAGGATCTTCCGGAGGCTCATGGTGAGGAATGATGACAGCTTGGCAAGGTCATTCCCTGTCCTGTGCCAGCATTCTGACCCGTAGAAGAGTGTGGACAGAACACAGCTCTGGTGCAGCTTCACCTTACTGTGGATGCTGTACTTGGTTGATCCCCATATGTTGCTCATTGATCTGAAGATGTTTCTAGCTTTGCTGAGTCTGCTCTGGATGCTGTCCTTGGTCCCAGCGTCCTGCTGAGTGATGCTGCCCAGTTAGATGAGTCTGCCAGCGCTGGGTAAGTCGATGTCACGTGCCTTGATGGGAGGAGGAGACTCTACATTGAGGGTCATGGTCTGAATCTTTCTCTCGCTGACTCTGAGTCCAGCCTGTCCTCTAAAGGTACATGGACACTTAGCTTTCTCTTGTGTGCTGGTATGTACGTGATAGTAATGCGAGTTCATCCACAAAGTCAAGGTCTTCTAAAGTAGAGAATAGAGTTCACCTAGTGCCTCTCTGCTCATCTTTCATTGTTTGCCTCATAGCCCAGTCAATCACCAGCTTAAATAATACCACCAACATCACACAGCCTTGCCTGACTCTTGTCTTGACTTCAAAGTTCAAATTGTAGTCCCCAACTGTGCAGGTGAAGCTAGCACAGAAACTCTGGACAATTTTGGCAGGGTTCCCCTATGATTTGAGAAGTGGTCAGAGGCTCTCCCTGTGGATGCTATCAAAAGCCTTTTCAAAATCCACGAAATTCACATACAGTTGTTTCTGCTACTCTCTGCACTTGTTCTATGATGTTATGCAGCACAAAGATCTGGTTGAAACAGCCTCTGTTTCTCCTGAAGCCAGTTTGCTCTTTCTTCAAGCACATATCAACAGCATCTGTAATCTGTTGGACAATGACTTTGGCGAGAATCTTGCTGGCAACTAACAAAAGTATGATGCCATGCCAGTTGTTGCAATTACTTAGTGCTCCTTTCTTGGGGATCCTAACAATGTCTCCATTTGTCCAGTCCTTGTTTATTTGTCCCTGTTCCCAGATATAGTAAACAGTGGTTGCAGGATGGCTGCTGCAACTTGTGGTTCAGCTTTGAACAGGTCGGCATTCAAATTGTCATGTCCTGGAGCTTTGCTGTTCATTAATGATTTAATCACAGCAACAATCTCTTCTTTCTTTGGTGGATCTGTATTGACATCAAGGTCCTCTGCTGCCTCTTGTATGTCAGGTTCTTCATCTGCTGGTGGTCTATTCAGTAATCCTCTGAAATACTCTGTCCAATATGCTTGTTACTCTTTCTCAGTTGTCAAAAGCAGACTGTTCTTATCTCTCACGGGACCACTGGTTCTTCCCTGGAGCTTTCCGCCCACCAATTTTGAAATCTTGCATATATTTCCCCAATCATCCTGATTGGCTGCTACTTCAGCCTCTTCTGCAAGGTCTGCCATGTAGACTCTCTTATCCTTTCTTGCAAACCTCTTCACCTTCTTGTTAGCTTCAGTATATGCTAGTTGAAGTTTCTGCTTAATTCGTGTTGACTTTGCATCTAACACTTTTTCTTTTTAATTTTCCGTATTTCAAGATGCAACACAGAGCGTCATAGGAAGTCATTCCTGCCTGTGGCCATCAAACTTTACAACTCCTCCCTTGGAGGGTCAGACACCCTGAGCCAATAGGCTGGTCCTGGACTTATTTCACAATTTACTGGCATAATTTACATATTACTATTGAACTATTTATGGTTTTATTACTATTGTTATGTACCCCGTAACTGGGTTGCCAAACCAGCAGAAATGGATCACTCAGTTGGAGTCTGGATTACTAGAACTAAGAAAGTTTTATTAAAGAAACAAGCAACACAGTACTCTAATCAAAAGGATAATAAATGCAACAGTTCAGCAATGATAAACACACATGTACACAGAATTAAGATAACAGGATCAATCAAGCTCTATCGTTGTCTAGGGGTAAATGACCAGTTTCAAAGTGACGCAAAGTTCAGTTCAATTTAGTTCAGTTCAGTTTGCAGTAATTGCTGCCGTGGGAGATGGACAGTGGGGGGAAGGAGAGAGAGAGCAAAACGAATGAATATTCAAAAACAGCTTCCACACAGACCTTTGCAGTCAGCTTTCGGGCAAGTCCTTTGTGATGTCATCTGAGGTCACAGACCGTGACCCCTCCGTTTCCAGATACGATCGTTTCTCTGCGGTGAACCCGGCACCCAGGCAAGGGTGGACACACACCAGGTTCCCGCTGATCGTGCCTTTCCACCCTGTGCGTCTATGGCCTGGTCCAGCAACCGGCCTTCCAAAACTTCCCACCGACTTGTGAGAGACACACCGCTTCCAGGGTCTCGTTACCTCGGGTGTCGTGTGTGTGCTGCCTTAGCGAACCTGTCCCTTTTTATCCCCCTGCTGGGGTATCGCCTGTCCATCACTTCAAACAGTTCAGGGTTCAAAGGGTGAGCCGATCTTGACAGCTCTCCTTCCATTACTCTCTCCCGTCCCTTCATTAACATCTCCAAATGCTGCTCCATTGTTTTCCTTATCTCTCTTTCTCCTGAAGACAGGCGGCAGACCAACTGCTGATCCCACTGGTGCCAGCACAGGACAGCTAACATCTTAATCTATGTGTATTCTCGTCACACTATTTAATTATTTATGGTGCAACTGTAACAAAAACCAATTTCCCCCGGGATCGATAAAGTATGACTATTTCTTCTAAGGCTGTTCATGTTTCTTGCTGTATCTATTCTTTGTTCTTCTATCCAGCTCTGTATCCTAGACAAGCCTTGCTGCTGCTCTCCTTGAAGACTGAAGCAATCCGTTTCCACATTATGTCTATCCTGTCTACCGACACATCCTCGTCAAGGTTTTGCAAGGCCTAGAATCTGTTCTAAAGCTGAATGGTGAAGGCAGATCTCACACTGGTGTCCTTAAGCTTTTCAACGTCAAAACGTCTTTGTACATGTGTTCTGGTTGCAGTGCTTCTCAGCCCGAGTTTCATCACTGCTACAACAAGTTGGTAATCACTTCCTGTATCTGCTCCTCTCTTCACCTTTACATCCTGCAAGGATTGTCTCCACATACTATTGATCATTAAAATGGTCGATCTATTTCTTGTCACATCCACTGGGAGAGCACCATGCCAGTTTGTGGATTTCATAGTGTGGGAAAAGGGTTCCCCCTATTACCAGATTGTTCATGGCGCAGAATTCCACCACTTTCACCATTGTTACTCATCGTTCCACATCCACGCGTGCCCATGACCCTATTGAAGTGTGAGTTGTTATTTCCCACTTTGGCATTTAGGTCTCCCATGAAGATGATTATGTCATGGTGTGGTGTTAACTCTACCAACGATTGCAGCTGTTTGTAAAAAACATTATTTTCTTCAATGTCAATCGTTAGTTGCAGCACAGCATTGGATCACACTCACGTTCACTGCTTCCCTTTCAGCCTGACTCTCATCAGCCTACTGTACTGTTGATTGGTTTCCATTCCAGCAAACACTTCTCAATGCCTTTCTTCAAAATGACAGCTACACCATCATGATGATGATCACCTTCCCTTCCTGAGCATAAAACTGTTTCACCAGTTGCTGCTTTTAGTCTGCCAGACCCTGTCCATCTGCTTTCACTGACACCCAGTATATATGTAGGGTGTGACAATGCATTTCTAATTATTTGTGCTAGCTTGCCAGCTTTGCACATGGTTTGTACATTCCAAAAAACAATTTTGCCTTGATCTTGGTGGTTTTCATCATATCTGTAGCTTCCTCTTGGTTTTCACTACTGTCAGTCATGCAAATCCCGGTTGGAGACTTAGGGATACCATCACACACCAATATAAGAGTCTTCATTGCTGTTTCTGTAACAATTTTTTTGAGCAGTTATTAGCTCTGAGCTGAACCCCCCCCCCCCCCACAACCTGGAAGACCAGTGGACTTAGTCTGGCTTCTACCCTTTGACCTGTTTGGCATAGGTGATCCTACCAAGGGTCAAAGCACGAGGCACTGACTCCAGCCAACATAGCTCTCCAGGTCTTTGAGGCATGAAAAGCGTCAAAAACCTACACCAAGATTGTCGTCCTCTTGCAGGGTTACTGTATTTTAGTTACACATATACAGTACATGTGCCTTGACAATTTCCAGTATACGGTGGAGTTCAGTTGAGACTGTGAAATTACCAATGTGATTTTAATAATGGGGGGAGTTCAGTTGTGGGTGTGAAATTCCTAGTATGGTTATACTAATAATGGAGTTCAATTGCAGGTGTGAAATTACCTGTGGAGATGTTCAGCTGAACAAGTGAAATTACTCATCAATAACACGATGCTTCCTTGATGCCCAGAGTTTCACTTCAGACCTCATCACATCCTTGGTTGAAACAAAGTCAATGAGCTAAATTCTAGAAGTGAGAGAGATTGCCCTTGACATCAAGGAAACTTTTTGACTCAGTGTGGCATCAAGGAGCCCTGGCAAAACTGAGGTCAATGGACATAAAGGGGAAATATTCCAGTGGTTGGAGTTGTACCTTTCATAAAGAAAAATGGTCAGGGTTGGTGCAGGTTCATCATCCCAGGACATTACTGCAGGAGCTCCTCAGGGAAGAATCCTAGGCCTAACTATCTTCCACTTCTTTTTCCTCTAATGCCTTTTTCCCCATCATAAGGTTAAAAGTGGGATGTTCATTGATTATTGCACAGCGTTCAATTCCATTCACAGCTCCTCAGCAAATGAAGCAGACCGCACCTGTTTGCAGCAAGCCCTCGATAACATTCAGGCATGGACTTATATGTGGCAAATAAAGCTGTGCCACAAAATTATGAGACAATGACCATTCTCCAATAAGAGAGATTTCAGAGCAACACACACAAAATGCTGGAGGAACTCATCCGGTCAGGCAGCATCTATGGAAACATTTTGGGCTGAGGCCCTTCTTCAGGACTGGGAAAAAAGTGGGGGGAGGGGAAGGAGCCTAACTAGAAGTTGATAGGTGAAGCCAGGTGGATAAGGAAGGTAAAGGAGTGGAGATGAAGGAATCTGATAGGAAAGGAGAGCGGATCATAGGAGAAAGCGAAAGAGGAGGTGATGGGCAGGTGAGAAAAGGTAAGAGACCAGAATGAGGAATAGAAGGAGGAGGGGGAACGGAATTTTCTTTTACCGGAAGGAGAAATCAATGTTTATGCCATCAGATTGGAGGCTACCCAGATGTAATATAAGGTGTTGCTCCTCCACCCCGAAAATGGGCTCATCTTGGCACAAGGGGAGGCCATATACTGACATGTCGGAACAAGAATGGGAACCAGAATTAAAACATTTGGCCACCCGAAAGTTCTGCTTTTGGCGGATGGAGCGGAGGTGCTTGACAAAGTGGGCCCTCAATTTACGATGGGTCTCACCAATGTAGAGGTTGCAATGGGAGCACCAGACGCAGTAGATGACCTCAACAAATTCACAGGTAAAGTGTTACCATACCTGGGAGGACTGTTTTGGGTCCTGAAAGTTGGTGAGGCAGGAGGTGAATGGTCAGGTGTAGCACTTTGGCCGCTTGCAGGGATAAGTGCCGTGAGGAAGATTAGTGGGTGGGACAAATGGACAAGGGAGTCACAGAGGGAGCGAACCCTGTGGAAAGCAGAGAAAAGGGGAGGTGAAGATATGTTTAGTGGTAGGATTCCTTTGGAGATGGCAGAAGTTGCGGAGGATGATTGTTGGATACAGAGGTTTATGGGGTGGTAGGCAAGGACAAAAGGAACTCTATCACGGTGAAGATGTGGTGAGCATGGATGTGTAGGAAATGGAGGAGATGTGGGTGAGGGCAGCATCAATAGTGGAGAGAGGGAAACCCCGTTCTTTGAAGAAGGAGGATACAAATAGCTGGGACCCATGCGGATGCCCATGGCTACCCCTCGAGTCTGGAAAAAGTGGGAGCTAAAGAAAAAAAAAATGTTCAGGGTGAGAACCAGTTTTGCCAGACAGAGGAGGGTGGTGGTGGAGGGGGATTGGTTGGTTCTTTTGTCGAGAAAAAAATCAAACAAATTTAAGGGCTCCTTTTTGAAGGTTAGAAGCATATAGCAACTGAACATCAGTGGTGAAAATGAGACAGTCAAGGCCCAGGAATTTAAAGTTACCATGGAGATCAAGAGTATGAGATTCCAATCATCTTTACCTGTAGCATGATGGAATGGTTACTGAATTAATACAGCTCTCATATGCTCAAGAAGCTTGACACTATCCAGGACAAAGCAGCCCATTTGATCGATAGCCCATCCAGCCCCCTGAGTATTCATTCTCTCCACCACCAGTGTACAGTGGTTGCAGTGTGTACCATCTACAAAATGCAAATTTCTCAACAAGGTTACTCCAATAGCATTTCCTAAACCTGCACCTCTACCACCAAGAGCAGCAGGTGCAGGGGAACACCATCACCGACAGGTTCTCCTCAAAATTACATAACACCCTGACTTGGAAATATATCCACATCGCTGACTCTAAATCCTCCAACACACCTGTGGTAGCATCTCCACTAGAAGGACTGCAGTGGTTCAAGAAGTTGACTCACCAGTGCCTTCTCAAGGGGTGATTTGAGATGAGTAACAAACGTTGGCTTTGCCTGTGATGCTCAGTTTCCAGTAAACAAATAAAAATTTATAGAACAGTCTTATTGACAAAAGAACACAGTCTGTGACACATTTCAGATTCACAAGGTAAACAGTCTCAGTTTTACCTCCCATTTCTAAACAAATTAAGGCTCACAAAAATTGCTCAACCACACTTTACAAAAACACTAAAAATTTGTTTCCAGGATGTACCTTCAAGAATTGACTTAACATCTCCTCTTTCCTCCTTTGTATCTCTTCTTCATCCAGCATTTTCTGCCGCATATATAGCAGACGTTCCTCCTCACTCATCAAGTCTAATTTTTTAGTTTTTTGCTTAGACATGATGAATTAGTTTGAAAATTCCTAAAAAAAAACCCATAAATATCAAAAGCATAAATAAAAGACCATCTATTTAAAGCTTTCCAAAGAAATGCAATCTATTACAATCAAGAGCACTAGATCTTTATTTCAACTTAATTATAAATGGTTTCCTGAAAGGAAAATCCTGCCTGACAAACCTACTGCAATTCTTTGAGGAAATTACAAGGGGGTAGACAAAGGAAATGCAGTAGACGTTGTGTACTTGGATTTTCAGAAGGCCTTTGACAAGGTACCGCACATGAGGCTGCTAAGCAAGAGCCCATGGAATTACAGGGAAGTTACTAACGTGGGTGGAAAATTGACTGGTTGGCAGAAAACAAAGAGTAGGAATAAAGAGATCCTATTCTGGCTGGCTGCTGGTTACCAGTGGAGTCCCACAGGGGTCGATGTTGGGACTGCTGCTTTTTACGATGTATGTCAATGATTTGGACTACAGTATTAATGGATTTGTGGCTAAATTTGCCGATGATACAAAGATAGGTGGAGGAGCGGGTCGTGTTGAGGAAACAGAGAGCCTGCAGCGAGACTTTGATAGTTTAGGGAAATGGGCAAAGAAATGGCAAATGAAATACAACGTTGGAAAGTGTATGGTCATGCACTTTGGTGGAAGAAATAAATGGGCAGACTATTATTTAGATGGGGAGAGAATTCAAAATGCAGAGATACAAAAGGATTTGGGAGTCCTTGTGCACGACACCCTAAAGGTTAACCTCCAGGTTGAGTCAGTGGTGCAGAAGGTGATTGCAATGTTGGCATTCTTTTCTAGAGGTATAGAATATAAGACCAGGGATGTGACGTTGAGGCTCTACAAGGTACTCGTGAGACCACACTTGGAGCATCGTGTGCAGTTTTGGGCTCCTTATTTTAGAAAGGATATACTGACATTGGAGAAAGTTTAGAGAAGATTCACGAGAATGAATCCAGGAATGAAAGGGTTACCATATGAGGAATGTCTGGCAGCTCTTGGGCTGTATTCCCTGGAGTTCAGGAGAATGAAGGGAGATCTCACAGAAACATTCCGAATGTTAAAAGGCCTGAACAGATTAGATATGGCAAAGTTATTTCCCATGGTAGGGGATTCTAGGACAAGAGGGCAAAACTTCAGGATTGAAGGACGTCCTTTTAGAACTGAGATGCGGAGAAATTACTTTAGTCAGGAGGTGGTAAATCTGTGGAATTTGTTGCCACGAGCGGCTGTGGAGGCCAAGTCATTGGGCGTATTTAAGGCAGAGATAGATAGGTTCTTTATCAGCCAGGGCATCAAAGGGTATGGGGTGAAAGCAGGGGAGTGGGGATGAGTGGAAGAATTGGATCAGCCCATGATTGAATGGCAGAGCAGATGCAATGGGCCAAATGGCCTACTTCTGCTCCTATATCTTATGGTCTTATGGTTAGAATAAGCAACAACAACAAAAACCCTTCCAAGTGCCATTTTATAACATGGGCAATCTTGATAATTAAAATCTAAAGCATTGGTTACTTTAGTCACAACTATATAAGTAGCATTAATTTCACTGTGGTTTCCAAAGCAGTTGGTGGCTGTGGAAGTGTACTCTTGGCTTAAAACCTGCCCAACCTCAATCTTCTGCTTTTTGAGTCTTCCAGAACCCCTACAGCTAACACCCTGACTCAACCACACCCTAGAAATAACAGAATTTCCCAGCTTTTCTGCTATTGTAAAACATTTGACTTAGTAGGAGAAACACAGGAGATCAGTCAATATCAATTTCTAACAATTTATCCAAAAGATAGCAGAAAATGCTGAAAGTACTCAGCAGAACAGGCAGCATATGGAGAGTGAGAAAAATAGATATGACCAAAAGAGAATTGTCTTTGCGACTTCCTTGCTCTAGGGAAGGTTGATAGAATTCTATCAAAGATAGATTTACTGTTGTTTTTGAGACTTTGGATATATAGCAGAACATTGCTTTATATATCCTCTGGTAAATGGGAAATACTGCCCAGCCACAGACGTTCTGGAAGCATTAAAAGTCATGCACAAAGTAGGGACTGGAGATGCATATAGACCAATCTAAGTAAAATTAGCTAGCAAATTTCACTCAAGGGCAATAGAACTCAGCACAGTGACCTTTGGTGTTTGTGTAACCCACCCCACACACAAAGGTGGACATCAGGGTGAAGCTCATATTGAACATAATTTTCACTACGTTCTTGGAGATTTGTGCATTGCGTGCTATGGTCATGGTAGATCTACAGATAGGATGGAAAGTGACTTAGTGACTTCTACAGGACAGATAAAGACTATAAGCTGCACCTGTACCACATAGGGCAACGCTGAGAACACTTGGCACTTGATGACCCGCTTCTTTCCCATATCAAAAGGAAGCACGGTTGTG